>NW_020837963.1:65662-225646 GCF_003676395.1 Aethalodelphis obliquidens
TCAGTATATCTGAAGCATAGAAAGTGAGGGCAATAGTGGCACAAGATGGGGTTAGAGAATCAGAGAGGATTCTAGACCACGCAGAGTCTTAAAGGCCAACAGTTTGTTTTCTATTCTCAAAAGAATGTTTTTGAGCGATGTTTATGAGCAATGTTCCAACTTGCTTTTATGGTTTCTTGTGTGCAGGATGGATTGGAAGGAAACAAGATATATGGACACTAGTTAGGACCTAATTGCAGCACACAGGCAAGTTCAGTATTAGGATGTTGAGGAAGAGGTGACAGATTCGGAAGAAATTCAAGAGATAAACTGAAGCGGGCTTAATGGGGTATGAGATGGAGGAAAGGAAGGTCTTAGGGAATTTCAGGGTTTACTATACACATGAGCACAGCCTCAAAATTAATCATTTGAACATACAGAGGTAGATCTCTCAAATGACACTGGTTAGGAAGCAACAGTACGGCCTTTATAATTCCTAGAGACAGCACAAATCAACTGTTTCGATGGAAAATTCGGCGCTACCGGTGCGTTTTTTCACTCAAACTTAGTTCCAGCAACTATTACGCACGTTTTCTGTGCCTAAACAACACAGCTTGAGGAACTGAAGGGAATTCTATTTTGGTAATTAAGGAGTGTCCCCAACACTGACAGTCCCAATCTTAAAAAGCAGTCCCTCTGCATTTTACCCAAGGAGCAATGGCCAGAGCCTCCCTTTTAAAACGATGGGGAGAAAGCAGAACATCACACACTGTCCCTTTCAGCTACTGTGAACTGAGCCACGAGACGACCAATACCCCCAGCACAGCGTGGACGGGCCAGCGCGCGGGGGCAACTGTGACAGACGACAGCACAAGAGACGAAGCTCAGGCCCAGGGGCTCTGAACTCCACCAGCAACGCCCAGGGCCCAAGGCGTATTACCTTTCCGGGATGTGCTTTCCGCCCTTCCTCATGCTGGCGAACGAACGTCCGGGAAAGCCGCAATGCTGACCCCAACGCCCGCGGGTATGATGCCACTGGCTCACGTCACCCCCAAGATACCGCCCACCCAATGCCAGGAGTAACAAAGTTGCCAACCCGGCGCCCCCGGTGCCAGCACAAGGCCAAGAACCACAGGCGCCTAGGCACAAGCCCACGCAGCTCGCGGACCACTTTTTTTACTGCGCATGCGTCACCCCGTTCGAGATGACGTCATCACGCAGGCGGATTAACGCACTTGATTAGTAAAGAGGATTCTGATGCCTGCAATTTCCCTCCTTAGCCGGAGGCTGGTAGCACACGTCCATTAGTTCGTGTGTGTACCCTTCAGAATTCCAATCATATGGGACATGGAAAGTTGTCCCACTCTCCCAGTTTCTTGTGTGGCTCTTTCAGATATTTCCCAAGTGCTTACATTCACAGTTGTATCTTGTATGTAAGTATTTGTATGTAACAGATATCCTGTATTTTATAGAAGAGCAGCATACTATGTACATACTATATACTTAGTCTACAATGTGTCTTGGATAGTGACGCTGTTACCTTTCTAAAATATAAACTTGGCTGGATTGCTCTGTTGCTTAAACATCTTCACTTAGCACAGAATAAAGCCCAAGTTTTTAGCATAGCATTGAGAACTCTTCATAAACAAATATCAGTTTGTTTCTCCAACTGAATTATAAGTTGAAACTATGACTTACAAGGACCTACATCATCCACCTCCCTCCTTTGCCCTGCCAGCCTCCCTGATCTCATCCTCTACTGCCCTGCCCTCACTCATTTTCCCCTGTCCAGCCCCACTGGCTTCCTTACTATTCCTCAAATATGCCAAGCACAATCGTGCCCCAGGGACTTTGCACATACTATTCCTTCTGCTTCAGAACACACCCTCCCACCCCATCTCCACTCTCCCAGGACACACCCTCCCACCCCATCTCCACTCTCCCACATATCCAATGGCTTGTTTCTCACTTCAAGGCTCTGCTCAATCGACATTTTAATAGAGGGGACTTCCCTGATCACCTACCACATTCCCTCACCTCTTCATCTTCTTTTGTTATTCTCCACAGCATTTACCACCACTTGACACTCCATATATTGACTTATTTATTCACCTCTCTCCCCCACTAGAATGTAAAGTACATAAGGGCAAGAACTTTGTTCTCTTCCTACTTCCTAGAACAGTGCCTTCAACTTAGAAGGTGTTATACAAATATTTGCTGAAAATGCAGACTTATCCACCAGGACACAAGCACCTGTTCCCTCCAACATGAAGCCTACACAACCCACTGAAACAACGTTAGTCACTGTGGGCAGACAACAAAGCCTATGGGATCTATGAACCTGCAGCCTGTGAAAAGGAGACACAAAACACAGTAAGCTAAGCAAAATGAGAAGACAAAGAAATACACAGCAGATGAAGGAGCAAGGTAAAAACCCACCAGACCAAACAAATGAAGAAGAAATAGGCAGCCTACCTGAAAAAGAATTCAGAGTAATGATAGTAAAGATGATCCAGAATCTTGGAAATAGAATGGAAAAAATACAAGAAACGTTTAACAAAGACCTAGAAGAACTAAAGAGCAAATAAACAGTGATGAACAACACAGTAAATGAAATTAGAAATTCTCTAGAAGGGATCAATAGCAGAATAACTGAGGCAGAAGAACGGATAAGTGACCTGGAAGATAAAGTAGTGGAAGTAACAACTGCAGAGTAGAATAAAGTGAAAAGAATTGAGAACAGTCTCAGAGAACCCTGGGACAACATTAAATGTACCAACATTCAAATTATAGAGGTCCCAGAAGAAGAAGAGAAATAGAAAGGGACTGAGAAAATATTTGAAGAGATCATGGTTGAAAACTTCCCTAATATGGGAAAGGAAATAATCAAGTCCAGGAAGCACAGAGAATCCCATACAGGATAAATCCAAGGAGAAACATGCCAAGACACATATTAATCAAGCTATCAAAAATTAAGTACAAAGAAAAAAATTAAAAGCAGCAAGGGAAAAGCAACAAATATCATACAAGGACATCCCCACAAGGTTAATATTTCAGCAGAAACTCTGCCAGCAAATAGGGTGTGGCACAGAATTCTCTTGCATTCCTATACACTAATGATGAAAACTCTGAAAGATAAATTAAGGAAAGACTCCAATTTACCATTGCAACAAAAAGAATAAAATACCTTGGAATAAACCTACCTAAGGAGAGAAAAACCTGTATGCAGAAAAC
The DNA here is from genome assembly GCF_003676395.1 of Aethalodelphis obliquidens. Taxonomy (NCBI): domain Eukaryota; kingdom Metazoa; phylum Chordata; class Mammalia; order Artiodactyla; family Delphinidae; genus Aethalodelphis; species Aethalodelphis obliquidens. Next base: position 68,876 of record NW_020837963.1, read on the forward strand.
TATAAGAAACTGATGAAAGAAATTAAAGATGAGGCAAACAGGTGGAGAGATATACCATATTTTGGACTGGAAAAATCAACATTGTGAAAATGACTATATGACCCATAGCAATCTACAGGTTCAATGCAATCTATCAAACTACCAAGAGCAGCTTTCACAGAAATAGAAGTAAAAATTTCACAATTCCTATGGAAACACAAAAGACCCCAAATAGCCAAAGCAATCTTGAGGAAAAAAAATGGAGCTGGAGGAATCAGGTTCCCTGACTTCAGAATATATTACAAAGATACATTAATCAAGATAGCATGGTACTGGCACAAAAACAGAAATATAGATCAATGAATTAAGATAGAAAGTCCAGAGATAAATCCATTCACATATGGTCACTTTATCTTTGATAAAGGAGGCAAGAATATACAATGGAGAAAAGAAGTTCTCTTCAATAAGTGGTGTTGGGAAAACTGGATAGCTGCATGTAAAAGAGTGAAATTAGAACACTCCCTAACACCAAACACAAAAATAAACTCAAAATGGATTAAAGACCTAAATGTAAGGCCAGACACTATCAAACTCTTAGAGGAAAACATAGGCAGAAAACTCAGTGACATAAATCACAGCAAGATCCTTTTTGACCCACCTCCTAGAGAAATAGAAATAAAAACAAAAATAAACAAATGGGACCTAATGAAACTTAAAACCATTTGCACAGCAAAGTAAACCATAAACAAGATGAAAAGATAATCCTCAGAATGGGAGAAAATATTTGCAAATGAAGCAATTGACAAAGGATTAATCTCCAAAATATACAAGCAGCTCATTTAGCCCAATATCAAAAAAACAAACCACCCAATTCAAAAATGGGCAGAAGATTTAAATAGACATTTCTCCAAAGAAGGTATAGATTGCCAACAAACCCACGAAAGGATGCTCAACATCACTAATCATTAGAGAAATGCAAATCAAAACTACAATGAGATATCATCTCACACCAGTCAGAATGACCATCATCAAAAAATCTAGAAACAATAAATGCTGGAGAGGGTTTGGAGAAAAGGGAACCCTCTTGCATTGTTGGTGAGAATGTAAATTTATAGAGCTACTATGGAGAACAGTAAAAAATTAAAAAATTAAAAATAGAACTACCATATGACCCAGCAAATCCACTACTGGGCATATACCCTGAGAAAACCATAATTCAGAAAAAGTCATGTACCACAATGTTCATTGCATCTCTATTTACAATAGCCAGGGCATGGAAACAACCTAAATGTCCCTCAACACATGAATGGATAAAGAAGATGTGGCACATATATACAATGGAATATTACTCAGCCAGAAAAGGAAACGAAAGTTAGTTATTTGTAGTGAGGTAGATGGACCTAGAGACTGTCATACAGAGTGAAGTAAGTCAGAAAGAGAAAAACAAATACCGTATGCTAACACATATGTATGGAATCTAAATATAACCAAGAATGGTTCTGAAGAACCTAGGGGCAGGAGAGGAATAAAGATGCAGACATAGAGAATGGACCTGAGGACACAGGGTGGGGAAGGGTAAGCTGGGATGAAATGGAAGAGTGACATAGACATATATACACTACCAAATATAAAATAGATAGCTAGTGGGAAGCAGCCGCATAGCACAGGGAAATTAGCCTGATCCTTTGTGTCCACCTAGAAGATTGGTATAGGGAGTGTGGCAGGGAGATGCAAGAGGGAGGGAATATGGTGATATATGTGTACCTATAGTGATTAACTTTGTTATACACTAGAAACTAACACACCATTGTAAAGCAGTTATACTCCAATAAAGATGTAAAAAAAAAAATACAGGGGAGACAGAAGAAAGAGGCCACAAACACACATATAGAATGACCTGGTGCATGATAATAAACAGCAACAGAAGAGTAAAACAACAAACAAACTTCCTAATATTGATGTAGTGAGGAAAGAATGACCTTTTCAATAAATGGTACTGCATCAATTCAGTATCCATAAGGAAAAAAAAACAAGTCTTGAATTTCTACTTTATATCACCACCTAATTCAATTTCAGATGGACAGTAAATATAAATATAAAAGGTAAAATGAAAAACAAAGACCTCTAAATATCCATCAAATGATGTATGGGTAAACAAAATGTTTATATCTATACCATTAAATATTATTCAGTCACAGAAAACTAGAAAGTACTGATAAATATAACATAGGAAAGCCTTGAAAATATTGTTTAGTGAAAAGAAATCAGTAACAAATTACATATATTATTTGATTCTATTTTTATTAAATGTCCAAAATAGGTAAATTAATTGTGTCTAAAAGTAAATTTGTGGTTGCTTATGGCTTGGAGATATCGGGAATTACAAGAGTGATAGCTAAAGTGTACAGAGTTTCTTTTTGAAGTGACAAAAATGATCTAAATTGACTGTGATGATGGTAGCCCATATCTGTAAATGTGTGTAAATATCTGTAGCCCATATCTGGTAGCCCATATGGTAGCCCATATCCGTAAATACGTGTAAATCTTTAAATATAAAAAGAAACCTTAACTGTTCTCTAAACAATTAAATGGGTAGATTGTATGGAATGTGAATTTCATCTTAGTAAAGCCACTATTAAACAAAAGTAAAAACTTCTAGAGTAGTAAACAAAGATGAAACCTTTCATGGCCTAGGTCTGTAGTCAAATGTTTTGAGGGAAGTTTATGAGGGAAGTTTATCATGATACAGTCCTACTTCAAGAAAAGAAAAATCTCAAATAAACAACCCAACTTTCTAGCTAAAGGAATTAGAAAAAGTAGAGGAAAAAAAGCCCAAAGTAAGCAGAAGGAAGGAAATAATAAAGGCCAGAGTGGAAATACATAGAGACCAAAGAGTAATAGAAAATATCAATAAATTTAACAGCCAGTTATTTATAAAGATAAACAAAATCGATAAATATTTAGCCAGACTCCTCCAGGTAAAGAAAGAAAACCCCCCAAAATAAAATTAGAAATTAAAAAGGAGACATTACAACTGATATCACAAAAGCACAACCATAAGAAAACACTATAGACAGTTACACACTAACAAACTGAACAACCTAGAAGAAATGGATAAATTCCTAGAATGTACAATCTCTCATGACTGAATCAGGAAGAAATAGAAAATATGAAATGACCAATTACTAGTAAAAAAATTAAATCAGTAATCAAAAACTCCCAACAAACAAAAGTCCAGTATCAGAAGTCTTCACAGAGGAATTCTAGCAAATATTTAAAGACAGTTTCTCAAACTATTTCAACAAATTGAAGAGAGAGGAGCACTACCAAACTCATTTTACAAGACCAGCATATGTGATACCAAAACAAGACAAAGACACTACCAAGAAAGAAAACTACAGACCAAATCTCTAATAAACACAGATGCAAAAATCACAAACAAAATAATACCAAACTAAATTCAACAATATATAAAAAGGATCATATATCATAATTGAGTGGGATTCATTCCAGGGATGCAAGGATGGTTCAATAACCAAAAAACAATCAATGTGATATACCACATTAACAAAATGAAATATAAAAATCATACGATCATCTTAATACATGCATGGAAAGCATTTGACAATATTCAACATCCATTCATGTTTAAAACTCTCAACAAAGCTGTTATAGAGGGAACCTCCTTCCACATAATGAAGGTCATTTATGACAAGCTAACATCATACTCAAGGGTGAAAAGCTATAAGCTTTTCCTCTAATATCAGGAATAAGACACATGCCCACTCTCACCACTTCAATTTTACATAGTAATGGAAGTCTTAGTAACAGTAATCAGACAAGAAACGAAAAGAAAAGGCACCCAAGTTGGAAGGGAGGAAGTAAAACCGTTACTATTTCCAGATGACATAATATTATATATAGAAAACCCTAAAGACACCACCAAAAAACTATCAGAACTAGTCAGTGAATTCTGTTAACTTGCAGGATACAAAGTTAATATACAGAAATCTGCTGCATTTCTATACATTAACAATAAACGGAAAGAAAAATCAAGAAAACAACCCCTTATAAAATTATATGAAAAGGAATAAAATACCCAGGAATAAATTTAACCAAGGAGGTAAAAGAATGTACTCTAAAACTGATAAGAATTGATGAGGGAAATTGAAGAAAATAAAAATAAATTGAAAGATATTATGTGTTCATGCACTGGAAGAATTAATATTGTTAAAATGTTCATACTACTCAAAGCAATCTACAGATCCAATGTAATACCTATCAAAATAACAAGGGCATTTTTCACAGGACTAAAAAAAAATAATCCTAAATTTGTGTGAAACCACAAAATACCCTGAATAGTCAAAGTAATTTTGAGAAAAAAGAATAAACATGTAGGTATCACACTCCCTGATTTCAGAGTATAGTAAAAGCTATAGTAATCAAAATAGTGTGGTACTGGAACAAAAGTAGACACATAGATCAATGGAGCAGAATAGAGAACCCAGAAATAAACCCATGCACATATGGTCAATGGATATACAACAATGAGGTAAGAATATATAATGAAAAATAGACAGTCTCTCCAATAAGTAGTGCCACTAAAACTGTATAGTTACATGTAAAAAATGGTACTAAAACATTTTCTTTCACCATGTACCACAATAAACTCAAAATGGATGAAAGACTTATATGTATGACCTGAAGACCTGTAAGACCTGAAACCCTAAAAGTCCTAGAAGAAAACATAGGCAGGATGCTCTTTGACATTGGTGTTAGCAATATATTTTATATCTGTGTCCTTAGGCAAGGGAAACAGAAGCAAAAATAAATGGGACTTAATTAAACTTAAAAGATTTTGCACATCTAAGGAAACCATCAACAAATCAAAAAAGACAACCTACTGAATGGGAGAAGATATTTGCAAACATGACATCCAATAAAAGTTTACTATTCAAAATATATAAACAACTCAACATCCAAAAAACCAAATGACCAGATTAGAAAATGGGCAGAGGACCTGAATAGGCACGTTTTCCAAAGAAGACATAAAAATGGCCAACAGGCACATGAAAAGATGCTCAACATCAGGGAAATGCAAATCAAAACCACAATGAGCTGTGACCTCACACCTGTCAGAATGGTTATCATCAGAAAGACAATAAATAACACATGCTGGCAAGAATGTGGAGAAAAGAGAATCCTCTTGCACTGTTGGTGATAAAGTAAATTGGTGCAGCCACTATGGAAACAGTATGGAGAGTCCTCAAAAAATTACATATAGAACTACCATGAGACTCAGCATTTTCTCTCCTCAGTGTTTATCCAAAGAAAATGAAAACACTAATTTGAAAAGATATATGCACCCTCAATTGATATAGCAGCATTATTTATAACAGCTGAGATATGGAACCTGAGTGCTGTAAATCAACAGATAAACAGATAAAGAAGATGTTATACACACACACACACACACACACACACACACACACTGGAATATTACTCAGACATCTAAAAGAATGAAATTATGCTATTTGTGACAACATGTATGGACCTGGAGTGTGTTATACTTAGTGAAATAAGTCAGACAGATAAAAACAAATAATATATATTTTCACTTATGTATGGAATAAAAAATAAAACAAATGAACAAATATAACAAAACAGAAACAGATTCATGGATACAGAGAACAAACTAGTGTTTTACTAGACGACAGTGAGGTGGGGGTCCAGGCAAAATAGGTGAAGGGGATTAAGAGGTACAAAGTACTAGGTACGGAATAAATATTACAATCATTTGATATACAGCACAGTTAATATAGTAAATATTTTGTAATAACTTTTTGTGAAGTATAATCTATAAAAATATTTAATTACTACGTTTTACACCTGATACTGATATAATATTGTATGTCAAGGATACTTAAATAAAAATAATTAAGTTCCATCACAAGAAAAATATTTTTGTAACTATATATGGCGATGGATGTTATCTAGACTTATTATGGTGATCATCTTTCAGTGTATACAAATATCAAATCATTATGTTGTACAGTTGAAACTAATGTAATGTTAAATGTCAATTATACCTCACTAAAAAGTTAATTAAAAAGAAAAGAAATAGCCTAGAGGAAACTCTGCTGAGGAGACTCTTAAACAATTTGCAATTTACTCTCTGAATATCAAGTACAGTATGGAAGTAGAAATATACTCGCAGTTCATATTTCTATACCCTTTATACACCATCTTCAGGTACTTTAGTTCTTCCTTTGGTAACTAAGGTGTAAATAGGTGGCAAGATTTCTATGTTCTATTACTAGAACTCTTCGTATAAAGGTAAAATATCCCATTGTGCTTAAACTAAAGCCATACATTTGTAATGATGAAATTGCAGGTTTCACCAAACTAAAATGACAGATATGAAGGATAGGGTTTTGGGGAGGTGCTAAAGAGACTTTTGTAGTAAATCAATGTGTCTAGATTTCAGCAAAAAGTTTAAACACAGAATTAGACTAAGGATGAGACCAGGTTACCTTTGGGGCAAAAGGCACTGTCTTTGACTTACAAATGTAAGGACTGTCGTACACATCCTAAGGATTCAAAGCCAGTTATTGAATCTCTGATTCAATTTTAATTTGCAAATGTTTCTAGGTGAATGGTATGTATGTATGTTTTTATGTATCTATGTATCCCTGAAAAACAGGAAATGTATAGGCAGGACAGTGTGATGATTTGCCTCTCTATTCTCCTCTCACATAAGTCAGGTCTGTGAGGCAATTTATAAAACCTCTTCATCATTCACAACTTTTTTTTCAAAATTATATGGAAGTATACATTTGAGAATTAGCTTTGACATAGAACCAAGAACATTCAGGAGAATTCTATTTGAAGATTCTTTTCAGGTATTCTTAAGAAAAACTATTCAAGGTAAGCATCTTATATAAAAACCTCTCTCCCTAAAGGAGCTCCCTCAGAACATAAACACTTAGTTTCTCTCCTCAAATCTAAATATTTACCTGCAATGATCCTCTTTGCGCCAATCACTCCTTTCTATTCCTGAGATTTAGGTACATCTTGCTTACCTCATAAATATGTTTCTGAAAAGTTCCTGCAAATTCAATGTCTTAAAATGAATTATATTTTAAGTGCACTAGGGGAGTTCATTATTTACAGAAACCTTGAGATAAATCCTTTTGTAATTTGAGCAAACATTTAATAAGTAAATAATCATCATTTCATTATGCTTGGTTTATTTGTAGTGGTGTTAAAGTGAGGGTTGAACTAAATTGATGCCTTGACATATCTAGTTATAGCTCTCCAGATTTCTCCATGTTTCTCTTCAACAGAGTTGTGTGTATTACGTACACCAAGTTCCTACCAAGAATATTCATTTTTCAGTGTGCCCAACCTACTGTTAGGCCTCAATATTCATCCCATTAATGTACTCATGATGATAACAATGATAAGTCTCAGACCTATCCTAGTCTGCTAGGATATCTGAGTATGTTTTTTGACTCATTTCCTTCAGCTTCTCCATTTAATGCTGAAGTTCTCCAGGAATCTAACTGATGTATTCAGTTAAGTTTTCTAAACTTTACCTTTTTTAGTGGATCCCTGAAGTAGAGGTTGTTATTTCTGTTTTAGTATCTATTTTCCAATTTCTATGTAGTAATTAAATCTGCAATTTTTACCTGAGCAATAGCTCCCCAGGAGGAAAAATTAAAACACAGCATTTTCCAGATTCCCTTGAAGGTAGAATGTCATGTGACTAAGTACTACCAGTAGAATGTAAGAAGAAGCATTGGGTCCAACTTCTAGAGAGAGTTCATACCAGAGTAACATACTTTAGTTTCTTCTTTTCTGCTGGTTGGAATACAGACACAATGGAATTTGAAAAGAACACCAGATGCTAAGTATTGCAGAGAAATAAATTAGAAGGAAATTGGGTCCCTTTAGATTTATTTGAGATGAAAAGGAAATGCATTAACATTATTTAACTCACTATTGTGTTGAGGGATCTGTCACTCACAAGAATTTAGTAGCAATTTGTTCATTCCTGTTCTCCACTTTTTAGCTATGTGAACTTTCGCAAGTTACCTAAGCTTTTAAAGACTCTTCCCTTTGACGTTTATAACATGTAGGATTATCCATGCAGAGAGATTAGTTTGTGTCCTAGCATATAATAAGTACTCAGTAAATTCTAGTTTTATTATCTAACTGTTTCTATGGCTTAACCATACTTAAGCTTGGGATTATTAATTCTATATTTCAAGATTCATATTGAATAAATATTCAACACCTGACATCAGGACATATAGCTGCCTACCGTGATAGCCCTAAATACTTCAAGCTCATCATGTCTGAAAACCAACTCATCATACTATTTTCAGCTTACATTTTTCCTGAATTTTCTATTTTAATGAATAGAAACTGTACATCTAGTTATGTAAACAAGAATATGTCAATTATTTTAGGCTACTTATAATCCAAAATATAGTTCCCAAAAGCTATAGGTTGTCTTTATAATCTTTAATATACATTCTCACTCCTCCACTTCCCTTGTTTCTAGCTCAAGTATTTATCTTATTTGCATTATTGTAAGGAGCTCAAAATTGAGTTTCCTTCCTATATATCACCATCAAGGAACTTTTTATAGATGAGTACTTAATTAGGCAATCATTCTACTTAAAAGCACTTCTAAGGCATGATCTTGGATAGAAATAAAATCCAAACTTCATACTACAATCTTCAGTTATGCTCTATACCTTCCTAAGTTTTAATTTCATTCCCGTCTCTTTCCCAAATCAGACCCTTAATTTCATCTATAAAAATCAAGTCTTTTATTGTCACTTTTCCATCTCTACTTTGAATCACCATGTTTCAATAAAACATTTATGTAGTCATTCATTTTTGTAAGAACTTGACAGGAACTAACTGTTTTAGTCTGCTGAACAACCTTATGAGGTAGATATAATTATTATTGCCAGATGAGGAAAGTGAGACACAGGGAGGTCAGAGGCTTATTTAAGTTCCCACAACCAGCCAGGTAGACCAGGGATTAAGCCTGCTTGGTGCTTACCCTCTTTAACACGGGGCTTTGTTACTTGCCATACTAAACCCCAAGTGCACTGTGCGTTCTATTTTTCTATTTCTTTTTCTAAAATGTACACTTTTTAAAAATATAGCTTACAACCTGGAAAATCCCTTAATATTCGCTTCAGTTCCCACTCCTGCAAAGGTTTTCTGACACTTCCAGGAAAAGTAAGTCACCCTCTCATTTGTGTTCCTTTAGCACAAGGTCCATGTTTGCCTCTCAGCCCTTACCCTCTACTGTTACTATTCCTTTGTCTCTCTGATCAGGTTTTGAGCGTGTTATTCAATATCATATCCCAGTACTTAAAGAGAGCATAGGACTTAGTAGGTACTCTACAATCATTTGCTGAACAAATTTTTTTAAAAAAGAATAGTAAATTAATGAGTGAAAGAAAAACATCATGATGATGACCTATGACCTACACAAAGACACACACACTTGTACATGCAACAAAACAAAAACTATACTGTGCAGTGGGAAAAGCAATTTACTGAAGGCAATCTGTTGTTTAGATTTACCTTTGGAGCTAAAAATCTGTATTGATTTTATGAAATGATCTTTTTTCTGGGTCTTATTTTAGTTTTTAAAGCAGCTTATTTAGCAGATCACACTAAGAGATTAAAAAATAAAATTGACAAATTATGCCAAGACAGAAATATTCTACATACTCTCTCAGTTGCATGGAGCAGTTACTCTTCTTGGTGGACACAGCCACTGAATGATGCTATGCACAAGGAAATTTGGACACTTTCTTCAAGCATCAGCTTTTAATAAAAGGACAACTTTTTTTGCAAGGACATGAGCATAGGGTCAATCTTCACCAAAACTAATACAGCAGAGAGCTAGCAATTATACTGCTGTTAAATTCCACCCACGCTCATGAACCCCAAGCCTACCTTATCTGCTAGAAAAGAATCCAGGCAGAAATGTGCCTTCGCTCCTGAACTGTATTAATTCTAGGCTCAGTTTATCACCTAGCGACAGCTCCAACTCTTTGATTGCCACTGCCCATCTCTACTTTGAATCACCATGCCTAAAAAGGCTCTTCTCAGGGATTTATAACCCCCTGGACCACTTCACAGTAGACTTTTCAAAGCAAAGTATACTCAAGTAGATAGTTGTTAATCTATTACATATCTAAATAATGTGATTTATTTAGCCACCTTGGCATTTGGTATCTAGGAACACTTTGAGTTCTATTAATAGATGAGTTCAAGAAAGGATCTATTATTGTACCTTTATTTTGATAAGAAAGAAAATCTTAGAATTATGATGTAATCTTCTCCAAAATAATATCTAGAAATGGAAGTTTAAGAAGCTGGAGAAAAACTTGTGCTTTTTGTTAAGCTTATTGGTAACATTAATGTGTTTGTGCTACCAACCGAAGTGCCACTGACATTTAATCAAAGCAGGAAAAAATCAAATACATATAAATTGACTAAACTAGTGAAACTATCAGACATACTTTGAAGGCACCTGAGAGGGTAGAACACAGATAACAAGCTGCAAGCAGCCACATCAAAAGCATAGGAGAATAGGAAGAAGTATAATAACTTCATGGAGGTTCTAGAGGCCCAAGTTCAACAGCAAGTGGCCAGAGTATTTCAAAGATATCCTGTTTGAATTTTCATGACACACCTGCAGAAGATTTGAAAGGAATTTGGAAGATGAAGATGGAAATAGAGAAACTCACCAATAATTCACTGGTGCAGGAGGTATTATTTTGGTCAATGCTGTATTTATTTTTATCTTTTTCATGAAAAATGTTCATTGATATTTGAAGAATGAAAGATGGGAGTGGAATTATTGGCCTCTTTCTGAGTTTCAAGTGATCTCCTGTCCATTACTCCGCATCTCCTGATAGGTCTTTATTATTAGGTCTGGTGGGTTCAGGGGAGGAATTACTTCTCATAGGAACTACAGCAGGACCTAGAGATAAAACCTCCAGTGTAAATCTGCAGTACATTGATTCAGAAGAAAGAGGCCAAAAATCTCAAGAAGAAATTAAGTCTTTTCTGTGCTAAAGGAAGTGAGAATGGTGGTCTTCATTAGAATTAGGGCATAGGACCTCAATAAAGGGGAAGGTATGTCTAGTGTGGTTGTCATATGCTGGTGTATCAGTACCCTAGAATTTCTTCTGCTTAGTTCTTAGATATTAAGAATTCTTTAGGTAGTATTATGTTCTGCCCCCTTTGGTTGCAGTATTCTTTTGGTTATCTTATTTCTGTATAATAAGTCATCCTAAAACTTAGTAGTTTAAAACAGCAATTTATTATTATCTCTGTGGTTTTGTGGGTTGACTGAGCTTACCAGCCCAGTGTTTGCTCAAGGCCTTATACGTAGCTTCAGTCAGACAACAGCTGGAGCTGGAACCATTGATAGAATGGACTAGTTTAGATAACTAAGATCACTTATGTGGTTGTAGTTTATGCTGGCTGTTAGCTGGAAGCTGGGACTGTCTATGGGAACACCTATACATGATTACTCCATGCACCTTGGATGTCCCAGCATGTTTACTGGATTCTCAGTGTCACTGCTACCAGATTATATTAGATAACAGTCACTGACCCCATGTCATACAGATTCAAAGAGGGAGTATGGAGATATAGATTTTACTCTTGATGGAAGAGCAGCAAAGTCACATTGCAGAACAAAGGAATGGTAGATACTGTTGTGGTCATCATTGGAAAATATAATCTTCCACAATTATTGATATGCAATCTCTGGGTTGTTAAGCTTCAGATAGTATGTGCCAAATCCTCCATATATTACAGCCTTGTCTTTTAGATCTCTTTCTGCTTTATATGTTCTACTTCATGAAAAATTCTGAGCTTTCATGTTCTTTTGAGCATCATTCTTTCAGCCTCTTCCCCTATCAAAGTTATCTGATCTTGTTTCCATTCTGTCAGGATGGGTAATCATACATGATGTGGGACATTTTCCTTTCTTTTTCTATATACATCTTCCCAGGTCTTTGCTGATAAAATGAGACTCCGAGGAGATTTAGCATAATGTGACTGTTAAAAGGTAAACTGAGGTACATTAAAATTTTGAAGATTTTATTTGAGCAAAGATCTATTTGAATCAGGCAGCAACAAGCCAAAAAATGTTTAGAAATATTCCATCAGCAGGAGCTAAGGGAAAGACTTTTATCGGGCAGACTGGAAGCAAAACAAGCAAACAGGGAAATGATTTGATTGATTATAACTTAAGCTGTTGCCCTATTTGGGAAAGTCTAATTGGCTATTTGTGATTAGTTTTTCTTAAATTTTGATTTATTAACCTTGAGGCATTTACAAGAATTGAGACTAGCTTAGGTTTTGGTTTGCTTACCTATGCTGCCAAGTCATAAGACCCACCTTGTTTAATAGCCTAATGGCCTCCTTGTTCAAGTACTTTAACAGAATGTATGCTTTTCATTGCTGGCTAGAATTTAGTCTATACAAGGCTGTGGAGACCTTGAATGTGTACTGTAAAAACTTTAATAAAATACCGTTTGCTTTTCAGTTTTAAAGTTTTGAAACAAGGCCAGGCATAAGAAGGCAACTACTTTAATTTCCCCTGATCAGGTAAAGATAAGCACTGATAGCCTTACAAAGCTTTGCAGGTGAAGCCACCCTGAAATGGCAATTACAATCTCCAAAGGTGGAGGAGGAGGGAACACAGATGTACACAATTATTGACGAAGCCCTATAGACGCAAAAAAAATTCTGTCATCAGATCTACTTCTATTTCCCTCATGTCTCCCAAAAAGGTCCCATCATTGATCATGGAGGAGGAAATAAGCAACCATTTTATAGATCAAGATAGTTTCAAGCAATGGTTAAGCACTAGACTTAAAGCCAAAGGATCTGAGTTCAATCAAATTCCAGTCCTATAACTTATTTTTTAAACTTAGTCATCTCTCTCTGCTTCAGTTATTTTGACTGTAAAATGAGGGTAGTATTAGTACTCATCTCCAAAAAATGTTATAAGAATTTTACATACCTGGCATATAGCAAGTACTATAGGTATTTTCTATAATTCTTATTTTGTCATTGACCACCTTTGAAGCACTTCCATGATGTTAGAGGAGAGTAACAGGGTGACCAATGAAAGATATACTTTTGGTGTATTGGCTTGTAAATGTGTTACCTTTCCCAGAGAACATAATGCCCATGAAAGCCATAATCGTATCAATGTGCTCATGTTGGGTCCATGACGTTTTAAGGAGGAGAGCATATGGTGGAATTTCAGGCACCATGGGAGGTCAGTGAGGGAAATATTTCTGTTGAAGAAGAAAACTCTTTTAAAGTTGCTGATTTTACCTACTCATGAAGCAGCTTTTTTCTTTTAGTATAAAAATAAAAGTTATTTGCAGGTTACTTGTCATTTTTCATTATAAAGATTTATTCTATAACTTTTAATTTATGAAAATGACACAAGGTCAGATGATGACTGATGGTTGTAGCTCCCAAAATGTAAAGAAGTGCTGACTAGAGGGAAATTGAAATTCAAAGTTCATGATCCCATAATCAGGAAGAATATGTTGGCTCTGAAAACCATTAATGAGAATAGATAGAAAAAGATGTATTTTTAAAGTAGTATTCTAAGTCAGATAATTACTAAGAAGCTAAGAAGAAAAACAATCACATCAACATGACTGCTATTCCAAAACAAACAAAATATAAACCAATACTGGAAAGCAATAGCCCCCAAACAATTTTCAGCACCTACTCTATTATAGTACCTACTTTACTTTACATAGTACATAGACCTATGAGATTTTATTAATTTAATTTTACATTGAGGGAAATCAAGAATCAGAGAAATCATGCAAGTTACCCCAATCCTGCAGATGGTGGATTTATGTGTCACAAGTCAAAATTGAATGTCTCTGGCTCTGTGCTCAGGCTCTGAAAACCCATTCTGTGTTCACACATCAGTGCTAACAACAGAAGTCCTGGTTTCTCATCCTGGCAGGAATGGTGATCCACAGTCTATCCTAAAATGTTTTTCTGCCTCATTTTTCATCATCTCCCCAGACCAACTTTACATTCCAGGCATAACAATCTTCTCCTCAAGCTTATTATTTGATTTGCCTAATCCTGCCCTTCGTTAATTCCAGTTTCCTACACATGGCATTCTCCTCTCCTCCACTCTGCTGATTTAAACCTTGACATTTCTCAGAACATCTTCAACATGATCCATTCTGTGCATCAACCTCTGAGCTTCCATATTTAGTACAACTACCCTTCCAATGAACTCCATGTATCATTGTTAGAGTTCAGTTTGCCCCACATCATAGCCTCTTTTGTTTCTGTGAAGTATATAGCTTGCCTCCTTGAATAGGGCAGGGTCTTTATGCATCCTTTTTGATCTTTATCTAACACATAGTAAGCTCTCAATAAATCCTGGTTAATTGACTATTCATCAGTTCTTGGTCAGTTCTGTGACAAAAAAAAAAAAAAAAAGAAAAGAAAGGAAAACAAACAAGCCTTAGGTTTAGTCTGTCATTGATACAGAATTCCATGAGAGAATTCACTTTTGGGAATGCAAGTGATTGGGAGGAGTTTATAGGAAAAGGAACACCAGCAGAGGACAAATTTCTCCTTCTACTTTGCAGAAAATGTCACTGTATTACATAGATGGGAGAAAGCAAAACTGTATAAATGCAAAGTACAACATAAATTTTTCCTAGCCATTTTGGGGTGCTAGTTAGTGCTAACATTAGGCAAAGTAGTTGATTCAATACTGAAAACCAAAGAGGTAAATTGACAGGTCTTTTGCCAGATGGCTTTCAAAATTTCCATGATAAGAATAAAAACTATGGCTAAGATAATCAATAAGAAAAAATTGCCCAAGTTCAAGCCAATAATTTGGAAATCTTCACATGTTTTGGCCAAAGATATATGAATGTGACTATGTTTCATGTATCGAAACTTGGGCTTGCATTTAATCTTTTGGTGACTCAATCTCATTATTTAGAAAACAAAGACATTCAACTAAACAGTTATCAAAGTTTGTTTCAGTCATTTTGAATTCTCTGTTTCTTTGAACAGGCTTAATCTCAAATAAAGAAGTAGGGAAACTTTATAATTGGCAATCACTTCCTGTTTTTCTAGAATCTATATCTCTCATTATACATCCCACCTTCCCAAAATAGAAAATGCTATCATGCTAACTTTTCGTTTATCACTGACAAATCCATACCTGTATTTTGCACTTTGTAACTTTCTTAGGTATTGTCTTATGTGGCTTTCACTGATGTGTGTGAGACAGAAGCAAAACTTATTTCCAAATGTGAAAACTGAGTTTTAAGGTAAGAAACTTGCTCACAGGACTTTAAAGTATTAGAACAAGTATTTGAATCCCAAATCCTTATTTCTTCCTTGGGAACATGTTCTATCTCAGGGTCCAACACTGTGTGGTTGATGCTCCAAACTGATCTAATCATACAGGGCCTGTGCCCTCTGTCCCACAGCTTTGCTATTCTGTTCTTCCTCTCTATTCATAGAAAGACTCTATTCTCACATTCCTTATTTAAACAGGATACCTTGCTTTCCTAAAATCTCAAGCATAAGCTAAAAGGGTCTGTATTAATTGACTAATGAAACAAAATTTTCATAATAAATATCAAATAGGATAATATCAGAGTCAACCCAGTAAGCCTAGGAATGTAACGGTAAAAATTTAGAGTTTCAGGGTCTAATTAGGAAAGGAAATAGTGCACACAGAGGGCTTCTGAGGTTTTTTTCCTTTCAAATCTCCAACATATTGCTTTGAACAAACACACACAGTGGCAGGCATTGAGAGTGGTTAGAAGTAAAGTTTCAACAGATGTAATAAGAAAGTCCTAGCTTTAGGAATACATATACATATATATATTCTATATTTTAAGTTAGACAAGATTGTAAATTGAAAGTACAATGTACAATACAATGGCATGTGGTCAAGTTCTGAACTTTGAGTTGGCCAGCTGAAGTGCTCAGTGAGAAGCTGAAAGCACGGGTGAAGATGACTATCAAGATATAGTTTTAGGAGGTAGATTTGATCTAATCTCTGAAAGATGTGAAGGTTCTAGAAATGGGTGACAATGCTGGCACTGAGGCTGACAGTTAAAGTGTTGGAAAACAGTACATGCAGTTTTTGTCAAAAGACTACACATGTAATCTTCACCTAATCTTCCTCCTCTTATCTTAGGATGAAAGATTGAATCACGGTCTGCCCTTAGTATCATGACACAAGGTATTCTGCAAGAAATAAGAAAGAAAACTTAGTAGACAGGGAAAGATTGACTGTAATATGTGTTAAACTACAGTGTCCCAAGTAATACTGCTTTTAATTTGGGGTTTATCTCTTACTTTGTGTTCCAAAACAGTGTCAGGTCCTGTGATTTTCCAGTATTTAAAAACTTCAGAACACTACTGCTCCCCAGGAAGACAACTAAATTCGAGGAAACCAGTGAATTTTATAGAAACGGAAGCATAGGTAAATTGTTTTTTCTCTTGGGGGAGGAAGGAGGGCTGTTCAATAATTTTTACCTTCATAATAATTTTAAATACAATTCACCTCAGAGCCCAGATGACTGGTTTACATGGGTAGACATAACAGTCTAAACATTTTCAGAAATAAGTAGAGGAATAACTAAGGGTACTAAGAAGAGCCAAACACCCTCACCTTCAACCTCTGACATTCTTCAGTTTCCATTTCCCCTTGCCAGAAATATGGACTAACCTCTCTCTTTCTTAATTAATAGACTTTGCTTTTACAGCAGTTTTAGAATTACAGAAAATTTGATCAGAAAGTACAGTTCCATATGCTCCCCTCTTCTCCTCCCCACAGTTTACCCTATTATTAACATTTTGCATTAGTGTGAACATTTGTTACAACTGATGAAAAATATTAATATTATTAAGTAAAAAATATTTTTGTGTGTTATATAGTTCTATGAGTTTTGAAAAATGTATAATAACATGCCCACCATTATAGTATCATAAAGAATAGTTTCACTGCCTTAAAAATCCCCTATTTACCTCTAACACCTCCCATTTATTTCTTAAAATGTGAAAACCTCTTGAACTGTACAGTGAGAAGGAGCTTACAGTCAGCTATTCTTGACCTTGCATAGTCAGACTTTTATAATGCAGTCCTTCCTGTAAGAGAGATTGCTTTTTTCCCCCCTAAATTTATTTATTTATTTATTTTTGGTTGCATTGGGTCTTCATTGCTATGCACAGGCTTTCTCTAGTTGCAGAGAGTGGGGGCTACTCTTCTTGAGGTATGCAGCTTCTCATTGTGGTGGCTTCTCTTGTTGCAGAGCACAGGCTCTAGGCATGTGGGCTTCAGTAGTTGTGGTTTGAGGGCTCTAGAGTGCAGGCTCAGTAGTTGTGGTACACAGGCTTAGTTGCTCCACAGTATGTGGGATCTCCCCGGACCAGGGATCAAACTCGTGTCCCCTGCATTGGCAGGCAGATTCTTAACACTGCACCACCAGGGGAGTCCCCAGACTTTTGTAGAAGAGGTTGGAAGTGAAATACTGTTGTTATTTTTTTAATTAATTAATTATTTTAACTGAAAGATAATTGACCTACAGAGTGTTAATTCCAGGTGCACAACATAGTGATTCAATATTTATATACATTACAAAATGATCACCACAATAAGACTAGTTTGAAAGTGAAACATTAATGAATTATTAGTTCCTGAGGCATGCTAGATCCACATTCTTCCCTTCTGCTCCATTATTATGCTGTATTTCTTAGGATAAGACTGAATGTAACTGCCAAGTGTTTACAATTCAAATGACGATCAAGCATCAACCTTGAAATTATTTTAAAAAGTATCATAATTTCCATGGACAAATAAATTCTGACCTCTTCCCTCTATGGTTGGAATTTTGAGATGGGAAGACATATTTGAAGTTACATTTAATGGATGAGACTCTCTAAGCAGAGCTAGAGGCACATGGTAGGGGAAAGAAGAGAAGGATTGGGCACTAGTTGTTTTTGGCCAGATTTGGCTCCAGACTCTAAAATCGAGAGGTAAGTGAGTCTTTGAAGTTTTATTCTAGGATTCACAGATATTCTCAGCATGAAAAGTAGGGAAACAGGTTTTATGGGCAGAAGCTTTGCTCAGGAACAAAGTATTTTTGATAAAGGACATGGGCTCTGTAGTCAGATAGGCATGAGTTAAAACTGTGATTCTTAGATATGTGTGACCTTCCATACCCAATTTCTCCATCAGACACATGAGAAATAGTACATATATTTCAACTGGTTGTCATAAAAAAAAAAGAGATAATGTTTGCCAATATTCTCATTAGATACTCACAAATATAATGTAATTTCCAAACAATGAGGAGTCATAGTGGTGAGTGGCTAAATGGGATGTTTTCACAAGAGTTAGAAAAGAAAGCAGGGCAAAAGTAGTGACCAAGATGGTGGAGTAGGAAATCCCTGAGCTCACCTCCTCCCACAGGCACACCAAAATTACAACAATTTACAGAGCAACTATCAATGATAATGGCCTGAAAACTATCAGAATATATAACCTACCACTAAAGATATAGAGAAGGAACCACAAAAAGTCAGTAAGGCCAGAGACAAGGTATAGTCACGATCCGACCCCTGGGTAGGTGACCCACAAATAAGAGGATAATCACAATTGCAAGGGTGGTCCCCAAGAAGTGATGGTGGGGTGGGTCCAAGCCCCACATTGGGATCCTGCACCTGGGAATCCTGTACCAGGAAGATTCGCCTCCAGAAGTTTGGCTTTGAAGGTCAGAAGGGCTGGATTTCAGAAGAGCCAAAGGACTGTATGAAACAGAGATTCTGCTTTTAAATGGTGCATACAAAATCTCACATGCTCTGAGACCCAGGGCAGAAGTAGTAATTTAAGATGAGCCTGGATCAGACCCAACTTGTTAATCTTGGAGAGCCTTCTGGAGAGGCAAGAGGCAACTGGGACTCACTCTGGGAACATAGACACTGATGGCAATGCTTTTAGAGAACACTTCTACCAGGAGTACACTGGTGCTGGCAAGCAGAATTTTGGAGTTTCCCTCTAGCTTATTAGCACCAGGACCCAGCCCCACTCACCACCCAGCCAGCACCATTTCTGGGACTTCCCAGACCAAGCAGCTAGCTGCATGGGGACACAGCTCCACTTAACAGCAGATTGGAAACAGCTGTAGAGACCCCTAAGGCCCCAGGCGTCCCAGTATCCTGACACCCACAAGAGGGCCCAGGACTAAGCCCCATCCACCAGTGGTCCAGCACTATCCCTGGGATCCCTTGAGTCCCATCAGGACACAACCTCACCAACCAAAAGGCTGGCATCAACTCCAGGGTTGTCAGGGTCCCACAGTCAGAGATCTTGGGGCCCAGTTTCTGCCACCAGTGGGCCAGCACCAACTCCAGGTCACTTTGGACCCCTCAGTCAGCCACTCAGGGATCTGATCCCACCCACCAGTGGACTTGTTCTAGATGCAGAACCTAGCCTCACCAACCAAAGAACCAATGTCAGCTCTGAGAATCCTGAACCCAATAGCCAAAGACCTCAAGATAAAAATTCACCCACCAGTAAGCTAACACTAGTCCTGGGACCTTATCCACCAGTGAGTGGGTATCAGCTTCAGGTCTCACTGGGATATAGCCCCACCTACCAGTGAACAACATCAGCTATGGGACAACTTAGGACCTTCAGCAAACCATACCAGGATCCAGCCCCACCCACCAGTGTGGGATGGCACTAGCACAAGGCCCAGACCCTGTCCATCCACAAGTGACAAAAGATCTGGGAACACTGCATCCCTACAGATAGTCATGTCAGCACCCAGCTCACCTGCCAGTGGGCTGACACCAGATCCATGAACCAAGGGCCATGCATCCAGCCACTCCTTGACCTAACCCACCAAGCAACAGGGTGGCACCAGGACAAGGACT
Organism: Aethalodelphis obliquidens; assembly: GCF_003676395.1. NCBI lineage: Eukaryota > Metazoa > Chordata > Mammalia > Artiodactyla > Delphinidae > Aethalodelphis > Aethalodelphis obliquidens. The sequence continues at coordinate 88,874 of NW_020837963.1, forward strand.
CCTTGACTCCTTAATAGATATATAAGTACATGGGCTGAACACAAGCCCAGTACATGGGCTGAACACAAGCAGATGGAAACCTCCACACTAAGCAGGCCTGGCAACAACCAGGCTAGGAGCCAGCCATGCCTATCACTGTGTCCATAGTAGTTAGCCCTATCACAGTAGAAGGGCCCAAACAGCCCACATAGAGAGCACCCCTAGAGCATATACCTCTGGTTATTGCACTGCTAGAACCTATAGAATGTCTGTTATATAAGGTCACTTTTCCAAGATCAGGAAACATAATCAATCTATCTAAAACACAGAAATAAAAACAGAGAATTAGGCAAAAAATGAGGCAACAGAGGAATGAGTTCCAAAAGAAGGAAAAACATAAAACCTCAGAAGAAGAACTAAGTGAGATGGAAATAAGCAAATTACCCAATAAGGAGTTCAGGGTAGTGACATAAATATGTTCAGAGAACTCAGGAAAAGAATGAACAAACACAGTGAGAATTTTAACAGAGTTAGAAAATATAAGTAAGAATGAGACAGAGCTGAATAATATAATAACTGAAATAAAAATACACTAGGAGGAATCAACAGTAGATTAGTTGATACAAAGGAAAAGATCAGTGAACTCAAAGACAGAGTAGTGGAAATCAACCTAGCTAAACAGAAAAAGGGAAAACAATAATTTAAAAAAGAGAGTTTAAGAGACTTCAGACAACATCTAGGGTACTAACATTTATATTGTAGGGGTACCAGAAGGAGAAGAGATAAAGGGACAGAGAATGTATCTTAAGACATAATAGCTGAAAACATCCCTAAAATTGAAAAGAAACACATCCAGACACAGGAAGCACAGAGTATCCTAAACAAAATCAACCAAATGAGGTCTACACCAAGACATATTGTTATTAAATTGGTAAATTGTAACTAAATTGTAACTAAAATGGTAAGAATTAAAACTAAAAAGAGAATATTATATACATCAAGGAAAAAGCAACTAGTTATGTACAAGGAAACTCCCATAAGGCTATCAATGGACTTCTAAGCAGAAACTCTCCAGGCCAAAAGGAAGTAATGAAAGGACAAAAACAAAAACCTAGAACTTAGAGAACTTTAGTTGGCAAGACTATCATTCAGGTTTGAAGGAGAAATCAAGAGTTTTACAGACAAGCAAAAACTAAGACTTCAGCACCACAGAAGTGTTTCTACAAGAAATTTTAAAAGGAAAGCAAAGGCCACAGCTAGAAATATAAAAAGTATGAAAAGACAAATAGTATTGTTAAAGGAAAATATAAAGTTAAAGTAGATTATCGATGACCTATAAAGCTAAGAGCAAGGTTAAAAGACAAAAGTAGTAAAATCATCTATATCCATAATATGTGGTTAAGGGATAGACACAAAACCAAAAAGATGTAAAATATGATATCAAAGATATTAATCATTGGGTGGGAGGAGGAAAAAATACATTCAAACTTAGATCATCAAGTTAAATTAATCATGTATATATATATATAGAGATTGCTAAAAATAAACCTCATGTTAACCACCAACCAAAATTTGTGATACATAAAGAAAAAAGAGAAAGGGATCCAAACTAACACTAAAGACAGATATTGAATCACAAGGGAGAGCAAAAGAAGAAAAAAGGAACAACAACAACAAAAAACTACAAAAGCAACCCCAGCATAATTAATAAAATAGCAATAAGTACATATATTTTAATAATTACTTTAAAGGTAAATTGAACAAATGCTGCAATCAAAAGACGTGGAGTGGATGAATGGATATAAAAACAAGACCCATATGTATGCTGGCTACAAAAGACTCACTTCAGATCTAAAGAAACACACAAACTGAAAAAACAAGGATTGAAAAAGTTATTTCATGCAAATGGAAATAAAAGGAATGTGGAGGTAGCAATAAATGTACCATACAAAATAGACTTTAAAACAAAGACTGTAACAAGAGCCAAAAAAGAACATTGCATAATGATAAAGGGATCTGTTCAACCAGAAGATATAATAATTGTAAATATATATGCACTGAATATAGGATCACCTAAATGTATACAACAAATATTAACACATAAAATATGAAAAAATGATAGGAACACAATAATAGTAAGGGTCTTTTACACACCATTTACATCAATGGACATATCATTCCAGACAGAAAATCAATAAAGAAACACAGCCCTTAAATGATACAGTAGAACAATAGACTTAATAGATATATAAAGAACATTCCATCCAAAAGCAGTAGAATATATTTTTCTCAACTGCACATGGAACATTCTTCATGACAGATCACATGCTAAGACACAAAACAAATCTCAGTAAATTAACAAGGTTGAAATCATTTCAAGCATTTTTTTTGAACTACAATATTATGAGACTAGAAAAGAACTGCAAAAACCACAAATACATGGAGTGGAGGCTAAACAATATGCAACTTAACAATGAATGGGTCACTAAAGAAAGAAAAAAAGGAATCAAAATTCCAGGAGACAAAATAAAACAAAAACACAGCTATCCAAAATCTATAGGACACAGCAAAATCAGTTATAAGAGGAAACTTTATAGCAATATAAGCCTACCTCAGGGAACAAGAAAAATCCAAATAAACGACCAAAGCTTATACCTAAAGGCTCTAGAAAAAGTAGAATAAACAAAATGCACAATTACTAGAAGGAATGAATGATAAAAATCCAGGCAAAAATAAATAGAAATAGAGACAAAAATCAATAGCAAAGTTCAATGAAACTAAGAGATCGTTCTTTGACAAGGTAAACAAAATTGATAAACCCTTAGCCAGACCCATCAAGAAAAAAGAAAATGAGAGAGAGCCCAAATGAATAAATCAGAAATGAAAAAGAAGTTACAGCCAATACCGCAGAAATACACAGAATAATAAGAGAATACTATGAACAATTATACACTAATAAAATGTGCAACTTAGAATAAATGCACAAATTCCTAGAAATGTACAGTCTTCCAAGACTGAATCAGGAAGAAGTAGAAAATATGAACAGGCCAATTACCAATAATCAAATTGATTCACTAATCAAAAAACTTCCGCAAAACAAAAGTCCTGGACAAGATGGCTTCACAGGTGAATTCTTTCAAACACTTAAAGAGGAGTTAACATCTATCCTTATCAAATTATTCCAAATATTGAAGAGGAATGTATACTTTCAAATTCATTCTAAAAGGCCAGCATCAGCTTAATACCAAACCAAAGACATTACAAAAAGGAAAAGCACAAGCTGACATCACTGATGAACATAGATGCAAAATTTCAACAAAATATTAGCAAACTTAATTCAACAATACAATAAAAGTATCATACACCAATATCAAGTGAGATTCATCCCAGTGATGCAAGAATGGTTCAATATCTGCATATCAATCAATGTGATACATCACATTAACAAAACAAAGATAAAAATCATATGATTATCTCAATAAACTCAGAAAAATACTTTTGATAAATTTCAACATCCTTTTAATATTAAAAACTCTAAAGGTTGATATAGAGGGAACATACCTCAATATAATGAAGGCCATATATGATAAGCCCACAGCTAATATCACTCAATGATGAAAAGTGAAAGCATTTCCTCTAATATCAAGAATAAAACAAGAATGCCCACTATTGTCAGTTTTCTTCAGTATAATTTTGGAAGTCTTAGCCAAGGCAATCAGACAAGAAAAGGAAATAAATGGAATCAAAATTGGAAAAAAAAAGGTAAAGCTGTCACAGTTTGCCTATGACATGATATCATACATAGAAAATCCTAAAGACACCAGTAAAAAATTATTAGAACTCATCATATGAATTTGGTAAAGTTGCAGAATACAAAATTAATCTACAGAAATCCACTGCTTTCTATAAACTTACAATAAACTATCAGAAAGAATAATTAAGAAAATCCCATTTACATTCATATTAAAAAGAACAAAATACCTAGGAATAAATCTAAGGAGACAAAAGACATGTACTCTCAAAACTGTTAGATGTACAGTAGCAAAGATTTCAAACTATACTACAGAACTACAGTATGATTCTGACACAAAAGCAAACACATAGATCAATGGAAGAGAATAGAGAGCCCAGAAATGAACCCACAGTTCTATGGTTAATTAATCTAGGACAAAGCAGGCAAAATTATACAATGGGGAAGAAATACTTCTTCAACAATGTTGTTCGGCAAACTGAACAGTGGCATGCAAAAGAATCAAACTGGACTACTTTCTGACACCATATACAAAAATAAACTCAAAATGAATTAAAGACTTAAATGTAAGTCCTGAAATCATAAATATTCTAGAAGAAAACATGCATATTATGCTCTCTGATGTAGGTCTTCACAACGTTTTTTGGATATGTCTCCTCAGGCAAGGGAAACAAAAGCAAAAATATACAACTGTGACTATATCAAACTAAAAAGCTTTTGCATAGTGAAGGGAAATATCAACAAAATGAAAAGCTGGCAACAGAATGGGATAAAAGATATTTGCAATATGGTTTAAAAATTAGCAGAGTATCTTAATAGGCATTTTTCCAAAAAAGACATACATATGGCCAAGAGGCACATAAAAATATGCTTAACATCACTAATCATTAGGGAAATGCAAATCAATACCACAGTGAGATATTGCCTCACATTTTTCAGTATGGTTATCATCAAAAATACAATAAATAACAAATGTTGGTGAGAATGTGTAGAAAAGGGAACATTAGTGCATAGTAGGTGGGAGTGTAAATTGTTACAGCATCTATGGAAAACAATTTGGAGAGTCCTCAAAAAAAGAAAAATAGAACTGCCATATGATCCAGCAATTCCACTCCTGGATATTAATCTCAGAAAATGAAAACACTAATTCAAAAAGATATAGGCACCCCTGTTTTCAGTGAAGCATTTTTACAATAGCCAATTATGAAACAACCTAAATGTTCATCAATAGATGAATGGATAAAGAAGCTGTGGTAGAAATATAGTGGCATATATAATATGTATTTTTTATATATATATATATATATATATATGTAGTGGTATATATAATATGTATTTTATATATATTACTATTACTAATTACTGTTAGTATATTACTATTAGCCATTAAAAAAGAATGACATCTTGCCATTTGTGACAGCACGGATAGAGAGGGTATTATACTAAGCAAAGTAAATCAGAGAGAGAAAGACAAATACCTCATGATTTCACTTATACATGGAAATCTAAAATGCAAAACAAATGGGCAAACACAAAAAATAAGAACAGTCATAGATACATAGAAAAAACAGGTGGTTGCCAGAGGTGGGGGTGGGGAGATGAAAGTCATAAATGAGGGAAACTAAAAGTTACAAACTTCAAGTTCCAAAATAAATGAGTCAGAGTTAAGTAATGTACAGTGTTTGGAACATAGTCAATAATTATGTAATACATTTGTATGATCAAAGATGGTAAGTGGACTTATTGTGGTGATCATTTTGTAATCTATAGAAATATCAAATCATTATGTTGTGCACCAGGAACTTACATAGTGTTGTAGATCAACTGCACTTCAAAACCAAACAAACTTTTAAAAAAGACATCAGACTTTTGGTTATCAGAAGCATGGGGAGGGGGTAGGAGAAATGGGATGAAGGGACTCAGAAGGTATAGACTTCCAGAGCTTCTGAGTTCCATGGGTCGGAGCTGAACCAGGCCCCAGGCAGCATCTGGCATCCAGGTCAGGCCTGGCGTTGGTAGCTCGTGCAGTCCTCACTGAACGGCTCCCTGTGACGTGCCTAGTGTCTGCCTGTCAGAGGAAGCAAAAGGTGGGGCACACTGAGTAAACGAGGCCCCAAGGCCTAGAACCTGGGATTTCGCCCAGAGCAGGGAGTTAATAACAAAGTTGTTATGAGGAGGAGTGAATAAGATTGTTTTGGTGGAGGAGCTTCAAGATGGAAGAAGAATAAGAAGTGAAGATCACCTTCCTCCCCAGAAATACATCAGAAATACATCTACATGTGGAACAACTCCTACAGAACACCTACTGAATGCTGGCAGAAGCCTCAGACCTCCCAAAAGGCAAGAAACTCCAAACGTACCTGGGTAAGGCAAAAGAAAAAAGCAAAAACAGAGACAAAATAATAGGGATGGGACCTGCACCAGAGGGAGGAAGCTGTGAAGGAGGAAAGGTTTCCACATACTAGGAAGCCCCTTTGTGGGCGGAGACTGCAAGTGGTAAAGGGTGGAATCTTCAGAGCCACGGAGGAGAGCGCAGCAACAGGGATGCAGAGGGCAAAGCGGAGATATTCCCACACAGAGGATTGGTGCCCACCAGCACTCACCAGCCCAAGAGACTTGTGTGCTCACCCGCCGGGACGGGTGGGAGGTGGGAGCTGAGGCTTGGATTTCGGACATCAGATCCGAGAAGAGGACTGAGGTTGGCTGCATGAACACAGCCTGATGGGGGCTAGTGCGCCATGGCTGACAGGGAGGGAGTCCAGGAAAAGGTCTGGAACTGGCAAAGAAGCAAGAGACATTTTCTGGCCTCTTTGTTTCCGGGTGCACGAGGAGAGGGGATTAAGAGTGCTTGCTTGGGCTTCCCTGGTGGCGCAGTGGTTGAGAGCCTGCCTGCCGATGCAGGGGACACGGGTTCGTGCCCCAGTCCAGGAAGATCCCACATGCCGTGGAGTGGCTGGGTCCGTGAGCCATGGCCGCTGAGCCTGCACGTCCGGAGCCTGTGCTCTGCAACGGGAGAGGCCACAACAGTGAGAGGACTGCGGACAGCAAAAAAAAAAAAAAAAAAGAGTGCTGCTTAAGGAGCTCCAGAGATGGGCGCAAGTTGTGGCTATCAGCATGGACCACAGAGACGGATGTGAGACATTAAGGCTGCAGCTACAACCATCAGGAAGCCTGTGTGCAAGCACAGGTCACTATCCACACCTCCCCTCCCGGGAGCCTGTGCAGCCCACCACTGTTAGGGTCCCGTGATCCAGGGACAACTTCCCCAGGAGAACACACGGTGTGCCTCAGGCTGGTACAACGTCACACCAGCCTCTGCCACCGCAGGCTCACCCCACACTCTGTACCCCTCCCTCTCCCTAGCCTGAGTGAGCCAGAGGCCCCTAATCAGCTTCTCCTTTAACCCCTTCCTGTCTGAGTGAAGAACAGATGCCCTCAGGCGACATGCAGAGGCAGGGCCAAATTCAAAGCTGAATCCCAGGAACTGTGCAAACAAAGAAGAGAAAGGGAAATCTCTCCCAGCAGCCTCAGGATCAGTGGATGAAATCTCCACAATCAACTTGATGTGCCTTGCATCTGTGGAATACCTGAACAGACAAAGAATCATCCCAAACTGAGGAGATGGACTTTGGGAGCAACGATATATATACATTTTTTTTCACTTTTTATCTTTTTGTAAGTGTGTATTCGTATGCTTCTGTGTGTGATTTTGTCTGTATACCTTTGCTTTTATCATTTGTCCTAGTGTTTTTTCTGTCAGTTTTTAGTGTTTTTTTGTTTTTGTTTTTTTTTTTTGTATAATTTTCAGTGCCTGCTATCATTGATGGATTTGTTTTTTGGTTTGGTTGTCCTCTTCTTTCTTTTTTTTTTTTATTACTTAAAAATTTATTTAATAATTATATTTTGTTTTTTATCTTAATAACTTTTTAAATTTATTTAATTTTATTTTATTTTCCTTTCTTTCTTTCTTTTTTTCTCTCTATTATCCTGAGCCATGTGGATGACAGGCTGTTGGTGCTCCAGCCAGGTGTCAGGGCTGTGCCCCTGAGGTGGAGAGACAAGTTCAGGACGTTAGTCCACCAGAGAGCTCCTAGCTCCGTGTAACATCAAACAGCGAAAATCTCCCAGATATCTCCATCTCAACCCCAAGACCTAGCTGCAAACAACAACCAGCAAGCTACAGGGCAGGACACCCTATGCCAAACAACTAGGAACACAGGAACACAACCACACTCATTAGCAGAGAGGCTGCCTAAAATCATAATAAGGTCACAGACACCCGAAAACACACCACCAGATGTGGACTTGCCCACAAGGAAGACAAGATCCAGCCTCATACACCAGAACACAGACACTAGTCCCCTCCAACAGGAAGCTTACACAACAAACTGAACCAACCTTAGCCAATGGGGGCAGACACCAAAAGCAATGGGCATTACGAACCTGTAGCCTATGAAAAGGAGATTCCAAACACAGTAAGTTAAGCAAAATGAGAAGACAGAGAAACACAAAGCAGGTGAAGGAGCAAGGTAAAAACACATCAGACCAAACAAATGAAGAGGAAATATGCAATCTACCTCAAAAAGTATTCAGAATAATGATAGAAAAGATGATCCAAAATGTTGGAAATAGAATGGAGGAAATACAAAAAACTTTTAACAAGAACCTAGAAGAACTAAAGAGCAAACAAGCAATCATGAACAACACAATAAATGAAATTAAAAATTCTCTAGAAAGTATCAAGAGCAGAATAACTGAGGCAGAAAGATGGATAAGTGACCTGGAAGATAAAATAGTGGAAATAACTACTGCAGAGCACAATAAAGGAAAAAGAATGCAAAGAATTGAGGACAGTCTCAGAGACCTCTGGGACATGATTAAAGGCACCAACATTCGAAATATAAGGTTCCAGAAGAAGAAGACAAAAAGAAGGTACTGAGAAAATATTTGAAGAGATTATAGTTGAAAACTTCTCTAATATGGGAAAGGAAATAGTTAATCAAGTCTAGGAAGCACAGAGAGTCCCATACAGGATACTACACAGAGAAATACACCAAGATGTATATTAATCAAAGTATCAAAAATTAAATACAAAGAAAAAATATTAAAAGCAGCAAGGGAATAAAAACAAATAACGTACAAGGGAAACCCCATAAAGTTAACAGCTGATCTTTCAGCAGAAATTCTGAAAGCCAGAAGGGAGTGACCAGACATATTTAAAGTGATGAAAGGGAAGAACCTATAACCAAGGTTACTCTATCAAGTAAGGATGTCATTCAGATTTCACAGAGAAATTTAAACCTTTACAGTCAAGCAAAAGCTAAGAGAATTCAGCACAACCAAACCACCATTACAACAAATGCTAAAAGAACTTCTTTAGGCAGGAAACACAAGAAAAGGAAAAGACCTACAATAAGAAACCCAAAACAATTAAGAAAATGGGAATAGGAACATACATATCGATAATTACCTTAAATGTAAATGGATTAAATGCTCCCACCAAAAGACACAGACTGGCTGAATGGATACAAAAACAAGACCCGTATATATGCTGTCTACAAGAGACCTACTTCAGACCTAGGGACACATACACACTGAAAGTGACAGGATTGAAAAAGATATTCCACGCAAATGGAAATCAAAAGAAAATTGGAGTAGCAAATCTCATATCAGACGAAACAGACTTTGAAATAAAGATTATTGCAAGAGACAAGGAAGGACACTACATAATGATCAAGGGATCAATCCAAGAAGAAGATATAACAATTGTAAATATATATGCACCCAACATAGGAGCACCTCAATACATAAGGCAAATGCTAAGAGCCATAAAAGGGGAAATTGAAGGTAACACAATCACAGTAGGGGACTTAAACACCCCACTTTCACCAATGGTCTGATCATGCAAAGTGAAAATAAATAAGGAAACACGAGCTTTAAATTATACATTTAACAAGATAGACTTAATTGATATTTATGGGACATTCCATCCAAAAACAACAGAATACACTGTCTTCTCAAGTGTTCATGGAACATTCTCCAAGATAGATCATATCTTGTGTCACAAATCAAGCCTCAGTAAATTTATGAAAATTGAAATCATATCAAGTATCTTTTCTGACCACAATGCTATGAGACTAGATATCAAATACAGGGAAAAATCTGTAAAAAATGCAAACACATGGAGGCTAAACAATACACTACTTAATAACCAATAGATCACTGAAGAAATCAAAGAAGAAATCAAAACATACTTAGAAACAAATGACAATGAAAACACGACTACCCAAAATCTATGGGATGCAGCAAAAGCAGTTCTAAGAGGGAAGTTTTTACCAATACAACCCTACCTTAAGAAACAAGAAACAACCTAACTTTACACCTAAAGCAATTAGAGAAAGAAGAATGAAAACACCCCAAAGTTAGCAGAAGGAGAGAAATCATAAAGATCAGATGAGAAATAAATGAAAAAGAAAAGAAGGAACCGATAGGAAAGATCAAGAAAACTAAAAGCTGGTTCTTTGAGAAGATAAACAAACTAATAAACCATTAGCCAGACTCATCAAGAACAAAAGGGAGAAGACTCAAATCAATAGAATTAGAAATGAAAAAGGAGAATTAACAACTGAACTGCATAAATACAAAGGATAATGAAAGATTACTACCTGCAACTATACACTGATAAAATGGACAACCTGCAATAAATGCACAAATTCATAGAAATACACAGCCTTCTGAGACTGAATCAGGAAGAAATAGAAAATATGAACAAACCAATCACAAGTACTGAAATTGAGACTGTGATTAAAAATCTTCCAACAAACAAAAGCCCAGGACCATATGGCTTCACAGGTGAATTCTATCAAACATTTAGAGGAGAGCTAACACCTATCCTTCTCAAACTCTTCCAAAATATAGCAGAGGGAGGAACACTCTGAAACTCATTCTATGAGGCCACCATCACCCTGTTGCCAAAACCAGACAAAGATGTCACAAAGAAAGAAAAATACAGGCCAGTATCACTGTTGAACAAAGATGCGAAAATCCTCAACAAAGCACTACCAAACAGAATCCAACAGCACATTAAAAGGACCATACACCATGATCAAGTGTGGTTTATCCCAGGAATGCAAGGATTTTTCAGTATATGAAAATCAATCAATGTGCTACACCATATTAACAAATTGAAGGAGAAAAACCATATGATCAACTGAATAGATGCAGAGAAAGCTTTCGACAAAAGTCAACACCCATTTGTGATAAAAACCCTCCAGGAAATAGGCAGAGAGGGAACTTACCTCAACATAATAAAGGCCATATATGACAAACCTACAGCCAACAATGTCCTCAATGGTGAAAAACTGAAAGCATTCCCACTAAGATCAGGAACAAGACAAGGTTGCCCACTCTCACCATTATTATTCAACAGAATTTTGGAAGTTTTAGCCACAATCAAAGAAGAAAAAGAAATAAAATGAATTCAAATCGGAAAAGAAGAGGCAAAACTGTCACTGTTCGCAGATGACATGGTACTATACATAGAGAATCCTAAAGATGCTACCAGAAAACTACTAGAGCTAATCAATAAATTTGGAAAAATAGCCAGATACAAAATTAATGCACAGAAATCTCTTCCATTCCTATACACTAATGATGAAATATCTGAAAGTGAAATTAAGAAAACACTCCCATTTACCATTGCAACAAAAAATAAAATAAAATACGTAGGAATAAATCTACCTAAGGAGACAAAATTCCTGTGTGCAGAAAATTATGACACTGATGAGAGAAATTAAAGATGATACAAATAGATGGAGAGATATACCATGCTCTTGGATTAGAAGAATCCACATCATGAAAATTTATATACTACCCAAAGCAATCTACAGATTCAATGCAATCCTTATGAAACAACCACCAGCATTTTTCACAGAACTAGAACAAAAATTTCACAATATGCATGGAAACACAAAAGACCCCGAATAGCCAAACAATTTTGTGAAAGAAAAACAGAGATGCAGGCATCAGGCTCCCTGACTTCAGAATATACTACAAAGCTACAGTAATCAGGACAGTATGGTAGTGGCCCAAAATGAGAAATATAGATCAATTGAACATGATAGAAAGCCCAGAGACAAACCCACGCACATATGGTCACCTTATCTTTGATATAGGAGGCAAGAATATACAGTGGAGAAAAGTCAGCCTCTTCAATAAATGGTGCTGAGAAAACAGCTACATGTAAAATAATGATATTAGAGCACTCTCTAACACCATACACAGAAATCAACTCAAAATGTATTAAAGACCTAAATGTAAGGCCAGACACTATCAAACTCTTAGAGGAAAACATAGACATAACACTCTATGACATATATCACAGCAAGATCCTTTTTGACCCACCCCTGAGAGAATTGGAAATAAAACAAAAATAAACAAATGGGACCTAATGAAACATAGAAGCTTTGCACAGCATAGGAAACCATAAACAAGACGAAAACACAACCCTCAGAATGGGAGAAAATATTTGCAAATGAAGCAACTGACAAAGGATTAATCTCCAGAATTTTGAGCAGCTCATGCAGCTCAATATCAAAAAACAAACAACCCAATACAAAAGTGTGCAGAAGATCTAAATAGACATATCTCCAAAGAAGATATACAGATTGCCAACAAACACATGAAAGAATAATCAACATTATTAATCATTAGAGAAATGCAAATCAACACTACAGTGAGGTATCACCTCACACTGGTCAGAATGGCCATCATCAAAAAATCTACAAACAATAAATGCTGGAGAGGGTGTGGAGAAAATGGAACCCTCTTGCACTGTCGGTGGGAATGTTAATTGATACAACCACTATGGAGAACAGTATGGAGGTTCCTTAAAAAACTACAAATAGAACTACCATATGACCCAGCAATCCCACTACTGGATATATACCCTGAGAAAACCATAATTCAAAAAGTCTCATGTACCATAATGTTCATTGCAGCTCTATTTACAGTAACCAGGACATGGAAGAAACCTAAGTGTCCATCAACAGATGAATGGATTAAGAAGATGTGGCACATATATACAATGGAATAAAAAGAAATAAAATTGAGTTATTTGTAGTGAGGTGGATAGACCTAGAGTCTGTCATACAGAGTGAAGTAAGTCAGAAAGAGAAAAACAAATACTGTATGTTAACGCATATATATGGAGTCTAAAAAAAAAACCCAAAATGGTCATGAAGAACCTAGGGGCAGGATGGGAATAAAGACACACACCTACTAGAGAATGGACTTGAGGGCACGGGGAGGGGGAAGGGTAAGCTGGGACAGTGAGAGAGTGGTAGTGTATATATGGACATATATATACTACCATATATAAAATAGATAGCTAGTGGGAAGCAGGTGCATAGCACAGGGAGATCAGCTTGGTGCTTTGTGACCAGCTAGAAGGGTGGGATAGGCAGTGTGGAGGGCGGGAGATGCAAGAGGGAAGAGATATGGCTATATATGTATATGTAGAACTGATTCAATTTTTTATAAAGCAGAAACTAACACACCATTGTAAAGCAATTATACACCAATAAAAATGTTACCAAACACACACACACACACACAAAGCCCAATATTCATGAAAGAAAAAAGAAAAAATAACAGATAGATTTTACTACCTTAAAAAAAAACTTTTGTACAGAAATATAAATAGGAGACAAAAGTTTGGGGGATTATGTGAAATATAACAGAAAGTTAAAGATTCTTAATATAAAAGCACCTAGAGACCAAAAAAAGATATAAAAATATTTTTATAAAGAAGAAATATAAACAAACATGTATAAACTTTTAACTTCATAAGCAGTCAAAAATTAAAATGAATACCATTTTCCCATCCCTTGAAAAGGCAGATATGGAAGGATTGTTAATAACTAGTGCTGGAGATAGTGAGCACTCTGTCATTGTTGGAGAAAGTATAAATCCATGTAGCTTTTCAGGTGGACCACTTGGCAGTGTATATCAATACTTAAATGGTGGCTAGCCTCTGATTTAACAGCTCTGAGTGTAAGCATCCTACCTGAAGATATCTTCATGCAAGTCCTAGGAGTCAGGTATAAGTATGTGTATCAAAGCATTTTTTGAAATAATAAAAAATTTGAAACAACATGATTGTACATAAATGAAGAACTTTTTGAAGTAATACATACCAACTCCTACCATGCAATACTCTGCAGCAGATAAAAAGAGTTCTATCATGTGGACATGAAAATATTTCTAAGACATAGTGATATGAAAAACAAGTTGCACAATAATACTGAATCGCACACTCCTGTTTATGTTTATATGGTTATGGACCTGTTTACATATATATGACATGTGTGTGTCTGTTTGTGCCTAGAGAAAAGTCTGTAATAATGCATATCAAGATGTTGATGGTTTTCTCTGCCCAAGGCACTAGGATTGGGAGAGGAGGAATTAAAGGGGGTCTATGTAATTTACATCATTTACTTCTAGGTTATTTGTTTTTTTAATAAGCATGTTTTTATGGATGACAAGTAATTTTCAGTATCACAGAAAACTTGGAAAATGCAAATATGTAATCTCTGATACTATAAAAAAGAACTGGAAGGTATAGACTTCCAGTGATAAGATAAACATATACTAGGGCTTTAATGTACAACATAAAAAATACAATTTACTGTTCTGTATATATGAAAGTTGTTAAGAAGTGGATCCTGGGAGTTCTCATCAGAAGGAAAAATATATTTTTTCTTTTTCTTTTATTTTGTTTCTAAATGAGATAATGGATATTCACTAAACTTATTTTGGTAATCATTTCGTGATGTCTGTAAGTCCAATCATTATACTGTTCGTCGTAAGCTTACACTGCATGTCAATTATATCTCAATGAAACTGGAAGAAGAAAAATAAAATGATACCAAAGACACACACAGTGCTTCCCTGGTGGTGCAGTGGTTGAGAGTCCACCTGCCGATGCAGGGGACGCGGGTTTGTGCCCCGGTCTGGGAAGATCCCACATGCCGCGGAGTGGCTGGGACTGTGAGCTATGTCCGCTGAGCCTGCACGTCCGGAGCCTGTGCTCCACAATGGGAGAGGCCACAACAGTGAGAGGCCCGTGTACTGCAAAAAAAAAAAGAAGAAAAAAAAAAGGCACACACAAATGATGCCAAACACACACACAGACACACACACACACACCTCAAAAAATAAATAAACAGGGCACATGTGAAGAGTAGGGCAGTGTGTATGTGTGTGTAAATGGTATTTGAGCAACTACAGAGGAATAGAAGGACCCTAAAAACTAGCAGGTGAGAGGGTAAATATTATGGGTGAAGGTCCCAGAAAGTGAACTAGAATATCAGTGGATTCAAACTTATATGCTATGAGCATATATGCTATTAATATACTAAGACACTAAGGCTCCAATGAAGATGGTGGAATAGAAGGACATGGAACTCAAGTAATCCCACAAATACATCAAAAATATATCTACATGTGGATGTATGTCCAGGAGTGGGATTGCAGAGTCACATGGTAGGTCTACTTTTAGTTTGTAAAGGAACCTCCATATGGTTCCCCTTAGTGTCTGTACCAATTTACATTCCCACCACAGCGTATGAGAGTTCCCTTCTCTCCATACCCTCTCCAGAATTTATTGTTTGTAGATTTTTTGATGATAGCCATTTTGCCTGGTGTGAGGTGATATCTCATTGCAGCTTTGATTTAGATTTCTCTAATAATTAGCGATGTTGAACATATTTTCATTTGCCTCGGCCATCAGTATATCTTCTTCAGAGAAATCTCTATTTAGGTCTCCTTCACATTTTTTGATTGGGTTGTTTGTTTTGATGATATTAAACCTCATGAGATGTTTGTAAATTTTGGAGACTAATCCATTGTCTGTCACATTATTTGTAAATATTCTCTCTCAATCTGTGGGTTGGCTTTTTGCTTTGTTTATGGTTTCCTTTGCTGTGCAAAAGCTTTTGAGTTTAATTAGTTTCCATTTGCTTATTTTTGTTTTTATTTCCATCATTCTGGGAGACAGATCAACAAAGATATCGATGCAATTTATGTCAGAGAGTGTTCTGCTTTTGTTTTCCTCTTGGAGTTTTATAGTGTCCGGTCTCACATTTAGGTCTTTAATCTAGAGAAAAAGATAGTCTGAAAGGATACATGCACCCCGATGTTTATTGCAACACTGTTTACAATAACCAAGACATGGAAGCAACAAAAATGCCCATCAACAGAGGAATTTATAAAGAAGATGGGCTACATATACACAGTGGAATACTACTCAGCCATTAAAAATAATGAAATAATGCCATTTGCAGCAACATGGATGGACATAGAGATTGTCATACTGAGTGAAGTAAGTCAGACAGAGAAAGAGAAATATCGTATGACATCCCATATATGTAGAATATAAAAAGAAATGACACAAATGAATTCATTTACAAAACAGAAACAGACTCACAGACTTAGAGGTTGAACTTATTGTTATCAAGGTAGGGTGGAAAGGTGTGGGGAAGAGATAGTTAGGGAGTTTGGGATCTGCTATATTTAAGATGGATAACCAACAAGGGCATACTGTATAGCACGGAGAACTCTGCTCAATGTTATGTGGCAGCCTGGATGGGAGGGGAGTTTGGAGGAGAATTAATACATGTATCTGTATTGCTGAGTTTCTTTGCTGTGTACCTGAATATATATATTCAGTATGTATGTATATATACATACTTACACACACACATGGAATAATTCTCACAGAATCCCTACTGAACACTGGCAGAAATCCTCAGACACCCAGAAATTAAGAAAGATCTCCACATAACCGAATAGGACAAAACAAAACAAAACAAAACAAAAAAACCCGAAATGGGATATAACCTGCATCCCTGGGAGGGAGCTGGAAAGAGAAAATGTTCCTGTGCCATGGGAAGCCACTTCATTGGTGGGGAGATCAGCTGGGACAGAAAGGGAGTTTCAGAGGATTGGAGGAGAGCACAACACTCGGTTTGCCACAGGCAAAACAGAGAGAGGCCAGCACAGAGGATATGTGCTATGTCACTGCAATCTCTAGCCCAAGGCGTGCAGCTTTGGTGGCTTGGTGCAAAAGTCAGCCTTTAGAGGACAGACGTGGGGAGAGGACTGGATTTAGCTGTTCAGAGACAGCCTGAAGGGGCTGGAGTGTGCTACAGGCCACAACAAGGGCCTGTACATGGAAGAAACCCAGTCCACCATAGAAGCAAAGTACCGTTGTTAATGGGTGCCCAAAGGGAGGTGCGAGGCCTGTCATAGCAGCCTCATTTTTGGCGTGCTCACTGCTGGTGTGCACCACCGTTGAAACCCCTTTGTAATTGTGCACGTGAAGGGAGGGTTGGGGCCTGCCATAGCAGCCTCTTTCTTGGTCACAGCTCTTTGAGCTCTGGAAGCATGCAAATGTCTATGGTTTGCCCACACATGGAGGTGGGACTGAAATCAGAGGTGTGAAAGCTCTGAAATCCATAGATTTATGTCCCTGCAACCAGCTTGATAAACTCAGTGACTGCAGGACATCCAAGTGGACAATGGGTGCTCCCTTGGTTGTGACTGGTCTGACTTTAACAGCTGTGGGCTTTTTGGGTGCATGCACACGGAGGCAGAGCTGGGGTATAAGCTGCTTCCATAGCCCCTATAGCAGGCCCAGGTACACCACTACTGCAGTCCTTGTACCTAACTTTAGTGAATTGGTGCCTATGGATCTGCACTTTTGGTTTGTGAACACAGTGCCTGAGGGGCACCAGGGCTGATTGCCTTCATTCTCAGAGTGGAGGCAGGGCTGAGGCAGTGTGAACAACAGTGTGCTTTGTAAGCCTGCACAATGGGTGACAGATGACACCACAAAGCTCACTTCCCACTGGACAGCTCTAGTGGAGGAATACTCAGTGGCTCTTCTCCCAGAATGAGTGCTCCAATCCTGCCTACTTCACACTACAGGTTAGAAATGAACCTGGGGGCTTCTACTCCAACAATAGGGAGCAGACCCTGCCCCCAGCAGGGCTGTGTCAACCATAGAGCAAAGAGGAGGCCCCATTCAACAGTGTGGGTTATGGCCACCACAACACCAGTCACATACCCTATCTAGGGAATAATGGCCAGCACACACCAAGGGAAGATTTGGCAGTCATATATACTAAAAAATGGTGCTCATACCAAAAATATTAAATCCACACAGCCTACGCAGGGATGCTCCCACATAAAAATATACCCCCAATACCACAGTGGATAATTGTTTTTCCTTATTTTTAGAGTGATAGAAATATGAGTAGAATGAAGAAGCAGAGGAACTTCTCCCAATTAAAAGATCAAGAGAATACCTCTGAATAAACAAACAATGAAACAGACCTCTTCAGTGTAAAAGACAAAGAGTTCACAAAGAAGATAATGAAAATACTGAAGGAATTAAGAAGGGCTAGGGATAGAAATGCAGATTACTTTTAAAAAGGAAATAGAAAATATATAGAGGAACCAAGAAAAATTAAAAAACTCATTTGCCAAGATGAAAGCTGAGCTTAAAGCAATAAATATCAGATTGAGTAATGCAGAAGAATGAATAAGTGATAAATAATGATATGAAAGCTAGAATAATGAAAACCACCCAATCAGAACAGCAAACAGAAAGACAAATAAAAAAATGAAAACAATATAAGAGACCTATGGGATAATATAAAGCATGCTAATCTACAGAAAATAGGGATCCCAGAAGGAGAAGAAAGAGAAAAGGAGACTGGAATTGTATTTGAAGAAATTATGACTGAAAAAATTCCCAAACCTAAAGTAGGAAACAGATTTCCAGATACAGGAAATCTGAGCCTGCACGTCCGGAGCCTGTGCTCCACAACAGGAGAGGCCACAACAGTGAGAGGTCCGTGTACCACAAAAAAAAAAAACAAACAAAACAAAAAAACCCCGCATATCAATCAGTGTGATACACCAAATCAACGAAAGACAAAAACCACATAATAATCTCAATAGATGTAGAAAAAGCATTTGATAAAATTCAACATCCATTTATGATAAAAAACTCTTACCAAAGTAGGTAAAGAGGGAACATATCTCAACATAATAAAAGCTGTTTATGACAAACCCACAGCCAATATAATATTCAATGGTGAAAAATGGAAAGACTTCCCACTAAAATGTGGAACAAGTCAAGGATACCCACTCTCACCACTTCCCTTCAACATAGTATTGGAAGTCCTAGCCACAGCAATCACACCAAAAAAAATTGTATTCAAGTTGGTAGGGAAGAGGTAAAATTGTCATTATATGCAGATGATGTAATACTCTATGTATTGTAGGAAATCCTAAAGGCTCCACACAAAAACTACTAGAATTGATAAATGAACTCAGCAAGGTAACAGGAGACAGTATTAACATACAGAAGTTGGTTGCATTTCTTTACACTAATAATGAAATATCAGAAATGGAATACAAAAAATAAATCCCTTTTAAAATCGCATTAAAAATACTTAGTAATAAACCTGACCAAGGAGGTGAAAGACTTATATGGTGAGAAGTATAAAACATGAATAAAGAAAATTGAAGATGATTCAGTATTGTCAAAGTGGTCATACTACCCAAATCAATCTACAGGTTTAACATGATTCCTATCAAATTAACCCTGACATTTTTTGCAGAACTAGAATAAATAATCCTAAAATTTATAGTGAACCATAAAAGACTCAGAATTGCCAAAGCAATCCTGAACAAAGAAAAGGAACAAAGCAAGAAGCATAACCCTCCCAGGCTTCAGACAATACTACAAGGCTACTGTAATCAAAACAGTGTGGCATTGACAAAAATATAAACATATGGATTAGCTGGACAGAATAGAGAGCCCAGAAATTAACCCACACACATATGGTCAATTAAACTTCATTGAAGGAGGCAAGAGGGCTTCCCTGGTGCAGTGGTTGAGAGTCCGCCTGCCGATGTGGGGGATGCAGGTTTGTCCCCCTGTCTGGGAGGATCCCACGTGCCACAGAGTGGCTGGGCCCGTGGGCCATGACTGCTGAGCCTGCGGGTCCGGAGCCTGTGCTCTGCAACAGGAGAGGCCACAGCAGTGAGAGGTATGCGTACCACCAAAAAAAAAAAAAAAAAAAAAAGAGGAGGCAAGAATATACAATGCAGAAAACACAGTCTCTTCAGCAAGTGGTATTGGGAAAGGTGGACAGCCACATGTAAATCAATGAAGTTAGAACACACCTTCACACAGTAGACAAAAATAAACTCAAAATGGCATGACATTGTAAAACTCCTAGAACAGAACATAGGCAAAGCATTCTCTGACATAAATTGTACAAATGTTTTCTTAGGTCAGTCTCCCAAGACAATAGAAATAAAAGCAAAAATAAACAAATTTACAAGGTTTGCACAGCAAAAGAAACCATAAACAAAACAAAAAGATAACCTATGAACTGGGAGAAAATATTTGCAAATGATAAGACTGACAAGGACTTACAATTTCCAAAATATACAAACAACTCATATGACTCAATAACAAAAAAACACCCCAAAACCCAATCAAGAAATGGGAAGAAGACCTAAACAGACGTTTCTCCAAAGAAGACATACAGATGGCCATTAAGCATATGATAAAATGCTCATCATCACTAATTATTAGAGAAATGTGAATCAAAACTACAGTTAGTTACCACCTCACACCAATCGGAATGGCCATCATTAAAAAGTCTACACATAACAAATGCTGGAGAGAGTGTGGAGATAAGGGAAACTTCCCACACTGTTGGAGTTTCCTCAAAAAACTAAAAATAGAGTTGCCATATTATTCAGCAATCCCACTCCTGGGCATATATATGGAGAAAAGTATAATTTGAAAAGATACATGCACTTCTATTTTCATAGCAGCAGTGTTTACAATAGCCAAGACATGAAAACTACCTAAATGTCCACCAACAGATGAATGGATAAAGAAGATGTGGTATATACATGCAATGGAATACTACTCATCCATAAAGAGAATAAAATAATTCCATTTGCAGCAACATGTATAGACCTTAGATTATCATACCAAGTGAAGTAAGTCAGAAAAGTAAGACATATACCATATTATATCACTTATTGTGGAAGCTAAAATATGACACAAATGAACTTATATATGAAACAGAAACAGACTCACAGATATAGAGAACAGATTTGTGGTTGCCAAGAGGGAGGGGGGTGGGGAAGGCATGAATTGGGAGTTTGGGATTAGCAGATGCAAACATTATATATAGAATAGGTAAACAACAAGGTCCTACTGTATAGCACAGTGAAATATATTCAATATCCTGTAATAAACCATAATGGAAAAGTATATGAAAAATAATATATATATACATATGTGGGTATATATATATATATATGTATGTATATAAACAAAATATTTTCCTGTACAGCAGAAATTAACACAACATTGTGGATCAACTATATTTCAATGAAATAAATTTTAAGAAGATCCCACCTAAAATTAAAAATCAATCAATGAATCAATCAAAAATTTTAAATAAGACACTAAGGAACTAAAAATACACCAAGTCTGAGAGTGGGAAGCTGCATCACCAAGTCCATTTGAGTCATCTTTCTTATTCAGCTTCATGCCTTCGACACATTTTTTTTTTTTTTTTTTTTTTGCAGTATGCCGGCCTCTCACTGTTGTGGCCTCTCCCGTTGCAGAGCACAGGCTCCGGACGCGCAGGCTCAGCAGCCGTGGCTCACAGGCCTAGCTGCTCCACGGCATGTGGGATCTTCCCGGACCGGGGCACAAACCCGTGTCCCCTGCATCGGCAGGCGGACTCTCAACCACTACACCACCAGGGAAGCCCTTCAACACATTTTGATTGTATGAAACAGAAAATTTTCTTTTAAATTGTAAAACTATTCTCTTTTATTTATTATTGTTATCACTTTTATAATTTCAGAGTTCTTTATCAAGAAATACTTGTTTTTTGTTTTCACTACCTTATACATGTAAATTATTTTAAAAAATCCCACACCATCCAGTAGTATGTTGATTAATGTTCTTAGGAGAGAAATCACTTTAACATTGGCCTGTACTGCTCACCCCACTCCTACCCCCAGAATCCTAATTGGAGGACATGAATTAATGAGCTACATCAAACCCCATGGCACTCTAATCTCAGTATGGGCCTATGAAACAAACATATGAATAGAAGGTTAAAACATGAAAATATTTAGCAGGAACTTTAATTGTAGTTGAGAGATTGAAAATCGTCTCCTTATATTGTTATGTTAAAACCCAACCTTTTAGTAGAGCTAGTTACTGGAGGACCATGGAACCTGAAAGCTAGGTGTCAGCAAGCTCTTTTATTAAAAGGAGGCAAAAAATCCAAGCAAGCACATCAGGATTCTACTAGTCCTCAGAAACTATTACTAAGTATAAAAAAGTGGTTCTTGGTATTTCAGGCCAGTGGTCCTTCTGCTCTCTATTGAAAGATTTACATATGCAATTGGGTAATCTACTTTCTGTCTCTATTGTTTCATACTTGGAAAAGATCTCTAATTCATGCACACTACTGGGCACAAATAACGGATAATATCTTAAGGTTTTTCAAATTTCCATTATTAGTTGAGCCATCAAAGTCTTCCTTGAAAGGAGAAGAGTGGGGAGAAAAGTTTTGGTGTTTTAACTGTAGACATCAGTTTTTGGGTTGGAGAGCAAACGCTTGAGGAGGTAGGTTGAAGGTACAGGGACTGACAGATGGGGAGTGTCTTAGGTCATTGAAACCAGACAAACCACAAACATAATAGCTCTAATTCACATGAGAGCTATTCTCCTTCAAATGGTGGTTCACTTTCATAGAATCCAAAAATTTAAGAAGTGGGGTTAAGTGTGACGGACTTAAATGTTTATGAGTGTATTTTCTGGAAGGAATTCTCTCTCCAACATTTAAACAGTCAGGCAGCTGTAGCAGAGAGGATTTAGGAAGAAGAAGAGAGAAACAATTTTTGTAATTATGATAATGGGTTGCCCCAGCTTTGCTATTTATGCCAACAGTCCCCTGAGGTGTGAGGCATTCTCTCACTCTCAGGTCCATTTCTCTGAAACTGTCCCACAGGGAACACCCTCCAGCAGAAGAGACCCTGTCTTATGAACATTGACATACACATCAGTATATTCTCACACACAGAGAAAATTATAATCTCAGGACTGGTTCTCATTTTTCCATTTCAAATCCAGGCTGTGGGTTTTTTTAGTTGGGGTTCTTTAATTTTATGCAAGGAAAGCAGTGTAAGAGAAGCAGGAAAACTGTTCCACCAGGCTTCAAGCATATGCCTGAATTTGTTTACCACAAACAAACTCTTCTCAGCTACGGTTACTGTCACCATAGCAACAAGACTGAGGTTACTTCTATCAACATATCACCACATAAAGCAAATATGGGCAGTTAATAAAGAATAGCAATGATAATTACATAGTAGTCAGTTGCCAGCTCAAAACAGAGTGCTTTTATCTGAACCGTAGTTCCATTTTCTATGTAGAAATGGAAATTATAACTTAATAGACATTGGAAGCCCATTCCTATATTTGACTGGGAGATGGACAAAAAAAAAAAAAACAGTTGGAAACGCTCCAGAGATTTCTTTTTAACATCTTTATTGCAGTATAATTGCTTTACAATGGTGTGTTAGTTTCTGCTTTATAACAAAGTGAATCAGTTATACAAATACATATGTTCCCATACGTCTTCCCTCTTGCATCTACCTCCCTCCAACCCTCCCTATCCCACCCCTCTAGGTGGTCACAAATCACCCAGCTGATCTCCCTGTGCTATGTAGCTGCTTCCCACTAGCTACCTATTTTATGTTTGGTAGTGTATATATGTCCATGCCACTCTCTCACTTTGTCACAGCTTACCCTTCCCCCTCCCCATATCCTCAAGTCCATTCTCTAGTAGGTCTGTGTCTTTATTCCCGTCCTACCCTTAGGTTCTTCATGACCTTTTCTTTTTTTCTTAGATTCCATATATATGTGTTAGCATACGGTATTGTTTTTCTCTTACTGACTTACTTCACTCTGTATGACAGACCCTAGGTCCATCCACCTCACTACAAATAGCTAAATTTCGTTTCTTTTTATGGCTGAGTAATATTTCATTGTATATATGTGCCACATCTACTTTATCCATTCATCTGTTGATGGACACTTAGGTTGCTTCCATGTCCTTGCTATTGTAAACAGAGCTGCAATGAACATTTTGGTACATGATTCTTTTTGAATTATGTTTTTCTCAGGATATATGCCCAGTAGTGGGATTGCTGGGTCGTATGGTAGTTTTATTTGTAGTTTTTAAGGAACCTCCATACTGTTCTCCATAGTGACTGTACCAATTCACATTCCCACCAAAAGTGCAAGAGTGTTCCCTTTTCTCCAAACCCTCTGCAGCATTTATTGTTTCTAAATTTTTTGATGACGGCCAATCTAACTGGTGTGAGATAATATCTCATTGTAGTTTTGATTTGCATTTCTCTAATGATTAATGATGTTGAGCATTCTTTCATATGTTTGTTGGCAATCTGTATATCTTCTTTGGAGAAATGTCTATTTAGGTCTTCTGCCCATTTGTGGATTGGGTTGTTTGTTTTTCTGTTATTGAGCTACATGAGCTGCTTGTAAATCTTGGAGATTAATCCTTTGTCAGTTGTTTCATTTGCAAATATTTTCTCCCATTTTGAGGGTTGTCTTTTGGTCTTGTTTATGGCTTCCTTTGCTGTGCAAAAGCTTTTAGATTTCATTAGGTCCCATTTGTTTATTTTTGTTTTTATTTCCATTTCTCTAGGAGGTGGATCAAAAAGGATCTTGCAATGATTTATGTCATAGAGTGTTCTGCCATGTTTTTCTCTAAGAGTTTGATAGTGTCTGGCCTTACATTTAGGTTTTTAATCCATTTTGAGTTTATTTTTGTGTATGGTGTTAGGGAGTGTTCTAATTTTATACTTTTGCATGTACCTGTCCAGTTTTCCCAGCACCATTTATTGAAAAGGCTGTCTTTTCTCCACTGTATATTCTTGCTGCCTTTATCAAAGATAAGGTGACCATATGTGTGTGGGTTCATCTCTGGGCTTTCTGTCCTGTTCCCTTGATCTATATTTCTGTTTTTGTGTGAGTACCATACTGTCTTGATTACTGTAGTTTTGTAGTATAGTCTGAAATCAGGAAGCCTTATTCCTCCAGCTCCATTTTTCGTTCTCAAGATTGCTTTGGCTATTTGGGGTCTTTTGTGTTTCCATACAAATTGTGAAGTTTTTTGTTCTAGTTCTGTGAAATATGCCAGTGGTACTTTGATAGGGATTGCATTGAATCTGTAGACACTCCAGTGAATTTAACTCAGCTCTAATGCATTACCCTATTAGTAAATTTATTTGTCTCAATAGCATAAAATTACCTCATTAATGAATAACATTAAAAAACAGGAATGGCTGTGGAAGAACTGATTCCTCATTTTAAATACAAAATGTTGAAACAAGGACCCAGAGAACAAGGGAGGACTTAGGAAAGTGAGAATAAGTATGCATAATTTCCTGACTTTTTCATTGACACAAGTAAGTTTAGGTGGACTGAACTCATAGCTGATGTTTAACCTATATGCTATAAATCAACTCTTATGCCCTATCAATTTCACAGTTCCATATTTTATTATTATTATTTTTTATTGAGTATAATTTCTTTACAGATTCGTGTTAGGTTCTGCTGTACAATAAAGTGAGTCAGCTATATGTGCACCTATATCCTCTCCCACTTGGAACTCCCTCCTCTCTCATCCAACCTGTCCAGGTCATCACAGAACACCAAGCTGAGCTCCCTGTGCTATACAGCAGGTTCCCACTAGCTGTCTATTTTACACATGGTAGTGTAAATATGTCAATCCTAATTTCCCAATTCATCCCATGTCCCCACTGTGTCCACACAACAATTCTCTACATCGGTGTCTCTATTCCTGCCCTGAAAATATGTTCATCTCTACCATTTTTCTAGATTTCATGTATATGCGTTAGCACACAATATTTGTTTTTTTTTTCTGACTTACTTCACTATGTATGACAAATCCTAGCTCCATCCACATCTTTACAATGATCCCATTTCATTCTTTTTATGGCTGAGTAATATTCCATTATATATATGTACCACATCTTATTTATCCATTCATCTGTTGATAGACATTTAGGTTGTTTCCATGTGTGGCTATTGTAAATAGTGCTGCAATGAACATTGGGGTACATGTAACTTTTTGAGTTATGGTTTTCTCTGGCTGTGTGCCCAGTAGTGGGATTGCTGGGTCATATGGTAGTTCCATTTTTAGTTTTTTAAAGAACCTCCATAATGTTCCCCCATAGTGACTGTATCAATTTACATTTCCACCAACAGTACAAGAGGGTTCCTTTCCTCCACACCCTCTCCAGCCTTTATTGTTGGTAGACCAGTGTGAAGTGATACCTCATTGTAGTTTTGATGTGCATTTCTGTAATAATTAGTGATGTTGAGCATCTTTTCCTGTGCCTCTTGGCTATCAGAATGTCTTTTTTGGAGAAATCTCTGTTTAGGTCTTCTGCACTCTTCTTGATTAGGTTGTTTGTTTTTTTGATATTGAGCTACATGTGCTGCTTGTATATTTTGGAGACTAATCCATTGTTCGTTGTTTCATTTGCAAAAATTTTCTCCCATTCTAAGGGTTGTCTTTTCGTCTTTTTTATGGTTTGTTTGCAGTGCAAAACTTCTAAGTTTCATTAGGTCCCATTTGCTTGTTTTGTTTTTTATTTTCATTACTTTAGGACATGGGTCCAAAAATATTTTGTGGGCTTCCCTGGTGGCACAGTGGTTGAGAATCCACCTGCCGATGCAGAGGACATGGGTTCATGCCCCGGTCCGGGAGGATCCCACATGCCACGGAGCGGCTGGGCCCATGAGCCATGGCTGCTGAGCCTGTGTGTCCGGAGCCTGTGCTCTGCAATGGGAGAGGCCACAACAGTGAGAGGCCTGCGTACCGCAAAAAAAAAAAAAAAAAAAAATTGCTGTGATTTACATCAAAGAGTGCTTTTACTGTTTTCCTCAAAGAGTTTTACAGTATCTGGCATTACATTTAGGTCTTTAATCCATTTCGAGTTTATTTTAGTGTATGGTGTTAAGTAGTGTTCATTCTTATACATGTAGGTGTGCAGTTTTCCCACCACAATTTATCGAAGAAGTTGTCTTTTCTCCATTTTATATTCTTGCCTTCTTTGTCATAGATTAGGTGACCATAGGCATGTGGGTTTATCTCTGGGCTTTCTATTATGTGCCATTGATCTATATATCTGTTTTTGTGCCAGTACAATACTGTCTTGATTACTGTAGATTTGTAGTACAGCCTGAAGTCAGGGTGCCTGATCCTCCACTTTTTCTTTCTCAAGATTGCTTTGGCTATTTAGGGCCTTTTGTGTTTCCATACAAAGTGTAAATTATTTTGTTCTAATCCTGTGAAAAATGTCATTGAACATTTGACAGGGATTACATTGGATCTATGGTTGCACATTGGATCTGTGGTAGTATAGTCATTTTTCACAACATTGATTTTTCCAATCCAAGAATATGGTATATCTCTCCATCTGTTTCTATCATTTTTGATTTCGTTCATCAGCCTCTTATAGTCTTCTGCATATAGGCCTCTTGCCTCCTTAGTTAAGTTTATTCCTAGATACTTTATTCTTTTTGTTGTGATGGTAAATGGGATTGTTTCCTTAATTTCTCTTTCTGATATTTCATTGTTACTGTATAGGAATTCAAGAGATTTCTGTGCATTAATTTTGTATCATGCAACTTTACCAGATTCGTTGATTAGCTCTATTAGTTTTATGGTGGCATCTTTAGGATTCTCTATGTATAGTATCATGTCATCTGCAAACAGTGACAGTTTTACTTCTTCCTTTCAAATTTGTATTCATTTTCTTTCTTTTTCTTCTGTAATTGCCATGGTTAGGACTTCCAAAACTATGTTGAATAAGAGTGGTGAGAATGGACATCCTTGACTTGTCCTGATCTTGGAGGAAATGCTTTCAGTCTTTCACCATTGAGAATGATATTTGTTGTATATGGCTTTTATTAAGTTGAGGTAGGTTCCCTCTGTGCCCACTTTCTAGAGAGTTTTTATCATAAATCGGTGTTGAATTTTTTCAAAAGCTTTTTCTGCGTATATTGAGATGATCATATGTTTTTTATCCTACAATTTGTTAATATTGTGAATCACATTTATTAATTTTCATATATTGAAGAATCCTTGCAACTTTGGGATTAATCCCACTAGATCATGGAGTATGATCCTTTTAATGTATTGTTAGATTCTGTTTGCTAGTATTTTGTCGAGGATTTTTGTGTGATACTGGCCTGTAATTTTCTTTTATTTTAGGATCTTTGTCTGGTTTTGGTATTGGGTGATGGTGGTCTCATAGAAAGAGTTTGGGAGTATTACTCCCTCTGCAATTTTTTGGAAGACTTTGAGAAGACTAGGTTTTAGCTCTTCTCTAAATGTTTGATAGAATTCACCTCTGAAGCTATCTGATTCTGGACCTTTGATTGTTGGAAAAATTTTAATTACAGTTTCAATTTCAGTACTTGTGATTGGTCTGTTTATATTTTCAATTCTTCTTGGTTCATTTGTGGAAAGTTGTACCTTTCCAAGAATTTGTCCATTTCTTCCAGGTTGTCCATGTTATCTGATATAAGTATTGCAACTCAAGCTTTCTTTTGATTTCCATTTGCATGGAATGTCATTTTCCCTTCACTTTCAGTCTGTATGTGTCCCTAGGACAGAAGCTGGTCTCTTGCAGACAGCATATATACGGGTGTTGTTTTTGTGTCCATTCAGCCTGTCTGTGTCTTTTGTTTGGAGCATTTAATCCACTTACATTCAAGGTAATTATCAATATGTATGTTTCTGTTACAATTGTCTTAATTTTGGGGGGTTTGTTCTTGTGTGTCTTTTCTTGTCTTGTGTTTCCTGCCTAGAAATGTTCCTTTAGCGTTTGCTGTGATGCTGGTTTTGTGGTGCTGAATTCTCTTAGTTTTGCTTGTCTGAAAAGCTTGGAGTTCTCTGTCTAATCTGAATGAGATCCTTGCTGGGTAGAGTAATATTTGTTGTAGTATTTTCCTTTCATCACTTTAAATATATCCTGCCACTCCCTTCTGGCATGCAGAGTTTCTGCTGAAACATGAGCTGATAACCTTATGAGGATTCCCTTGTATGTTATTTGTTGCTTTTCCCTTGCTGCTTTTAATATTTTTTCTTTAAATTTAATTTCTGTTAGTTTGCTTAATATGTGTCTTGGTGTGTTTCTCCTTGGTTTATCCTGTATGGGACTCTCTGTGCTTCCTGGACTTGGGTTGCTATTTCCTTTCCCATGTTAGGGCAGTTTTCAAGTATAAGCTCTTCAAATATTTTCTCAGTGCCTTTCTTTTTCTCTTCTTCTTCTGGGACCCATATAATTTGAATGTGGATGTGTTTAATGTTTCCCAGCAGTCTCTGAGACTGTCCTGAATTCTTTTCATTCTGTTTTCTTCATTCTGCTCTTCAGCAGTTATTGCCACCATCTTATCTTCCAGCTCACTTATTCTTTCTTCTGCCTCAGTTATTCTGCTATTGATTCCTTCTAGTGTATTTTTCATTCAGTTATTGTGTTGTTCATCATAGTTCATTCTTTAGTTCTAGGATTTTGTTAAACATTTCTTGTATTTCCTCAAGCCATGCTTCCTTTCTATTTCTAAGATTTTGGATCATCATTATTATCATTACTCTGAATTCTTTTTAGGTAGATTGCCTATTTCCTCTTCTTGTAGATTTTTATCTTGCTCCTTCACTTGTGACATATTTTTTGTTGTGTCATTTTTTTGTTGGGTGGGACTGTGTTCCTGTCTTACTGTCTGTTTGGCCTGAAGTGTCCAGCACTGGAGTTTGCAGGCAGTTGGATAGAGCTGGGTCTTGGTACTGAGATGAGGACCTCTGGGAGACCTCACTCTGGTTAACATTCCCTGGAGTCTGAGGTTCTCTGCTAATCCAGTGGCTTGGATTCAGTGGCCCCACCACAGGTGCTCAGGTCCCACCCCTGGTCTGTGAACCAAGATCCCAGAAGATGTGTGGCATGGCAAAACAAACAAACAAACAAAAAACAGTACAGTAACAAAGAATAAAAATTCAAATAAAATTAGA
This sequence comes from Aethalodelphis obliquidens, assembly GCF_003676395.1. Taxonomy (NCBI): domain Eukaryota; kingdom Metazoa; phylum Chordata; class Mammalia; order Artiodactyla; family Delphinidae; genus Aethalodelphis; species Aethalodelphis obliquidens. The sequence goes on from NW_020837963.1 coordinate 118,856, forward strand.
TAAATAAAACATATATTAGAAAAAGTAAAAATATAGAGGAAACAAGAAGGTAAAATAGAAGCAAAAAGAAAGGGCAGGGTACAAAACAAGAAGAATAACAAAGAATAAAAGATAAGGGGCTTCCCTGGTGGTGCAGTGGTTGAGAGTCTGCCTGTCGATGCAGGGGACATGGGTTCGAGCCCTGTTCTGGGAAGATCCCACATGCTGTGGAGCAACTAGGCCCATGAGCCACAACTACTGAGCCTGCACATCTGGAGCCTGTGCTCCGCAACAAGAGAGGCAGCGACAGTGAGAGGCCCATGCACCGCGATGAAGAGTGACCCCCACTCACCACAAGTAGAGAAAGTCCTTGCACAGAAACGAAGATCCAACACAGCCAAAAATAAATAAATTAATTAAATTTAAAAAAACGAATAAAAGATAAAATAAAATTAGAAAAATAAAAATTTATTAGAGAAAATAAAAATATAAATGAAACAACAACAAGGTTAACAGAACCACAACCTAAAAAAAAAAGGCAGGAAAATGCCTTGGCTGTGGGGTAACAGAGCCTCGGTGGGGGTGGGGATTAGAAAAGGTGGGGTTTAAACAGGGGGCGGGGCTTAGGCTCAGGACCCATGAGGCAGGAAAATACAATGTGGCCAGAATAGGCAGCATGGCCGCAGAGGGTGTTAGATTGCCGAGTTTGGAGGTAAGGCCCTTGGAGTGGATACAGGGGTGGAGTGTAGCCTCATCATGGCCAGAGGGGACCTCAGAGTGTGGAAGATCAGGTTTGGGACCTCAGCAGGCTCCTGGGGGCCGAGTGGGCAGGGAAAATGCTGGCTGAGTTCTGTTTTGATCCCCCGATCTCCTGAGGGTCTCTTCCCATATCTGCTGATCACTTCATTGCAGATGCGCCTTTCCCAAGCATAGGAACCCCTTCCCTCCTCCAGGAGTGCTGGTCCCATCTGACATCTCCTTTTTCTCCCCCTATCTCTCCCTACAACATCCTCAGGACCCATGTGACCAGATGAGACCTCAGAGGGTAGAAGAACAGGCCCAGGACCTCAGCAACCTCCCGGGGACACAGTGAGCAGGGTAAATGCTGACCTCATTCCCTTCTGATCCTGCAATCTCTCAAGGGTCTCTTCCCATTCCCATGGTTCTCCTCACCAAAGGTGGACCACTCCATGTGTGGGAACCCCTTCTCTCCCGCAGCTTCCCCTGAGCAGTGCTGGTTCTATCCTGCCTCCACTTCTCCTCCCCCTCCCACCTTCCTATGTTCTACCTAGTTGATCAGAGGTTCCCCCACCAGTGCCTGGTATGTGCTCTAGTTGTGAGCAGACGTGAACTCTGCATCCTCCTACTCTGCTCTCTTGACTATGACTGTCAGTTCCATACTTTAATTGCAATTAAGTATAACCATATGAGAGATAAAATGAAGAATAAACAGGTGTAAAGCATTGATCTATTCACTAAACTTTAATTGGCAACTTAGAATGCATAAAATAAGCCAGGCATCGTATTTATTCCAGAAGACACTAAAATGAATAAAATGGAGATCCCATTCAACCTTGATAATATTCAACCTGTATATGCAAAAACAAGTAATTAGTGCAAGATGATATGGATAAACAAAGTTCTGAAAGGGTTATTGAAGGAATTTAGAGAAGGGGATACTAAATTTTACTAAGATATTTTGACATTACTTGAAGTAAATTATTTTTAGCTTGGCCTTGAAAGATCAGAGTAATACCTACAGGTAGAGAGTGTGATTTCAAAGATAAAATGGAAAAAATATACTCATAAATCTAAGTTGAAACTTCATTTTTTCCTCACCATAAATATCATAGCTAATATCTTGAATTTTTCACTTGAACTGAGGCATTTATCCAGGTACAGCAAGATGTATTAGCAAATGTCCAGACACTACCTTGGTCCATGTATTATTTTCCTAGGGCTGCTATAAAAATTACTACAAACTGGGTGGCTTAAAACAACAGAAACTTATTCTCTCAGATTTCTAGAGGCTAGAAGTCCAAAATCAACGTGTCCATGGAGACATGATCCTCTGAAAGCCCTGGGGAAGAATCTTTCCTTTTTTCTTCCAGCTTCTTATGATTGCCAGCAATTCTTGGCATTCTTTGGTTTTTATATGCATCACTCCAATCCCCATTTCCATCATCATATAGTCTTCTTTACTATGCTTTGCTCTGTGGCTCTGTATATCTCACCTTACAAGGACACTAATCATTAGGTTTAGGACCCCCCCCTTTTTTTTGTGGCACGTGGGCCTCTCACTGCTGTGGCCTCTCACATTGCAGAGCACAGCCTCCGGACGTGCAGGCTCAGTGGCCATGGCTCATGGGCCCAGCTGCTCCACAGCATGTGGGATCTTCCCAGACTGGGGCATGAACCCGTGTCTCCTGCATCGGCAGGTGGACTCTCAACAACTGTGCCAACAGGGAAGCCCCTAGGATCCACTCTTATCCAGTATAACTTCATCTTAATTTGATTACACATGCGAAGACCCTGTTTCCAAACAAGGTCACATTCATAGGTACTGCTTTTTAGGATTTAACATATCTTTTTGGAGACACAATTCAACCTAAAACAGCCATGAGACAAAGAGACCTGCAAGGTGGCAGAGGAATAAGACATGGAGATCACCTTCTTCCACACAAATACATCAAGAATACATCTACCTGTGGAACAGCACCCACAGAACAACTACTGAATGGTAGGAGGGGATCTCAGACTTCCAAAAAGGGTCTTAGTGCTCTAACTGGGTGTTGGGCCTGAGCCTCCAAAGTAGGACAGCTGAGTCCAGGACTTTGGACCACCAGGGAACCCCTGACCCCATGTAATATTAATTGGTGAGACCTCTCCCTGAGGTCTCCATCTCAGCACTAAGACCTGGCTCTGCCCATTGGCCAGCAAGCTCCAGTGCTGGATACCTCATACCAAACAATTAGCAAGAGAGGAACACAATCCCACCTGTTAGCAGACAGGCTGGCTAAAGTCATACTAAGCTCACAGACTGCACAAAACACACCAAAGGATATGGCCCTGTCTATCAGTGGGACAAGATTGAGCTCCACCCAACAGAATGAAGGTACCAGTCCACACACCAGGAGACGTACACAAGCCTCTGGACCAACCTCACCCACTGGGTACAGACAACAGACGTAACAGGAACTATGACCCTACAGTCTGCAGAAAGGAAACCTCAAATACAGTAAGTTAAATAAAATGAGAAGACAGGGAAATATGCAGCAGATAAAAGAGCAATGTAAAAACCCACAAAACCAAACAAATGAGGAAAAGATAAGCAGTCTACCAGAAAAGAAAATTCAGAGTAATGTTAGTAAAGATGATCCAAAAGCTCAGAAATAGAATGGAGAAAATACAAGAAACATTTAAAAAGGACCTAGAAGAACTAAAGAACAAACAAATAGTGATGAACAGCACAATAACTGAAATTCAAAATACTCTAGAAGGAATCAATAGCAGAATAACTGAGTCAGAAGAACAGATAAGTGAGCTGGAAGATAGAATGGTGGAAATAACTGTCATGGAGCAGAAAAAAGCAAAAAGAATGAAAAGAATGGAGAATAGTTTCAGAGACTTCTTGGGCAACATTAAATGCACCAACATTCGAACTATAGGGGTCCTAGAAGAAGAAAAAAAGAAAGGGCCTGAGAAAATATTTGAAGGGATTAGAGTTGAAAACTTCCATAACATGGGAAAGGAAATATCCAATCAAGTCCAGGAAGAATAGAGAGGCCCATACAGGATAAACCCAAAGAGAAACACGGTGAGACACATATTAATCAAACTATAAAAATTATACACCAAGAAAAAATATTAAAAGCAGCAAGGGAAAAACAACAAATAACATACAAGGAAATCCTTATAAGGTTATCAGCTCATTTATCAGCAGAAACTCTGCAGGCCAGAAGGGAGTGGCAGGATATATATAAAATGATGAAAGGGAAAAACCTACAATAAATATTACTCTACCCAGTAAGGATCTCATTCAGATTTGATGGAGAAATCAAAAGCTTGACAGATAAGCAAAAGCTAAGAGAATTCAGCACCTCCAAACCTGCTCTACAACAAATGCTAAAGGAACTTCTCTAAGCGGGAAACACAAGAGAAGAAAATGACCTACAAAAACAAACCCAAATCAATTAAGAAAATGGTAACAGGAAAACATGTCGATAATTACTTTAAACGTGAATGGATTAAATGGCCTTTATTATGTTGAGGAAAGTTCCCTCTATGCCTACTTTCTGCAGGGTTTTTATCATAAATGGGTGTTGAATTTTGTCAAAAGCTTTCTCTGCATCTATTGAGATGATCATATGGTTTTTCCCCTTCAATTTGTTAATATGGTTTATCACATTGATAGATTTGCGTATATTGAAGAATCCTTGCATTCCTGGAATAAACCCCACTTGATCATGGTGTATGATCCTTTTAATGTGCTGTTGGATTCTGTTTGCTAGTATTTTGTTGAGGATTTTTGCATCTATGTTCATCAGGGATATTGGCCTGTAGTTTTCTTTCTTTGTGACATCCTTGTCTGGTTTTGGTATCAAGGTGATGGTGGCCTCATAGAAGGAGTTTGGGAGTGTTCCTCCCTCTGCTATATTTTGGAAGTGTTTGAGAAGGATAGGTGTTAGCTCTTCTCTAAATGTTTGATAGAATTCGCCTGTGAAGCCATCTGGTCCTGGGCTTTTCTTTGTTGGGAAATTTTTAATCACAGTTTCAATTTCAGTGCTTGTGATTGGTCTGTTCATATTTTCTATTTCTTCCTGATTCAGTCTTGGCAGGTTGTGCATTTCTAAGAATTTGTCCATTTCTTCCAGGTTGTCCATTTTATTGGCATAGAGTTGCTTGTAGTAATCTCTCATGATCTCTTTTATTTCTGCAGTGTCAGTTGTTACCTCTCCTTTTTCATTTCTAATTCTATTGATTTGAGTCTTCTCCCTTTTTTTCTTGATGAGTCTGGCTAGTGGTTTATCTATTTTGTTTATCTTCTCAAAGAACCAGCTTTTAGTTTTATTGATCTTTGCTATTGTTTCCTTCATTTCTTTTTCATTTATTTCTGATCTGATTTTTATGATTTCTTTCCTTCTGCTAGCTCTGGGTTTTTTTGTTCTTCTTTCTCTAATTGCTTGAGGTGCAAGGTTAGGTTGTTTATTCGAGATGTTTCCTGCTTCTTAAGGTGGACTTGTATTGCTATAAACTTCCCCCTTAGAACTGCTTTTGCTGCATCCCACAGGTTTTGGGTCGTTGTGTCTCCATTGTCATTTGTTTCTAGGTATTTTTTTATTTCCTCTTTGATTTCTTCAGTGATCACTTCATTATTAAGTAGTGTATTGTTTAGCCTCCATGTGTTTGTATTTTTTACAGATCTTTTCCTGTAATTGATATGTAGTCTCATGGCGTTGTGGTCGGAAAAGATACTTGATACAATTTCAATTTTCTTAAATTTACCAAGGCTTGATTTGTGACCTAAGATATGATCTATCCTGGAGAATGTTCCATGAGCACTTGAGAAAAATGTGTATTCTGTTGTTTTTGGATGGAGTGTCCTATAAATATCAATTAAGTCCATCTTGTTTAATGTATCATTTAAAGCTTGTGTTTCCTTATTTATTTTCATTTTGGATGATCTGTCCATGGGTGAAAGTGGGGTGTTTAAGTCCCCTACTATGAATGTGTTACTGTCAATTTCCCCTTTTATGGCTGTTAGTATTTGCCTTATGTATTGAGGTGCTCCTATGTTGGGTGCATAAATATTTACAATTGTTATATCTTCTTCTTGGATCGATCCCTTGATCATTATGTAGTGTCCTTCTTTGTCTCTTCTAATAGTCCTTATTTTAAAGTCTATTTTTTCTGATATGAGAATTGCTACTCCAGCTTTCTTTTGGTTTCCATTTGCATGGAATATCTTTTTCCATCCCCTTACTTTCAGTCTGTATGTGTCTCTAGGTCTGAAGTGGGTCTCTTGTAGACAGCATATATAAGGGTCTTGTTTTTGTATCCATTCAGCCAGTCTGTGTCTTTTGGTGGGAGCATTTAGTCCATTTACATTTAAGGTAATTATTGATATGTATGTTCTTTTTCCCATTTTCCAAGTTGTTTTGGTTTCATTATTATAGGTCTTTTCCTTCTCTTGTGTTTCTTGTCTAGAAAAGTTCCTTTAGCATTTGTTGTAAAGCTGATTTGGTGGTGCTGAACTCTCTCAGCTTTTGCTTGTCTGTAAAGATTTTAATTTATCCATCAAATCTGAAAGAGATCCTTGCTGGGTAGAGTAATCTTGGTTGCAGGTTTTTCTCCTTCATCAATTTAAGTATGTCCTGCTACTCCATTCTGGCTTGTAGGGTTTCTGCTGAGAGATCAGCTGTTAACCTTATGGGGATTCCCTTGTGTGTTATTTGTTGTTTTTCCCTTGCTGCTTTTAATATGCTTTCTTTGTATTTAATTTTTGACAGTTTGATTAATATGTGTCTTGGCGTATTTCTCCTTGGATTTATCCTGTATGGGACTCTCTGTGCTTCCTGGACTTGATTAACTATTTCCTTTCCCATATTAGGGAAGTTTTCAACTATAATCTCTTCAAATATTTTCTCAGTTCCTTTCTTTTTCTCTTCTCCTTCTGGATCCCCTATAATTCAAATGTTGGTGCATTTAATGTTGTCCCAGAGGTCTCTGAGACTGTCCTCAGTTCTTTTCATTCTTTTTTCTTTATTCTGCTCTGCAGTATTTATTTCCACTATTTTATCTTCCAGATCACTTATCCGTTCTTCTGCCTCAGTTATTCTGCTATTGATCCCATCTAGAGTACTTTTAATTTCATTTATTGTGTTGTTCATCGTTGCTTGTTTCATCTTTATTTCTTCTGGGTCCTTGTTAACTGTTTCTTGCATTTTGTCCTTTCTATTTCCAAGATTTTGGATCATCCTTACTATCATTATTCTGAATTCTTTTTCAGGTAGACTGCTTATAGAGCAATTCTTAATTAGAAACTTTTGCCAAATTTAGTAATGATATGAAGGGTGTAGGGGAAGAAAAATAGTTTTCCCTTTACCCTTCTGAGGTCTTGCTGTGTCCCCTCAGTAATAAAAGTCAGATTAACAAGAGAGAAACAAACAGAAGTTTATTTACATGTATACCTCATACATACGTGAGAGATGCCCAGAAAACATGAGTAAACTCCCTGAGATGGCCCAAGCCACTACCTTATATAACATTTTCAATTGAGACAAAAGAAATATTTGGGGATGTGGGGGCAGTTATGGGACGTTACTAGAAAAGCAACATGAAAAATGGTAAGGATTGTTTTGCAGATTTAAGTCTGTGCCTTCTCCATTGATAAAATTCTCCTGTGATTTACAGTCATTATTTTTAGCCTGGTACTTAAAGGAAGACACCCTTACAAATGGAGATTTCCTTTATAAATATAAATTTATCTTACAGAAGGGTAACTTCGACTCTGTTTTCAGAGCTTCTCCTATGTCTGCCGTTTCTCAGAATAACCAGCTCAAAATAATCGTAAATCAAAAAGCCATATTTTAGGGTGGCATATTCTGCTACTCTTCAAGGTCAAATATATTCTTCAATAAGAGAACTATTGTTCTATTTTTTGTCAGTGAAGTAATTTGTAATATTTGCAACTTCTTTCTCAAGTCAATCCTTACAACTCCAGTGGACAAAAGTCAACCATATTCACATGCATGCACAAATGTGCAACACACACACAGATGTTCTGATCATAAACTGTAGACTGATGCAGTTGGAGGAAATCTCAGAGGATTCCAACCCTACTGCATAAAAGAATAAGGCAGGACAGTGAAGGCACAGGCTACAGAATTGGACTTCATCATGGTTTTCTGGATGTTGATTGAACAAGGTTATTCAGAAGGCATAGAGACATTGGGAAAAAAAATTTTAAGACTGGGATGGGGAAAGATTAGAGAAAAGAAATCAGTGAATCACTATTGGAATAACAGTAACCTTAGGCAAGATTAGGTCACAGGTGACTGTCTATTTGCTATCTAACCACTCCCCTCTTCAGCGAGGTTGCCATTTAAGTACTTAGTTCATCAATTTCTACTAAAAGACAGAGATGTACAGCCTATCTGCCTTATTGGGCTTTCAGAGTGTTTGAAATGTCCAATACAAAACAGGTATTTTTGCACACATAATAAACATGTGTGCAGACACCTCTCTCTTTTCTCCTGTGCATACTTCCAGAGCAGCCTGAGGAAAATGCAGATGAGATGAGATGGTGCAAGCTCATTAACAAAGATCTAATAACAAAATCATACAAAAAAATCTAATTAGTAAGGTTACCTCTGGAGCAGCAGTCCCATGGAAATAATCACAAGCTTGCATTTATTTTGTGCCTAGAATCATATTTTTTCATTTCCTTTAAAATTTTAAAAATGTAATCTTCCTTCCAAATTGTGTCATTGCCTACATCATTGTTTCTCTTGTTGCCTAGACTCTGGGTTTCTTCTAGGTGCTTGGAGGAAGTAACCAGAGACATTTCCACCGATAGGAAGACTTTGATCTAAAGGCCACTGGCATTAATGCAACCTTCAGGAATTCCCTTGCTGGAATGCACACAGAAGCCACCTCAGGGCTGACCTGATGGCTGCTTCATGACACAGAGCAATATATCCCCACTGCTGTGGAAGGCAGGGTGGACTGGGGTGAGGGAAACCGCAGAGGAGGAGAGAGCTGTGAAATGCAATTACATGGATTGGAATTTGGCCAGCACATGGAGTGAAATGACACAGCAGTGCCTGCATTCTTCTGTTTGCCAAGATGAAGAAGTTTACACATCATTTACAATATACACGGGAATCTTCCAGAAGCAGCTGTGGTTGACCCTGAAGAGTGCTCAATAAAGAAAACTGGTCTTTGCTTATGAAACTAGAGCTGCAGTGAACATGGAAGATTTTCATGCTAACCACTCATTTAAAAAATGAAGAAAATGAGCCCTGAGACAGAGAAGTAACTTACACAAGGTCACCCAGCACAGAAATAGATGATTTGGGTTTAGATTTCAGGAATTTCAATTTTAAGTCCTATCTTGTTTTCAATTTTAAGACCTATTTTCCCCCAACTGTAATTCATTAGGAAGTCAGACCTGGCATTAATGTATGTGTGTCTTTACCACATTTGCTTCAATGTCTTTTTCCATAATTTTGAAGTCATGTTAACAAAAATCTACCTTACTAGGCGATTGATTAAACTATTGCACTTCTGAGAGAAAACACAAGGGAAAATCTTTACAATTTTGAGGTAAGCAAATATTTCTTATGTAACAAAAAACACAAACCATAAAGTAAAACAATAAAGTGAATGTCTTCAAAATTAAAAATCTCTACTCTTTCAAAGACACCATTACAAAAATAAGGATATTCACAGTTCAGGAGAAAATATTCACAATGTATATATCTGACAAAGGACTTACATTCAGAATTTATAAATAATTCTTATAATTCAATTATAAGAAAAGAAAGAGCCTGCTAAAAATAAGTGGACAAAGGACTTTAATAGACGCTTTAGAAAAGAAATGTAATTCTGGCCAATAAGTAAATGAAAAGATGGTTAACATGGCAGTCATAGGCAAATAAAAATGAAACCCACAATGAGATACCTATTTTATACCAATTAAAATGTCTACAATTGAAATTTTACATACATTTTGTTGGCAAGATACATTTCTGGTGGAAGTGAAATGTTAAAAAACAGAACAAAACAAAAACTTTGGAAAATTCCTTAGCAGTTTCTTACAAAGTTAAATATTTATCTACTCTATTACCTGAAAATTTCACCCATAGGTATTTAACTGAAGTAAAAGTATACCTACAAAAAATCTTGTACCTGAATGATCATAACAGCTTTATTCATAATAGCCAAAACTAGAAGCAACCCAAGTGTCATCATTTGTGGTATAGTCTACATGGCACAGCCTTCTCAGCAATAAAAATGAACAAACTGTGGATACACATAATATGGATGAATCTAAATGTTGGGTTAGTGAAGAAGCCAGGTACAACAAGTGATTCCATTTATATGAGTTCTCAAGCAGGCAAAATTATTGTATGGAAATAAGTGGTTGGGATTGACTGTAAAGGGGTAAAAGGGGACTACTATGGGTGATGGAATTATTTCATTGTTAGGGTGATGGTTACATATTTGTTACATTTGGTATTGAGGTGGTAAATATATTTATTTATTTATTTATATATTTATATATATAATATATATATAGTTATATATATATGTCAAAATTCATAGACCTATACACTTAAGATGGCTGTATTTTATTGTATGTAAATTATGACTCAAAAGTTTACTTAAAAAATCAATCTAATGGTTACCTCTAAGATGATGTAGGAGCACAGGGATCTTCAGTTACATACAGTTCTGCTTTAGTTTTGAAGATGGATATGGATAGTCAGTTCACAAGTGCTTGGTTTATTATCATGCTTCATAAAATATACAGTGCACATATAATCTGTCATTTATCAAATATTACATAATAAAATATTTGAAGGAACTAAAACATTTTGCCAAGTTACCATATGTAAAGTGCTGATCAAAGTTGCCAGATTTATGAAGTTATTACTATGTAATAATCCTTTATAAGCCTGAGTTGATTTTATCTTTGTATAAATTTATGGGGTAGTTTTAGGGTTCTAGTTATAGATTTTAGGACATTGATGATCAAAAGGTTAAATCAACTCCTCAACACTACACAGTTAGTAAAGAATAAAGCCAAATCTATCATGATTTTGTTCTTACTCTACCATGTTCTAGCTGCTTCTCCTAGTGCTTGACCCAAAACATGTTAATTTAACTCTCTCCATTCATTCCCTGCTTTTTTAGGGTCAAGAGTATACAACATTTCTCTCATTCTTTGTGCAGTGCCCATAATTGTGTAGTTACATTTATTTACATTCATCTCTTTCTTACAGCCGCCCCTCTGCTTCAGACACTTTTATTTTACACCTAGATTATTTCCATTGTCAATTCTTCCTGTGTTCAGCTTTTCCTTCCTCACAATTTTTCTGCAAACTAGGGACATTTTATTCATATACAATTCTTGTGGGCAGCAAGATGATAGCATCTACAAACTGGCTATTAAATCTCTGAAAGATAAAACACTCTCCTTAGTCAAGCTTTTATAGACCCTGCAGTCTAGTCTAAGCCAATAGTTGCCTCATAAGATATGCAAATTATGTTCCAAGTCAAATGTCTAAAAGGCTACTGCAGAAAGACCTCATGCTGTCCATTTTTTATGCCTTTTCTCTTGTTGCCTTTCTGAAGAACTATGCCTTTCCTTTCTTCTATCTAAATCCATCTGCCTTTCAATTCCCAAAATAAGTCACCTCCTCCGTGAGGCTTCTCTGATTATCAAAAACAAATCCAAACCACTTCATCCTCTTCAGTTGTTTGTGTTTTACTACATTTAAGTTACTCTTTTATTCATTCATCTATTCAATTGCACCTCTTGAGTTCCTACTCTGAGTCATTCGCAATGTGCAGTGCAGAGCTGTAGTAGTGAATGAGTTCTTGGTATCGTGAATATTATATTCTTGCATCTGTGTTGGTCTTATTCTTCAAAGTTGATTATAAGGTTCTTAATGTCTAAGATCTTGTTTCATGCTTGCATCCCTTAATAGGTATAATTAATGTTTAGAATATATAGTCAAAGAAAAAGGCAATCTAATAATAATAACTTGTCCTATTTTTATTATTTTATTTAATTTTTGATATTTATTTATTTTCCTTATTTTTTTTGGTTGTGTCAGATCCTAGTTGCGGCCCATGGGATCTTTGTTGAGGCATGTGGGATTTTTTTTTATTACAATGCATGGTCTGCTTGGGTTTCTCTCTAGTTGTGGTGCGCGGGTTTCTCTCTAGTGGTGGCATGCAGGTTTTCTCTCTCTAGTTGTGGCACATGGGCTCCAGGGCACAGGGCTTCTGTAGTTATGGAGCACAGGCTCTTTTGTTGAGGTGCACAAGCTCAATGGTTGTGGCATGCAGACTTAGTTGCCCCACGTCATGTGGGATCATAGTTCCCCAACCAGGGATTGAACATGTGTCCCCTGCATTGGAAGGTGGATTCTTTACCGCTGGACCACCAGGGAAATCCAATTTGTCTTGTTTTTAATACCCTAAATTGGCATGTATTTATCTGGTCTTCTATAAATGAGGAATAGCTATTTGAAGGCTATGTGTGAAAATGTAAATAGTGGTTTTCACTGGATGTTGGGGTCATAAGTGACCATAAGTAATTGAAAAGAATGAAGTAAAAAGAAATATTCTATTATTTGAAATCTTTATGTGATGCTTTTTGTGTTCTCCTGAACTTAGGAAAAATGTCTCTCCTCTAAAAGAAAAATTAATCTACTAAATAAAATAGGAGTTGTCATTTGCCCTATTATTCAGTTTTCCTTACTGTGCAGTCATGGGGCTTTACTCTCCCTACTTCATGAAGTTATAGTTAGTGATTAATAAAATACCATGACTTAATATACAGTAAAATGACACTGGGCAGGGGATATGGTTAAAAATTAATCTTATAGTCATTCATGAACAAATGAATTTTATATAAATCATCTGACATATAAAATTATACATCTTATAAAAGTTGTTTCTATATGGCTCAGTTTTCCTTTTTTTGACAAAGGATAAAATAATTTTTATGCTTTATTCTACATGTAACATAACTAATAGTTATGACTTTTGACAGAGAATCTTCATTACTATCACCAATAATGAAGTCCATGGTGAAATAATGTTGTTGCAGAAATGACAATGCTCTGTTATAATGAGATGTTGTCATATTCATTTGAAGTATAAAATAAATTATGATTATCATAGCTATTAATATTGTAGACAATATTGATTAGTAATTTATTATTATTAAACAGAATGACATACAGAAAACTTATGGGGATTCTTTAACTCACGAGGGTGCTTTACAACCTTGGCCTTCTTAAGAGATTTTCATCTTTCAGTTTACTACTTATGTGAGAAGAATTAATTGGAAAGAGCAGCAGACCAAAGGGTACAACTGCCTTGGGGGAGGGGGAAGGAGGGAGAGGGAGAGGCAAGAGGGAAGGAGAAGACAAATTCTGGAATCTAGGAAGTCTCCAAAATGAGAATTTAGGAACAAGATCAAGATTCAAATCCACTTCTTTAATTTTTTTTTCTGTACTACCAAGTTTTCAGTTTTTCCTTTGCTTAAACTAACTCAATGCTTCCCAGTGAAATAGTTCCATATTTTAGGTTCATTCCTTTAGACTGGAATATCTACTCTATATCAGGTTACATTAAAGCAACTGTATTTATGCAAAGACAAAACTTCTTCCATAAGGCCTTATCTGAATAACTGAATTAAATAATGTTGCTCACACTTGAGACCAAGCAAGGGCAGCTTAAACAGTCAACAGTTAAATCAGATGATTATAGCCAGTGGAATACTTGATAGTGAGATACTTGGAGTATAGTTCAAAACCATTGATTTCTAGATAATGATGGAGTATACTCTTGAAAGTAAAGCTGTGCTTTTCCACTTTAAATATAACTAAATACCCTAGAGATTATCAATAGACAGTGATAAAATGACTGAAAGCTAGAAAGAAGAGGGAAGACTGGCCAAAGACCTGACAACTTGAGAAACAACAACGTGATAAATTCCCTGAATTTTCTTTTATTTCCTATCTACTCCCTGACTAGGTACTGAGGAGGCTTGCAACCCAGGACTGACAACAGGTTTAAACAAAACAAAACAAAGCAAAACAAAAAGTCCAAGGAAGGTCTGCTCTCTCTAGCAAAAGAACTGGAAAAGGGGAAGTTCAATGGAGACCTAGAGTAGAGGCTAATTTCTTGTTCTACAACTGAAGCCCCAGCAAGCATTTTAACCACTGGCAACATCATATCAGTCCTTGCTCCACACCTGGCCTAGTGGGCAGTCTGATCTGGCAGCAGTGGCAGTGGCATCAACAACAGCAAAGTTCCAGGCTTTCCAAGCCACTGGTCCTCAAACAAGACACTGCTAAATAGTCCCATTTGCCTGTAGTAATGATAGCAGCAAAGATGAAAAGGATAATATATTTTATTTACCTATATTTTTATTCTTTCTGTTTTACTTTTTTCTACCTAATGTTTCAAGATTTCTTCTGACACCTTTTTCCCCTCCCTTTCTAGTTAGAGAATTACCTTTAGTCATTTATTTATGATAGATCTGCTAATGACAAATTCTCTTTTCCTTTATGGAGAATGTCTTTATTTCAGCTTTGTTTCCAAGGGATATTTTCACTGGATTTGGAGTTCAGATTTGGCAGGTTTGGGGTTTGTTTTAAAATTGTGCCACTTTTTTCTGTCCTCTACAGTTTCTGATGAGAAATCCATTATCATTCAAATTGTTTTTTCCTTGTAAGTAAGGCATCATTTCTCTTTGCTTTCTAGATTTTTCTTTGTCTTTAGTGAAAGTTTCAGTCTTTCAGAAGCTTGTTTATGATGTGTCTTGGCATGAGTTTCTTTAAGCTTATCTTGTTGGAGATCACTCAGGAAATTTAATTTATGGGTATATATCTTTTGCTAAATTTAGGAAGTTTTCTATTGTTATTCCTTCATGTAATTATTTTTTAAATTAATTAATTTATTTATTTTTGGCTGTGTTGGGTCTTCGTTTCTGTGTAAGGGCTTTCTCTAGTTGTGGCGAGTGGGGGCCACTCTTCATTGTGGTGTGCGGGCTTCTCAATATCTTGGCCTCTCTTATTGTGGAGCACAGGCTCCAGAAGCACAGGCTCAGTAGTTGTGGCTCACGGGCCCAGTTGCTCCACAGCATGTGGGATCTTCCTGGACCAGGGCTCGAACCCATGTCCCCTGCATTGGCAGGCAGATTCTCAACCACTGCACCACCAGGGAAGACCCCCTTCATGTAATTTTTAAGCCCTGCTCCCTTTCCCTCCCCTTCTGAGACTCTGAGCACATGAATGGTAGAATTCTACTATGGTCTTACAAGTCTCTATTCATTAGTAAATTTTTCTCTTTGTTGTTCAGATTGCGTGATTTCTGTTGTTCTGTCTTCAAGTACATTGACTCTTTCCTCTATCACATCCACTCTGCTATTGAGCCTATATAGTGAGTTTTCTATATTTTAGTTATTGTACTTTCATGTTCTAAAATTTCCATTGGGTTCTTCTTTATATCTTCTATTTGTTTGATGAGACAATTATTTTAATTTGTTACAAGTGCATGGGTTTCCTAAAGTCTTTGTCAGGTAATTCTAATATTAGTGTCATCTAAGTGTTTAATGTTTTTTTAAATCATGTTGAGATTTTCCTGATTCTCAGTATAAAGAGTCATTTTTAATTGAAACCTGTATATATGAGTATTATATTATGAGATTCTGAATCTTATTTAAAGTTTGGTTTTAGCCAGCTAGCTCTGAAACTGCAAAAGTGTGAAGAGATAGAGAAGTGTTGCTTCACTACTACCAGATGAGTGTAAGCAGGGAGGGCCTCTTAGTTACAGCAGGACAGGTGCAACAGTAAGCCTCTACTGATTCTTCCCTGGAATGGAGGAGAGTACTGCCTGTTACTTTTCTCTCCCTGGTCTTCACTGGCACCACAGGGGAAGGACAGGGGGCTCATCACCTCTAAATGGGTAACAAAGTCCTGGCTTCCCTATCCAGCCATTGACCTACTCTGCCACAATCCAGTAAGACATGGATTAGGGTACCTTCTTACAGCCTTGTGAGTGTCCCCCCAGTTGGCTTTTTCCAGAGTGGGTGGGGTAAGGACCACAGTTTTTTCTGTGGTGTTTGACTGGAATAGAATAATTGTTGTCTAAATTGTTGCCTCTTTCCTGGCTCTTAGTCTAGAGTGAGAAGCCATTTGTTGGAGTTTTAAGTTTTTTAAATCTTTATACTTTGGTGTTTCCAACTTGCTGCCTTATTCAGTTTCAATTCTGGAATATTTAAACAAAAGGGAAAATCCATAAAAAAACACAGCCCTTAAACAACATATTTTAATAATTGGATTTAACAGATATGTACAGAACATTCCATCCCAAAGCAATAGAATACACATACTTTTCAAGTACACGTGAAATATTCTTCAGCTTTGATCATATGCTAGGTCAAAACACAAATTTCAATATATTTGAAATTAAGCATATTTTCCAAACAAAACACTATGAGACTAGAAATCAAGTAAAAGGAAAAGAAAAATGCAAAATACACAAATATGGGAGACTAAACAATATGCAACTTAACAACCAATGTGTCACTGAAGAAATCAAAGAGGAAATTTAAAAATACCTGAATACAAATGAAAATGGAAACAAAATGATCCAAAATCTGTGGGACACACCAAAAGCAGTTCTAAGAGGGAAGTTTATAGTAATACATGCTTACCTCAGGAAACAAGAAAAATCTCAAATAAACAATCTAACCTTAGGTGTAAAGGAACTAGAAAAAGAAAAAAAATCTGAACCCAAAATTAGTAGAAGGAAAGAAATAATAAATATCAGTGCAGACATAAATGAAATAGAGTCTAAAAAATATAAACAATCAATAAAACTAAGAGCTGGTTCTTTGAAAGATAAACAAAATTGATAAATATTTAGACAGACTCATCAAGAAAAAAGAGGACCCAGATAAAATCAGAAATTAAACATAAGTTGTTGCAATGAACACCACAAAAATACAAAGGATCATAAGAAATTACTATGAATAATTTTAATACAAGAAAATGGACAACCTAGATAATGGACAAATTTCTAAGAATGTACAATCTCTCAAGACTGAATCAGGAAGAAATAGAAGATATAAACAGACCAATTACAAGTAAAGAAATTGAATCAGTAATAAAACAAAAAACAGAATACTCCCAACAAACAAAAGTCCAGTACTAGATGGCTGCCAAGGTGAATTTTACCAAATATTTAAACAGTTATCATTTATCTTTCTCAAACTATTCCAAATACTGAACAGTAAGGAACACTTTCAAACTCATTCTACAAGGCCAGCATCACCCTGATATCAAAACCAGACAAAGACACTACACACACACACACGCACACACACACACACACAAATCACAGCCTAGTATCACTGAAAAACATAGGTTCAAAACTCTTCAACAAATTTTTTGCAAATCAAATTCAACCATACATTAAAAGGATTATATCATATTAATATATACAACAAAAGCTTTTGATAAAATTCTACATCCATTTATAATAAAAACTCTCAAAAAATGGGTATACCCCAGCAACAAATAAAAGGCCAGATATGACAAATCTACAGCCAATATTATGTTCAACACTGAAAAGCTGAAAGCATTTCCTCTAAGATCAGAAACAACACAAGGATGCCCATTCTCACCAATTTTATTCAGCATAGAATTGGAAGTCTGAGCCACAGTAATCAGAAAAGGAAAAGAAATAAAAGGAATCCAAATTAGAAAAGAAGAAGCAAAACTGTCGCTATTTGCAGATGACATGATAAAGTATATAAAAAATCCTTTATATACATGAAAATCTTCTATGACATGAAAAACTACCAGAGCTCACTGATGAATTTAGTAGAGTTGCAGGTAAAATTAATATACAGAAACCTGCTGTGTTTCTATATGCTAACAATGAACTATCAGAAAGAGAAATTAAGAAAGCAATCTCATTTACAATTGCATCAAAAATAAAATGTCTAGGAATGAACCTACTTAAGGAAGTTAAAGACCTGTACTTGGAAATCTCTAAGACACTGATGAACGAAATTGAAGACAACACAAACAAATGGAAAAGTATACTGTGCTCATGGATTGAAAGAATAAATATTGTTAAAATGTCTGTACTACCCAAGGTCATCTACAGATTCAGTGTAATCCCTATCCAATTACTAATGGCATTTTTTTCACAGAACTAGAACAAATAATTCTAAAATTCTTATGGAAACACTAAAGACCCCAAATAGACCAAACAATCTTGAGGAAGAAGAACAAAGGTGGAGGCATCATGCTCCCTGATTTCAAACTGTACTACAAAACTGCAGTAATCAAAACAGTATGCACTGGCACAAATGCAGACACATAGACCAATATAACAGAAGAGAGAGTCCAGAAGGAGTCCTAAAAGAAAACATAGGCATTACACTTTTTGATCTCAGCCTTAGCAATATTTTTTAACATCTCCGTGGGAAAGGGAAACAAAAGCAAAAATAAGCAAATGGGACCAAATCAAACCAAAAAGCTTTTGCACAGCAAAGGAAACTATTAACAAAAGGAAAAGGCTGCCTACAGAATGAGAAAGATATTTACAAATGATATATCAACTAAGGGGTTAATATGCAAAATACACAAAGAATTCATTCAACTCAACATTAAAAAATACCACAACCCAATTAAAAATGAGTAGAAGACTTTAATAAACATTTTTTCAGAGAAGACATATAGATGGCCAACAGGCACATGAAAAGATGCTCAACATCTCTAGTCATCAGAGAAATGTAAATTAAAACCACAATGAGATATTACCTCACACCTGTCCGAATGGCTATTGTCAAAAAGGCAACAAATAACAAATGTTGGCAAGGATGTGGAGAAAAGAGAACCATTGTGCACTTGTTGGTAGACATGTAAATTGTTGCCGCCATTATGAAAAACAAGATGGAGTTTTCTCAAATAATTAAAAATAGAACTACCATATGATCTAGTAATTCTACTTTTGGATATTTTTCTGAAGAAAATGGCAACACTAATTGAACCTAGGGGTAAGACGGGAATAAAGACACAGACCTACTAGAGAATGGACTTGAGGATATGGGGCGGGAGAAGGGTATGCTGTGACAAAGTGAGAGAGCGGCATGGACGTATATACACTACCAAACGTAAAATAGATAACTAGTGGGAAGCAGCCACATAGCACAGGGAGATCAGCTCGGTGCTTTGTGACCACCTGGATGGGTGGGATAGGGAGGGTGGGAGGGAGGGAGACGCAAGAGGGAGGAGATATGGGAACATACGTATATGTATAACTGATTCACTCTGTTATAAAGCAGAAACTAACACATCATTGTAAAACAATTATACTCCAATAAAGATGTAAAAAAACAAAAACAAAAAAACATTAATTGTAAAAGATATAAGCACCCCTGTGTTCGCTGCTGCATTATGTACAATAGCCAAGATATGGAAGCAACCTAAGTTGTGCCCATCAATTGATGAATGGATAATGAAGTGAAGATGTAGTGTGTGTGTGTGTGTGTGTGTGTGTGTGTGTGTGTGTGTGTGTGTGTGTGTGTATACTATTCCATATATATAATGGAATATTACTCGGCCATTCAAAAAATAAAATCTTGCCTTTTGTGACAACATGGATGAACTTAGAAGGTATTATGCTAAGTGAAATAAATCAGAGAAAGACCAATAACTTATCATTTCACTTACATATGGAATCTTAAAAAACAAACAAATAAACAAGCATAACAATACAGAAACAGAGTCATAAACATAGAGAAGAAGCAGATGGTGACCAGAAGGGATGAGGGTGGGAAAATGAGAGAGATAAGTGAAGGCAAGTAAGTGGCAAAAACTTCCAGTTCCAAAATAAATGAGTCAGAGGTATGAAAGGTACAATGTGGAAAATATTGTTAACAATTATGTAATATCTTTACATGGTAACAGATGGTAACTAGACTTATCATGGTGATCATTTTGGAATCTATGAAATATTGAATCAATATGTTGTGTACCAGAAACTCACATAAAGTTGTAGACCAATTATACTTTAAAACTAACTAACTAACTAACTAACTAACTAACTAATAGTAAAATCAGATTTGTGGTTACCAGAGCAGGGGTTGGGGGAAGGGGGAATTGGATGAAGGTAGTCTAAAGGTAAAAAGTTCCAGTGATAAAATAAACAGATTCTAGGGATGTAATGTACAACATGATAAATATAATTAACTCTGCTTATTATTATATGTGAAAGTTGTTAAGCATGGATCCTTGGAATTCTCATCACAAGGAAAACTTTTTTTTCTTTTTCTTTTATTTTGTATCTATATGAGATTATGAAAGTTCACTAAACTTATTGTAGCAATCATTTCATGATGTATGTGAGACAAATCATTGTGCTGTACAACTTGAACGTACACAATGCTGTATGTCAATTATATGTCAATACAACTGGAAAGAAAAAAAAAAAGACAACATGCCCCCTAAAATGTAGGCCAACAACAAAAATGAACAATTTCTAAAGGAATAAGTACATATAAATGACCAGTAGGGACATTAAAATTTGTTATGGTAGTCATTAAGCAGATGCAAATAAAAATAATGATGAGCTAATACTATATATATCTCCTCATTGGTGAGGATATGAATCAACTGGAATGCTCCTACACTGCTGGTAGGTACCATGTATTAACATGGTAGTTTTTCCATGGATTGTAACAAGAAATTGAAAACAGAGAGTCATATATACCCCAGTACATAAAGATCTATTTTTCTGTGGAAGTACTGTATTTCAAAAACACCATACATATCCAGAAAGTTTGTGTATATAATTAATTATTTAATTTTAATTTGATGTGTTCTTCACCCGTGTTTTCCTGTCTTTTGGATAATGTTTTTTGGAGATTGAACAAAATAG
The DNA here is from genome assembly GCF_003676395.1 of Aethalodelphis obliquidens. Lineage (NCBI taxonomy): Eukaryota > Metazoa > Chordata > Mammalia > Artiodactyla > Delphinidae > Aethalodelphis > Aethalodelphis obliquidens. The sequence continues at coordinate 139,538 of NW_020837963.1, forward strand.
CTAGAAATTATGTTTTAAAAATTTAGAATTGAATATTACTTCATTTTAAATAAATTCTGATACAATGTTTGCATTTATTTTGTAATTTAAAATTTATTATAATTACATGAATAAGTTCTACTGAATTCAGATTTTTATCTATGTGTGTAAACACACATATACGTATGTGCCTATATTTATGATTTTTTCCATAAACCCTTCTTTTAAATTTATTTTTATTTATTATTATTATTTTTAACATATTTGTTGGAGTAATTGCTTTACAATCTTGTGTTAGTTTCTGCTGTATAACAAACTGAATCAGCTATATGTATACATATATCCCCATATCACCTCCCTCCCACCTTCCCTATAACACCCCTCTAGGTGGTCACAAAGCCCCGAGCTGATGTCCCTGTACTATGCAGCTGCTTCCCACTAACTATCTATTTTACATTTGGCAACGCATATATGTCAATGCTACTTTCTCACTTCGTCCCAGACTTACCGTTCCCCACCCCGTGTCCTCAAAAGTCCATTCTCTATGTCTGTGTCTTTATTCCTGCCCTGCCCCTAGGTTCATCAAAACCATTTTTTTTTAGAGTCCATGTATATGTGTTAGCATAGCGTATTTGTTTTTCTCTTTCTGATTTATTTCACTCTGTATGACAGACTCTAAGTCTATCCAATTAACAAAAAATAACTCAATTTTGTTTTTTATATGGCTGAGTAATATACCACTGTATAGATGTGCCACATCTTCTTTATCCATTCATCTGTCAATGGACACTTAGATCGCTTACATGTCCTGTCTATTGTAAATAGTGCTGCAATGAACATTGTGGAACATGTACCTTTTTAAATTATGGTTTTCTCAGGGAACATGCCCAGTAATGGGATTGCTGCATCATATGATATTCTATTTTTAGTTTTTTGAGGAAGCTCCATACTGTTCTCCATAGTGGCTGTATCAATTTACATTACCACCAACAGTGCAGGAAGATTCCCTTTTCTCCACACCCTCTGCAGCATTTATTGTGTGTAGATTTTTTGATGGTGGCCATTCTGACCAGTGTGATGTGATACCTCATTTAGTTTTGGTTTGCATTTCTCTAATGATAAGTGATGTTGAGGATCCTTTCATGTGTTTGTTGGCAATCTGTATATCTTCTTTGCAGAAATGTCCATTTAGGTCATTTTTGGATTAGATTGTTTGTTTTTTTGTTATTGAGCTGCATGAGCTGCTGCTTGTAAATTTTGGAGATTAATCCTTTGTCAGTTGCAAATAGTTTCTCCCATTCTGAGGGTTGTCTTTTTGTCTTGTTTATGGTTTCCTTTGCTGTGCAAAAGCTTTTAAGTTTCATTAGGTCCCATTTGTTTATTTTTGTTTTTATTTCCATTTCGCTAGGGGGTGGGTCAAAAAGGATCTTGCTGTGATTTATATTGTAGAGTGTTCTGCCTATGGTTTCCTCTAAGAGTTTGATAGTGTCTGGACTTACATTTAGGTCCTTATTCCATTTTGAGTTTATTTTTGTGTATGATGTTAGGAAGGTTTCTAATTTCATTCTTTTACATGTAGTTGTCCAGTTTTCCCAGCACCACTTAATCAGAGGCTATCTTTTCTCCATTCTATATTCCTACCTCCTTTATCAAAAAATAAGGTGACCATATGTGAGTGGGTTTATCTCTGGGCTTTCTCTCCTGTTCCATTGATCTATATTTCTGTTTTTGTGCCAGAACTATACTGTCTTGATTACTGTAGCTTTGTAGCATAGTCTGAAGTCAGGGAGCCTGATTCCTCCAGCTCCATTTTTCTTCTCAAAATTGCTTAGGCTATTCCCAATCTTTTGTGTTTCTATGCAAGTTGTAAAATATTTTGTTCTAGTTCTGTGAAAAATGCCATTGGTAATTTGATAGGGATTGCCTTGAATATGTAGACTGCTTTGGGTAGTATAGACATTTTCACAATGTTGATTCCTCTAATCCAAGAACATAGTATGTCCTCTAATCCAAGAACATAGTATCTGTTTATATCATCTTTTTGATTTCTTTCATCCATGTTATATAGTTGACTGCATACAGGTCTTTTGCCTCATTAGTTAGGTTTATTCCTTGGTATTTTATTCTTTTTTGCAATGGTAAATGGGAGTGTTTCCTTAATTCCTCTTTCAGATATTTCATCGTAGGGGTATAGGAATGCAAGAGATTTCTGTTCATCAATTTTGTATCCTGCCACTTTACCAAATTGACTGATGAGCTCCAGTAGTTTTCAGGCAGAATCTTTAGGATTCTCTATGTATACTATCATGTCATCTGAAAACAGTGACAGTTTTACTTCTTTTCCAATTTGGATTCCTTTTATTACTTTTCCTTCTCTGATTGCCGTGGCTAAAACTTCCAAAACTATGTTGAATAATAGCATTGAGAGTGGGCAACCTTGTCTTGTGCCTGATCTTAGAGGAAATGGTTTCACTTTTTCACCTTTGAAGAACGATGTTGGCTGTGGGTTTGTCATATATGGCCTTTATTATGTTGAGGTAGGTTCCCTCTATACCCACTTTCTGCAGGGTTTTTATCATAAGTGGGTGTTGAATGCTGTCAAAAACTTTTTCTGCATGTATTGAGTTGGTCATATGGTTTTTATCCTCAATTTGTTAATATGCTGTATCACATTGATTGATTTGTTTATATTGAGGAATCCTTGCATTCCTGGGATAAACCCAACTTGATCATGTTGTATGATCCTTTTAATATGCTCTTGGATTCTCTTTGCTAGTTGAGGATTTTTGCATCTAGCTTCAGGAGTGATATTGGCCTGCATTTTTTGTTGTTGTTGTTGTTCTTTTTGACATCTTTGTCTGGTCTTGGTATCAGGGGGATTATGGGCTCATAGAATGAGTTTGGGAGTGTTCCTACCTCTGCTATATTTTGGAAAAAATTTGAGAAGGGTAGGTGTTAACTCTTTTTGAAATGTTTGATAGAATTCACCTGTCAAGGCATCTGGTCCTGGGTTTTTGTTTGTTGGAAGATTTTTAATCACAGGTTCAATATCAGGGCTTGTGACTGGTCTGTTCATATATTCTATTTCTGCCTAGTTCAGTTTTGGTAGGTTGTACTTTTGTAAGAATTAGTCCATTTCTTCTCAGTTGTCCATTTTATTGGCATATAGTTGCTTGTAGTAGTCTCATGACCCTTTGTATTTCTATAGTGTCAGTTGTTACTTCTCCTTTTTCATTTCTAATTCTGTTGAATTGAGTCTTCTCCCGTTTTTCTTGATGAATCTGGCTAATGGTTTATCAATTTTCTTTATCTCCTCAAAGAGCCAGATTTTAGTTTTATTGATCTTTGCTATTATTTCCTTCATTTCTTTTTCATTTATTTCTGATCTGAACTTTATGATTTCTGTCCTGCTGCTCATTTGGGGTTGTTTTTTCTTCTTCTTTCTCTAATTGTTTTAGGCATAAGGTTAAGTTGCTTATTTGAGATGGTTCTTGTTTCTTGAGGTAGAGTTGTATTACTATAAACTTACCTCTTAGAATTGTTTTTGCTGCATCACATTGGTTTTTGGTTGTCATGTTTTCATTGCCATTTGTTTCTAGGCATTTTTTGATTTCCTCTTTTATTTCTTCAGTGATCTCTTGGTTATTTAGTAGTGTATTGTTTAGGCTCCATGTGTTTGTATTTTTTACACTTTTTTTTTCCTGTAGTTTATATCTAGTGTCATATCATTGTGGTCAGAAAAGATACATGATACAATTTCATTTTTCTTAAATTAACCAAGGCTTATTTTGTGACCCAAGATATGATCTATCCTGGTGAATGTTCCATGAGCACTTGAGAAGAAAGTGTATTCTGTTGTTTTGGGATGGAAGGTCCTATAAATATCAGTTAAGTCCAACTGGTCCAATGTGTCATTTAAAGCTTGTGTTTTCTTATTTATTTTATTTTGGATGATCTGTCCACTGGTGAAAGTGGGGTGTTCAAGTCCCCACTATTATTGTGTTACTGTTGATTTCCCCTTTTATGGCTGTTAGCATTTGCCTTATATATTCAAGTGTTACTATATAGGGTGCATATATATTTACAACTGTTACATTTTCTTCTTGAATTGATCCCTTGATCATTATGTAGTGTCCTTCTTTGTCTCTTGTAATAGTCTTTATTTTAAAGTCTATTTTGTCTGATATAACTATTTCTACTCCAGCTTTCCTTTGATTTCCATAAACTATCTTTTTCCATCACTCGACTTTCAGTCTGTGTGTGTTCGTAGGTCTGAAGTAGGTCTCTTGTAGGCAGCATATATATAGGTCTTGTTTTTGTACCCATTCAGCCAGTCTATGTCTTTTGGTTGGAGCATTTAATCCATTTACATTTAAGGTAATTATCGATATGTATGTTCCTATTACCATTTTATTAATTGTTTTGGTTTTGTTTTTGTAAGTTTTTTCCATCTCCTGTGTTTTCTGCCTAAAGAAGTTCCTTCAACATTTGTTGTAAAGCTGGTTTTGTGGTGCTGAGTTCTCTTACCTTTTGCTTGTTGGTAAATGTTTTAATTTCTCCAACAAATCTGAATGAGATCCTTGCTGGGTAGAGTAATCTTGGCTGTAGGTTTTTCCCTTCCATCACTTTAAATATGTCCTGCCTCTCCATTCTGGGTTACAGTGTTTCTGCTGAAAGATCAGTTGTTAACCTTATGGGGATTCCCTTGTATGTTGTTTGTTGATTTTCCTTTGCTGCTTTTAATAATTTTTTGTATTTAATTTTTGAAAGTTTCATTAATATGTGTCTTGGCGTGCTTCTCTTTGGATTTATCCTGTGTGGGATTCTCTGAACTTCCTGGACTTGATTGATTATTTCCTTTCCCATGTTAGTTAAATTTTCAACTATAATCACTTCATATATTTCCTCAAGCCCTTTCTCTTTCTCTTCTTCTCTGGGACCCTTATAATTCGAAAGTTGGTGTATTTAATTTTGTCCCAGAGGTCTCTGAGACTGTCCTCATTTCTTTTTGTTATTTATTCTTTATTCTGCTCTGTGGTATTTATTTCCACTACTTTATCTTCCAGGTCACTTATCCATTCTTCTGCCTCAGTTAGTCTGCTATCAATTTCTTCTATAGAATTTTAAATTTTATTTATTGTGTTTTTCATCATTGTTTGTTTGCTCTTTAGTTCTTCTAGTTCCTTGTTTAACATTTCTTGTATCTTCTTCATTCTATTTGCAAGATTTTGAGTCATCTTTACTATCATTATTCTGAATTCTTTTTCAGGTAGACTGCCTATTTCCTCTTCATTTGTTTGGTCTGGTGGGTTTTTACCTTGCTCCTTCATTTGCTGTATATTTCTCTGTCTTTTCATTTTGTTTAACTTACTTTGTTTGGGGTCTCCTTTTCACAGGCTGAAGGTTCATAGTTCCCATTTTATTTGGTGTCTGTCCCCAGTGGATGAGGTTAGTTCAGTGGCTTGTATAGGCTTCCTGGTGGATGGGATTTGTGTCTGTGTTCTGGTGTGTGGAACTGGATCTTGTCTCTCTGGTGGGCAAGGCCACATCCAGTGGTGTGTTTTGGGGTGTCTGTGAACTTATTATATTTTTAGTTAGCCTGTCTGCTAATGGGTGGGTTTGTGATCCTGTCTTTCTAGTTGTTTGGCATGTGACGTCCAGCACTGGAGCTTGCTGGCTGTTGAGTGGAGCTCAGTATTAGTGTTAACAAAGACCTCTGGGAGAGCTCTTGCTGGTTGTTATTACATGTTGCTGGGAGATCTCTGGTTGTCCAGTGTCCTGCACTTGGCTCTCCTACCTCGGAGGTTCAGGCTTGACACCTGGCTGGGTCACCAAAACCCTCTCAGCCACACCACTCTGTAGAAAAGGAAGAAAAAAAAGGAAGAAAAAATCAATAAGTATAGTAAAATAATAAAAAATAACAATAAAATAAATAAATAATAGAAAAATAAGAGAGCAACCAAAACAATAAACAAATCCACCAGTGATAACAAGCACTAAAAAGTAAACTAAGATAAACATAAAAATCAGAAAAAAATCAGTGCAGACAGCAAATCCCAAGTCTACAATTGCTCCCAATGTCCACTGTCTTAATTTTTGGAATATTTTTGTCTATTCAGGTACTTCACAGATTCAGCGTTCATCAAGTTGATTGTGGGGATTTAAATCCGCTGCTCCTGAGGCTGCATGGAGAAATTTCCCTTCTTCTTCTTTGTTTGCACAGCTACTGGGGTTCAGCTTTGGATTTGATGATGCCTCTACATATAGATCACCCTCAGGTCTCTGTTCCCCACCCAGACAGAGGGGGTTAAAGCAACAGCTGATTATGGCTCTCTTGCTCTCTCAGGTTGAGTAGAGGGAGGGGCATGTTTGTCATAATTGGGATGTGGGATGAGCCTGTGGTGGCAGAGGTCAGTGTGAATTTACAACAGCCTGAGGAGTGCCATGTGTTCTCCTGGGGAAATTGTCCCTGCATCTAGGGACCCTGGCAGTGGCATGCTGCCCAGGTCTCCAGGGAGAGTGTGGGTAGTGACCTGTGCTTGCACACAGGATTGTTCATGGCAGCGGCAGCAGCCTTAATGTTTCATGCCTGTCTCTGGGGTCTGAGCTGATAGCCATGACTCATGCCACACTGGAGCTCACTTTGGTGGTACTCTGCTTTCTGTGGGCACATGGAGAAAGAATCCCTTCTCCTTGCACACCCTAAAAAAATGGTCTGTTACCTCTTCAGCAGGTCCAGAATTTCCCCCTGACTCCTAGCTAGCTGTGGCACACTAGCCCCCTTCAGGCTGTCTTCAAGCAACCAATCCCAGTCCTCTCCCTGGGGTCTGAACTCCAAAGCCCAAGCCTCAGTTCCATGCCCCCACCCATTACGGTGGGTGAGCAGACAAGTGTCTCAGGCTGGTGAATGCTGGTCGGCACCAATCCCCTGTATGGCAATCTGTCTGCTTTACCATCTGCACCCCTGTTGCTGTGCTCTCCTCCATGGCTCTGAAGCTTCCTCCCCACACCCCTCTCATCTCCACCAGTGTAGGGACTTCCTAGTGTGTGGTAACTGTGGTAACTTTTCCTCCTTCACAGCTCCCTCCCAGAGATGCAGGTCCCATCCCTATTATTTTGTCTCTATTTTTCCTTTTTCTTTTGCCAGTCAGGTACGTGGGGATTTTCTTGGCTTTAGGGCAGTCTGAGGTCTTCTGCCAGCATTCAGCAGGTGTTCTGTAGGAGTTTTTCCACCTGTAGATGTATTTTTGATGTATTTGTGGGGAGGAAGGTTATCTCCACATCTTACTCCTCCCCCACCTTGAATGTCTCCCCCTTTGGTGCTTTCCAAGTCACCTCAATTCTGCCTCCAAAAAGTCCTATCTCTTTTCCTTCCCTTCCTTTTTGTTAAACTAATTCAACAAGGAGGTCCTGAGACTAATGTGGTTCTAATACATTAACAGCCACCAGAAGAAAACCCTTTTTTAAAATTTTATAATTTTTATTGTTTTTACAATAACCACCATTACATAGTCTGCATATTTTAGTGTGATAACCCATTTATTCAACTTTATTGTCTAAATGCTTATTTTAACCATATGTCCTTTTATCCCTTATTTTTTTGTTTTCATTTGATTAAATTATATACTGATTTACTTATAGGTCAAAGATTTAAATATGCTTAATAAAATTATAGTATATTGCTAATTATTCATTAGTTTTTTCATGACATTTTTAGAATATTAAGTATTCATCTAAGCAGAATATAGTTATATGATTTTTGCAGATTACCATTATAATTTCCACATTAAAGATTAGTATTTTTAAATGAGTTTAGTTGTTACACTAAAAATTACATGGAAAGACTTGTAATAATTTGCCACATTATTTTATTAAAAAAGGAATGTTACTGCAAAAAAAAAAAAATGAAAGAAAAAGTAAACCCAGGTAATTCGCCTCCATGTTGATCCTTGTGTGTCCTAGGGTCACTCTCTGTTCTTCCTTCTTCTTTCCACCTTTCAAAGTTATCTTATGTTTGTTTTATATATAATGTCCAAGGTTTTTATTTGTACTTAGTGGCAGATATATGAAAAAAATACATCCACCCCACCTTCCCTGAAATCTTTGTTCACCCACATGTACAGTCTTAAATGTACCATTCATTCAATTATCAGAATGTAATTAAAGAAAACAAAATTAATCTAAAAATATTTTAAATGACCATTTTAAAATATATGTGACCATTGTATTAGATTGAAGCATGTGCAATTGATGATATTCAACAGTTTTTGATCTATAAAAATGTCACTTTCATAGGAAAATCATTTGCTACATCACATTAAAAATGTGATGAACTAAGATTTCACTAATAATGTCATAGCAACCCAAATCAGAGAAATAAGGAGTGGCGTAGACAATTATAGATAACTTCATTTCTGTCATAATAATCTCGGAAACAACTCACAAATTAAGATCCTTGGCTCTTTTTATGTTTTAATGGATTAAAACTAAAGAGGGTTGAGTTGCAAATGTTGGGCATTTCTGCCAAGAATAGTTATGCAGACCATGGTTTGCAAACATCTAAGGGTTGGGCTTCCTTTGTGGTGCAGTGGTTGAGAGTCCGTCTGCCGATGCAGGGGATATGGGTTTGTGCCCCGGTCCAGGAATGTCCCACATGCCACGGAACGGCTAGGCCCGTGAGCCATGGCCGCTGAGCCTGTGCGTCCGGAGCCTGTGCTCCGCAACGGGAGAGACCACAACAGTGAGAGGCCTGCGTACTGCAAAAAACAGCAACAACAACAACAAAACATCTAGGGGTCATTCTGGTAAAGTATTGTTTATTATTAAGAAAATTTTCTGGTAAATGACAGTAAAATATCCTGCCCTAATAAAATTAATTTATTACTATAGCTTTTCAAAACATGGAAGCACAGTGTTTTAAATGGAGGACACTTTTTCTCATGTGAACAAATGTATCTATGGGCTAGTAATAACACATATGTTTTCTTAATCAGCTGGGCTCTTGAAGTGCTAAGATAACTAAACATTGAAGATATTTTTATTTGGCATAAGTGAGGTTTTAGGTAATGTTAAAAAGCAGCAGCTATATAGAGGTAGGGAAGAGCACTCCTTCAGTTTTCCAGTCTGCACAGATTGTGTCCCTAAGGCAGAAGATAGTCTGAGAGCCAGGCATAAACCAGAATGTAAGTTTCTTCCTCCTGAATTTGGTGGCAATTATTTTCATAAGGAGAAGCATTAATTGTTTCTAATAATCTGTATCTATCAGGCTTATAATAAAAGTTAATATTTCCCAGATTCTGGAAATAATTTTTCAGGGTTTAGAGAGCATTTTTACTCATTTTTGTGTTTTTAACCTTTCTGTATATTCATAGATATTTTAAATAAACTACAGGGGGCTGCATCAGTGGCCAGATGTCATTTTAAACAAAGAGTTGCATACTCATAACATTTTATTTTTTAAATAATTAAATTTTCTGACCAATATTTCAAAGGTCAACAAGTGCTTTCTGGATTTTTGGTTCAAATAAAGCTCACTTAAGAAAACTGCCAGGGTCAAGAGCTGAATGGTATTAAAGGCAGGGAGGAGGGAGTGGATGGATTCTGGATATATATGTACTTTAGATTGGCATTTTTCCTAGAATGGAACAAATTGTTCCTAACTCTTGTCTGGTTGTTACTGTTAGTAATACAAAGCCATTAAATTCAATAATGATCTCAGCACCAAACCTCACCCAAATAGCTTCCAGTTTCACAGTTTGAATCTCAAATTGCATTAATTCACCTCCATCGCCTGTCTAGATAGCCTTTATGATGAGAGGTTATTCCCTATGGACTATACTTGATTTTGACAAGCCCACTCTTGGTAATCACAGTGCTTTGTACTCATCCAAAGCTTGAGTTTTCACTAACTATTGTCAGTCAAACTGTTCACTTCCAGCTGTTAAAGTTCAGAATCACTGGACACAGTTAAGAGGTAGAGAAAGAATCTTCTTCCATCATATAAATGGTGATGATGTAATTGGAAAAAATTACTCATCTGATTACACAGAGTTCTCCAGTTTCATTTGTAAAAGTCTGTCTCTCCAACTACTTTTTTAAAGCTATAAGGGGAGCAGTGATGTGTTTTTCTTCTATAAAATTCATAGAGACTATTCACGTAGCTGAGGATAGTGTTAAGAGTTAATTGATGCATATTGGCTTGAATGAATAACCTTAAGTCATTCATGGTTTTTTAAAATTAACTATTTAAAGGGGAATTTTTGACTAACCACATGTGGATCATTAGCCTTACTGTGTGCCTACTATAAAAAAAACAGGGTCAGGAACAAGGGATACCAAAGAAAAGAAAGAAAGGGAGACTTATTCTTAAGCATCATATAGACAAGTAGAAATAATCAGATGAAAGATATAAAGAGCTACATCATGGAAGACACATAGCTAAAATAATTCAGAGAAAAAATTTAAAAAAGATATTTTGCAATTGCACATTCTTGGAAAGAGCCATGGAAGGAATAATCTTTGACTGGATTTTTAAAAGCTAGGTACGAATTAGATAAGCAGACATGGAAGACAGAAAAATATTTATTAATTTAATAATGTATTCATGTCATGCACTTATTTGGTGTCTACCTTGATATTTAGATAATGACATCTAAATCAGTGCTTATCTCAATCAAATGACTTCTGACATGGCAGAAATTGTGTGGGGAAGAGTTCAGAGATCATAATGATATGTCCTAGAGGCCTTGATTAGCTATAAATACCACCTAGAAATAAATAAGGATCACATGCCAATTCTAAAATTGTTATTTTTAAAATGGAACTTTGGAGAAGTTACACATTTATTCAAGAAATTATTACTGAGGCCATACTATGTGCAAGACATATTGATTTTTATCCTATGTAAAAAGGCAAACATAAATTACAGACAAGGTTAGGGTTAGAGATATGGATCTTAGAATGGGGAATATAAATACAATACGTAGCATCATTGATATGGAAAAACTATCTGTGAAAACCTTTTGAACAGGCTGGAGAATCAGCATGCTTATACATTATATTATCTCTGCCATTTATTAGCTCTGTGGGCAAGTTATCTACCTAAATTTCAGGATTTACTTTAACAAATAACCATGAGAGAATTAACCACTTCTTTAGTTTATTGTGCTGGCTACCTTTATAGATAAACTTTAAGCCATACAAATGGTACTGGCATAAAGTAGAACTCAAAAATCTCAATTAGTGTTATTATTGAAGAACGCTAAGATGAAACCCTAGAAAACATTAACATTAATGCAAAAATTGATAAAAGAGAGAAAGTCAAAAAGATAGCAAGAGCCAGGGGGTTGAGCTATTTCATAAAGCCTCATGGAAAGAAGAGATTCAAAATGTAGAAGGACTAGAGAATCACATTCCCAATCAATTTTCCCACAGGTAAAAATAGAAGAGTGCTAAAAAGAAAGCCATGAGATTTGAAAGGTAGCAGGTTTTGGGTGACCTTTGTTTGGAACAGTTCCAGCTGGACTGTCAGAGTAGAAGTTTGATGTACAGGCTTGGAAGTAAGAAAGAGAATGAAGTGAAATGACAATATTCAGTTTGTTTGATATTGAAGGTAAGCAAACTATAGGTTAAGTGGAGTGTGGGATGGAGAAGATGGTTTTGTTAGAATGTGGGTCAGGCAAAAGGAATAACATCCATGAAAGAGGAAAAATTAGAGAAAGATGAAGTATTTAATAGAAAATGTCACAAAGAAGATTTAAAAAATAAGATCTGGGGCTTCCCTGGTGGCACAGTGGTTGAGAGTCCACCTGCCGGTGCAGCGGACACGGGTTCGTGCCCAGTCTGGGAAGATCCCACATGTCATGAAGCGGCTGGGCCCGTGAGCCATGGCCACTGAGCCTGTGCATCTGGAGCCTGTGCTCCGCAACGGGAGAGGCCACAACAGTGAGAGGCCCACGTACCACACACACACACACACAAATCAAAGGCACATGTAGAGAGATTCTCTGTGGAAAAAAAATAGTAAGGAAGCCTCCTTGATTCAGACAGGAAAAATGGATAAAATATAGATTGGCAATACATAGTGAAGGAGATGTAAAGACCTTACATCTATTTCCTAGGAAGTTGAAGTCCAAGTGACTGAAAGTGAGAAGCTTATTGACAGAGGAATCTGGAAGAGAAAGGCTTGGAACTACTTAGGAAGGCAAGGTTGTGAGGTAGGGATAAGTCAACATTTTGCATAACATTTTTGAGGACCACATAATATTGGAACATATTAATTAAAAAAGCAAGTCCATCAGAATGGTTACACATTTTCTCTGGAAGTGCTAGAGTTCCACCCATATGAAGAGAGGAAAATAATTAACTAGACCCAGGTGGGAGAGAACTAAAACCCCCCCTTGAGTTTTTTCAAAGTGTTTGAGTTTCAGCCTAGAGAAAAGAGGCACCAATAGCTTGAGAGAATGACAAAGTACAAGATAGAGCCCATGTCCTCAAGAAGGTTTTACTGTAGAAGAAAAGATTAAGGTATACATAAAGGCAATATAAAAACGTATAACAAGTACTACTGAGTGATAAAACAAGTGTTACAAGGGCATGGAAAAAAGAAAATAATTCAACAAGGTTAATTAGAGAAGTTTATTTAATGTAAGGAACATTAATGAAGGTTTAAAGAGAACAGTCATTATCTGGCTCTTAACTCAAAGTGTTTCTTGTTGTTTTAAATTTATACTGTTTTTCTATTCTTGACCTGTACTGTTAGGATTTGAGAAAATAGGGTTCCATAAAGTCAGGAACCCAAATTGGTCTCTAGAGAGAACCTGAATATTAGGCAGCATGATGAGTCTTCCAGAGTATGGTCAATCATAGGGCTAGAGCAGGGTGGATACCTCTGTTGTAATGACAGCTGAAAGCCAGGATGAAACTTGAGACGAAGCAAGCATTTGAATGTTAGTAATTCAATAGCATAAGAGATTTGGAATAGAAAGAGAAGATGGTCTACTCTTGAGCACCAGAGAAGAATAATAGGATATGGGCAAGATGCCGGGAAAATATCACCTTCTCACAAAGCCACATGGCCTTCGGCAAAACTGAGATTTTTGAAGCTAACTTTACATGAGTAAGCCTTCATAATGGGACATGCATTGCAGGTAAAAGTCAAATCAAATGGAAAGAAATATGTAAGGCAAAGAAGACAATTTTCAGGAGTCATGGACACAGTGTCATCTATCATGGGAAGAAACCAGAGGTCAGTGCAGCATAGTAAGAAACCAAGGGGAAGAAGAAAGTGCCTTTTGTTCATGAATTAAGGGATCAAAGTAAGACTGACATATATTAGGGTGATCATAGAAAAGAAGTAACAAACAATCCAGGGATAGAAGAATTGACCTGAGATGTCAAAACCAGAAATAGTCATAAAGACGCTCTGTAAGGAAATTAGAATCCTATCAGTCTTAATGTTGATGCCAAGTATCTGCCAGCTATCTGGAGTTACAATCTGGTTACCATAACCTAGTATCCTATATAGATAAGTTAAATATATACTAAACTTGAGAAACTTGTATAGGAATATCTAAAACGGGAACATAGAAAGGGACTAGAGAAAAAAGACTTAGCACTACTATTATTTCAATAAATACTAATTATTTAATATCTGTAGCAACTTCCAACAGGTATTTTATCTTTATGTATGAGAAATGGTTTCAGGAAAATCTCTCACAAAAACAAAGCAAAGCAAAACAAAACCTTTGTTTAAAATCATGGGGATTTATCCTTCTTCAAGATAAGCACACAAGTGGACACACTGAGGTTTCTGTGGTTGATTGAGAAGCTGTGGCATAAATTAGGGAGAAACTAAACCCGTCAGATTAAAGCTAGGAGTGGGAGAGAGAAAGTGAAGAAAGATCATACAAGTTTTCAGACTCAGAAAAAATATTGACTTCTTGTGCCACTTATTAAGGGAATCAGAGATGACACATGAAACACCAATCCACCTAGGTAGAATTAGTAGAATTCAATGAGAAGAGAAGGATACTTCAGACACTCCATGTAACATTCAAGAATTCAATTATAAAATGTTAACTAATTCTAAACAATTAGAAGTGAAACAGCCATAGAAATAAATCCTTCCCAATTCTCTTTGGTCTCCTGCAAATGCCAAGAAAGCTCAGCTCAAACGTGTGGAGGGTTTTCTGAATCACATCACATTCTCTCCACCTCCCCCAATCCAGGCTGTTTTGTCTCTGAGGGTCATTCGGAATACCTTTTCATCATAGTGTCACTACAGAGGAAACAACATTAAAGTCAATTTTTTTATGTTTTTCAGGTTTCTGCTGGGCTTGCCCTATACAAGAAAGGCAAAGAAAATCTTTTGAGAGGTGAGATATAAAGACAAATTGTCTATTAATAATTTTTTATAAACTGCCTACTCAGACTGCCTCCTATGGATATTAATAACACTCAGGTCTTCTTAAGTCCAAATGCTATTGATGTAATAATGTCCTGAGGGACTTTCTTTGTGACACAGTGGTTGAAAATCTGCCTGCTAATGCAGGGTACATGGGTTCGATCCCTGGTCCGGGAAGATCCCACATGCCATGGAGCAATTAAGCCCACGCACCACAACTACAGAGCCTGTGCCCTAGAGCCCGTGAGCCGCAACTACTGTGCCTGTGTGCCACAGCTACTGAAGCCCACAGGCCTACAGGCTGTGCTCTGCAACAAGAGAAGCCACTGCAATGAAAAGCCTGCACACTGCAAGGAATAGTAGGCTCTGCTGACCGCAATTAGAGAAAGCCTACACGCAGCAACGAAGACTCAACACAGCCCAAAATAAATAAATAATGTTCTGAAAGATCCTCCCATGGATATTTACGATTTTCATCTTTACACTGAATCTCCCCCCCACACACACACTCCACACTCTATTCATTATCAACTCTTTTGTCCTGTGGAGTAAGGCTTAGCAGTTAAATATCTTATTTATTAGAAACTAGCCAGTCTGAGTTCAAACCCATACTAAGCCTCAGTTTCTTCACTGTGATTTGGGGCTACTGTTAGCTCAAAGGACGTTTGAGAAGATTAAATGAAATAATGCCAGTAAAGTGCTTGAGAAATAGAAAGTTGTAGTAGTTGTTGTTATATTAATCATTATTATAATTACACTTCTCACCAAGTGGTATTTTTCTTCTATTCTAACCTATATGTATCTTTTTTTAACATCTTTATTGGAGTATAATTGCTTTACAATTGTGTGTTAATTTCTGCTTTATAACAAAGTGAATCAGTTATACATATACATAGGTTCCCATATCTCTTCCCTCTTGCGTCTCCCTCCCTCCCACCCTCCCTATCCCACACCTCTAGTGGTCACAAAGCACCGAGCTGATCTCCCTGTTCTATACAGCTGCTTCCCACTAGCTATCTATTTTATGTTTGGCAGTGTATATATGTCCATGCCACCCTCTCACTTTGTCACAGCTTACCCTTCCCCCTTCCCATATCCTCAAGTCCATTCTCTAGTAGGTCTGTGTCTTTATTCCTGTCTTACCCCTAGGTTCTTACTAGTCCTTCAAAGTGCAGTTAAAATTCCACTTGTCTCAATTATTTCACTACTATTAAAGAGTAGTATACTTAGGACATAATTAGGTTATTAAAGAAACAAAATTCAATTGAACATATTTTAAAGTTTTAATTGGCTTTACTGAATGATTCATAGATCAGGCAACATCCCATTTAGCAAGTAAAGAGTAGCTCCAAAGGGCTACACAGAAAGGTTTCTAAAGGCAAAACAAGAAGTCATACATTCTGGAAAAGGCAAATCTATGGAGAGAGTAAAAAGATTAATTGTTCTCTGGGGTTGGGGCAGGGAGAATGAATAAGTGGAGCACAGAGGATTTGTCATTATCTATTTGTCCAAACCCATAGAATACACAATACCAAAAGTGAATCCCAATGTAAAATATGGATTTTTGATGGTTATGCTGTGTCAGTGTAGGCTCATCACTTAT
Source organism: Aethalodelphis obliquidens (assembly GCF_003676395.1). Taxonomy (NCBI): domain Eukaryota; kingdom Metazoa; phylum Chordata; class Mammalia; order Artiodactyla; family Delphinidae; genus Aethalodelphis; species Aethalodelphis obliquidens. The sequence goes on from NW_020837963.1 coordinate 155,524, forward strand.
AACAAATATGCCTCTCATGGGAGATATGGATAGTGGGGGACACTGCATTTGAGGAGGCAGATTGTATATGGAAAATCTCTGTACCTTCTCCTTTTTGTGGAAAAAAAATGGATCTTATTAGGTGGATTACCTCATCTTCCTTTGGGGAATGGAAAGGGCCTGTGTGACAGGTTACCTCATTGGTGTTCACCAGAAAATTACTGATTGACCTGTTAAGACTACATTTCTGGGGGAATTTGAATGTTCGGTTAGGTTAGGAATTAAGTCCCTTTTTGGTTGCATGGCATAACATAAGTGACTCAATCTGGAGCTTGTGGTTTTCTTTTTAAGAAGACGAAGTTATATCAAAACCTCATTGACACCCCTAAATTGGAAAGGAGAAAGAAGACAGTAGGGTTATCCCAATCAACTAGTAGTAAACTAGCTAGGAAACTATACTTCCTTTGAAATGGTGCTTGCAGTGAACAGACAGTTATGTCGTTGTAGAAGAGCTTCTTTCCAGAGGTAATAATCATCCAAGGGATGACAGAAAGAAAATTAAATCAACAGAGCAAGGCCTCTTCTGCCATGAGCATTAGCTAAGAAAGTAGGAGTGGAATGCATATTTCTCAGGAATCTGCTCCATTGAGCAGACAACTTCTGTTTGGATCCTGTGGTCACAGTAAGCTTAGAGTGAGTGCTTTAGAATGAGCCCTTGGACCATATGGGTGCAGCAAACAGTTAGTTGGCATAATGGTGTGACTTTGCTGAAACAGACAATCACTCCTTTCAGAAAATTAGAGAAAAATAAAGATGCCTATGAAAAGACACAATCTAAGGGAAAACTCCTATGAAGATTTGGAAAATGGTCATTCTGACAATTTCCTATAGAAAGCAGAACAAAATTTTAGAATATTTTATATGCTTAGAAAATTATTCAAGAGGGTAGATTAACTGAGAAGAGTAAGCCACCATAAAGGAGGAATAATCTGAGATCATGAAAGATTACATAGGAAGAAAATCTTATTTGCAAAATTAAGAAAAAATGAAGAGCAGCTAGATAATGTTAAACAACTTACAGTTCTGTCAAATGATAACCATATAATTAGGGGATAGATGAGATATATGAAAGAATGAGGCAGGATCTCTTGTAACTTACAGTAATCTCAGAAAGGCACACCTAAACTGAGTTGAAACAATGGTTAAAGAATTGTACAAATAAGAATTTTTAGGAAGAGGATATGCTTGTGTCAGAGTATGCAAATCACCATGCACCAAGAAATATTAAAGAACAGAAAGACATTAGAACACAAAATTTACTTGTTTTGAATTTCCAAATAAAAAGAAAATCATATAAAGTCAAAAGTGAAATACTTAAAGCAAATAATAATAATAATAGCTATTAATAAAGGGTAGATTCAGATATTTTCTTATACCACTAAATACCAAAAGATAAGCAATGTATACTCACAGGTTTTGAAGGGAGGTGATTGTGACCAAAAACATCCATAGTCAGGGGTGTTGCTCATGTCTGAGAAAAACAAGATATTTTAAAACATTCTAGGAGAAATTTGAGAAGATGGCAGAAGAGTAAGACGCAGAGATCACCTTCCTCCCCACAGATACATCAGAAATATATCTACACGTGGAACTGCTCCTATAGAACACCCACTGAACGCTGGCAGAAGACCTCAGACCTCCCAAAAGCAAGAAACTCCCCACATACCTGGGTAAGGCAAAAGAAAAAAGAGAAAACAGAAACAAAAGAATAGGGACGGGACCTGCACCAGTGGGAGGGAACTGTGAAGGAGGAAAGGTTTCCACACACTAGAAGCCCCTTTATGGACAGAGACTGTGGGTGCTGGGGGAGAAGCTTTGGAGCCACAGAGGACAGCACAGCAACAGGGGTGTGGAGGGCAAAACGGAGAGAATCCTGCACAGAGGATCAGTGCTGACCAGCACTCACCAGCCCAAGAGGCTTGTCTGCTCACCCGCCGGAATGGGCGGGGGCTGGCAGCTGAGACTTGGGCTTCGGTCAGATCACAGGGAGAGGAATGGAGTGGGCGGCATGAACACAGCCTGAAGGGGGCTAGTGTGCCACAGCTAGCCGTGAGGGAGTCCGGAAAAGGTCTGGAGCTGCCGAAGAGGCAAGAAACTTTGTCTTCCCTCTTTGTTTCCTGGTGCACGAGGAGAGGGGATTAAGAGTGCTGCTTAAAGGAGCTCCAGAGACAGGGGAGAGCCACGGCTATCAGCGTGGACCCCAGAGACGGGCATGAGATGCTAAGGCTTCTGCTGCAGCCACCAAGAAGCCTGTGTGTGAGCACAGGTCACTATCCACACCTCCCCTCCCGGGAGCCTGTGGAGTCCGCCATTGCCAGGGTACTGTGATCTAGGGACAACTTTCCCAGGAGAACACACGGCACACATCAGGCTGCTGCAACATCACACCGACCTCTGCCGCCGTAGGCTCGCCCCACATCCATAGCCCTCCCTAGCCACCCCCACCCCCGCCTGATTGAGCCACAGCCCCCGAATCAGCTGCTCCTTGAACTGTGTCCTGTCTGAGCGAAGAACAGATGCCCTCAGGTGACCTAAAGGCAGAGGCTGTTCCAAATCCAAAGCTGAGCCCAGGGAGCTGTGCGAACAAAGAAGAGAAAGGTAAATAACTCCCAGCAGCCTCAGGAGCAGTGGATTCAATCTCCACAATCAACTTGATGTACCGTGCATCTGTGGAATACCTGAATAGACAATGAATCATCCCAATTTGAGGAGGTGGACTTTGGGAGCAAGATATATTATTTGTTCCCCTTTTCCTTTTTTTGTGAGTGTGTACGTGTAGGCTTCTGTGTGAGATTTTGTCTGTATAGCTTTGCTTTCACCATTTGTCCCAGAGTTCTGTGCGTCCATTTTTTTTCTTAAAAAAATTTTTTTCTTAATAATTATTTTTTATTTTAATAACTTTATTTTATTGTACTTTATTTTAATTTATCCACTTTCTTTCTTTCTTTCTTTCTTTCAATTTTCTCTCCCTTTTATTCTGAACCATGTGGATGAAAGGCTCTTGGTGCTCTAGCCAGGAGTCAGTGCTGTACCTCTGAGGTAGGAGAGCCAACTTCAGGACACCGTTCCACAAGAGACTTCCCAGCTCCATGTAATATCAAATGGCAAAAATCTCCCAGAGATCTCCATCTCAATGCCAAGACCCAGCTTTACTCAACGGCCAGCAAGCTACAGTGCTGGACAACCTATGCCAAACAACTAGCAAGACAGGAACACAGCCCCATCCAATACCAGAGAGGCTGGCTAAAATCATAATAAGGCCACAGATACCCCAAAACACACCACCAGACAAGGACCCGCCCACCAGAAAGACAAGATTAAGCTTCATCCACCAGACACAAGCACTAGTCCCCTGCACCAGGAAGCCTATACAACCCACTGAACCAACCTTAGCCCCTGGGGACAGACACCAAAAACAACGAGAACTATGAATCTGCAGACTGTGAAAAGGAGACCCAAACACAGTAAGTTAAGCAAAATGAGAAGACAGAAAAACACACAGCAGATGAAGGAACAAGATAAAAACCCACCAGACCTAATAAATGAAGAGGAAATAGGCAGTCTACCTGAAAAAGAATTCAGAATAATGATAGTAAAGATGGTCCAAAATCTTGCAAGTAGAATAGACAAAATACAAGAAACGTTTAACAAGGACCTAGAAGAACTAAAGAGCAAACAAACAATGATGAACAACACAATAATTGAAAATAAAAATTCTCTAGAAGGGATCAGGAGCAGAATAACTGAGACAAAAGAATGGATAAGTGATCTGGAAGATCAAATAGTGGAAATAACTACTGAAAAGCAGAATAAAGAAAAAAGAATGAAAAGAACTGAGGAAAGTCTCAGAGACCTCTGAGAAAACATTAAATGCACCAGCATTCGAATTATAGGCATCCCAGAAGAAGAAGAGAAATATAAAGGGACAGAGAAAATATTTGAAGAGATTATAGTTACAAACTTCCCTAATATGGGAAATGAAATAGTTAATCAAGTCCAGGAAGCACAGACAGTCCCATACAGGATAAATCCAAGGAGACACACACAAAGATACCTATTAATCAAACTATCAAAAATTAAACACAAAGAAATCATATTAAAAGCAGCAAGGGGAAAGCAACACATAACACACAAGGGAATCCACATAAGGTTAACAGCTGATCTTTCAGCAGAATCTCTGAAAGCCAGAAGGGAGTGGCAGAACATATTTAAAGTGATGAAAGAGAAAAACCTACAACCAAGATGACTCTACCCAGCAAGGATCTCATTCAGATTTGATGGAGAAATGAAAACCTTTACAGACAAGCAAAAGCTGAGAGAGTTCAGCACCACCAAAGCAGCTTTACAACAAATAGTAAAGGAACGTCTCTAGGCAAGAAACACAAGAGAAGGAAAAGACAATAACAATACAATAACAAACCTAAAACAATTAAGAAAATGGAAATAGGAACATACATATCGATAATTATCTTAAATGTAAATGGATTAAATGCTCCAACCAAAAGACACAGACTGGCTGAATGGATAAAAAACAAGACCCGTATGTATGCTGTCTACAAGAGACCCACTTCAGACCTAGGGACACATACAGACTGAAAGTGAGGAGATGGAAAAAGATATTCCATGCAAATGGAAACCAAAAGAAAGCTGGAGTAGCAATTCTCATATCAGACAAAATAGACTTTAAAATAAAGACTATTACAAGAGACAAAGAAGGGCCCTACATAATGATTAAGGAATGATCCAAGAAGAAGATATAACGATTGTAAATATTTATACACCCAACATAGGAGCACCTAATACATAAGGGAAATACTAACAGCCAAGAAAGCAGAAATCAACAGTAACACAATCATAGTGGGGACGTTAACACCCCACGTTCACCAATAGACAGATCATCCAAAATGAAAATAAATAAGGAAACACAAGCTTTAAATGATAATTAAACAAGATGGACTTAATTGATATTTATAGGACACAAATGACAGTGGAGACACATTGACCCAAAACTGATGGGATGCAGCAAAAGCAGTTCTAAGAGGGAAGTATATAGCAATACAATCCTACCTTAAGAAACAGGAAACATCTCAAATAAACAACCGAACTTTGCACCTAAAGCAACAAGAGAAAGAAAAACAAAAAAAAAAAACCCAAAGTTAGCATAAGGAAAGAAATCATAAAGATCAGATCCGAAATAAATGAAAAATAAATGAAGGAAATGATAGGAAAGATCAAGAAAACTAAAAGCTGGTTCTTTGAGAAGATAAACAAATTGATAAACCATTAGTCAGACTCATCAAGAACAAAAGGGAGAAGACTCAAATCAATAGAATTAGAAATGAAAAAGGAGAAGTAACAACTGACACTACAGAAATACAAAGGATCATGAAAGATTACTACAAGCAACTCTATGCCAAAAAATGGGACAACCTGGAAAAAATGGACAAATTCCTAGAAATGCACAACCTGCCAAGACTGAACCAGGAAGAAATAGAAAATATAAACAAACCAAACACAAGCACTGAAATTGAAACTGTGATTAAAAATCTTCCAACAAACAAAAGCCCAGGACCAGATGGCTTCACAGGAGAATTCCATCATACATTTAGAGAAAAGCTAAAACCTATCCTTCTCAAACTCTTCCAAAATATAGCAGAGGGAGGAACACTCTGAAACTCATTCTACGAGGCCACCATCACCCTGTTGCCAAAACCAGACAAAGATGTCACAAAGAAAGAAAAATACAGGCCAGTATCACTGTTGAACAAAGATGTGAAAATCCTCAACAAAGCACTACCAAACAGAATCCTACAGCACATTAAAAAGATCATACACTATGATCAAGTGGGGTTTATCCCAGGAATGCAAGGATTCTTCAATATACGCAAATCAATCAATGTGATAAACCATATTAACACATTGAAAGAGAAAAACCATATGATCATCTCAATAGATGCAGAGAAAGTTTTGACAGAATTCGACACCCATTTATGGTAAAAACCCTGCAGAAAGTAGTCATAGAGAGAACTTCCCTCAACATAATAAAGGTCATATATGACAAACCCACAGCCAACATCATCCTCAATGGGGAAAAGCTGAAACCATTTCCATTAAGATCAGGAACAAGACAAGGTTGCCCACTCTCTCCACTATTATTCAACATAGTTTTGGAAGTTTTAGCCACAGCAATTAGAGAAGAAAAAGAAATAAACGGAAGCCATATCAGAAAAGAATTAATAAAGCTCTCACTGTTTGCAGATGACATGATAGTATACATTAAGAATCCTAAAGATGCTAACAGAAAACTACTAGAGCTAATCAGCGAATTTGGTAAAGTAGCAGGGTACAAAATTAATGCACAGAAATCTCTGGAATTCCTATATACTAATGATGAAAAATCTGAATGTGAAATTTCAAAAAGCACTCCCATTTACCATTGCAACAAAAAAGATAAAATATCTAGAAATAAACCTACCTAAGGGGACAAAAGACCTGTATGCAGAAAATTATAAGACACTGATGCAAGAAATTAAAGATGATACAAATAGATGGAGAGATAAACCATGTTCTTGGACTGGAAGAATCAACATTGTGAAAATGACTCTACTACCCACAGCAATCTACAGATTAAATTCAATCCCTATCAAACTACCACTGGCATTTTTCACAGAACTAGAACAAAAAATTTCGCAATTTGTATGGAAACACAAAAGACCCTGAATATCCAAAGCAATCTTGAGAACAAAAAAAGGAGCTGGAGGAATCAGGCTCCCTGACTTCTGACTATAGTGCAAAGCTACAGTAATCAAGACAGTATGGTACTGGCACAAAAAACAGAAAGATAGATCAATGAAACAGGATAGAAAGCCCAGAGACAAACCCATGCACATATGGTCACCTTATCTTTGTAAAGGAGGCAAGAATATACAGTGGAGAAAGCCTCTTCAATAAGTGGTGCTGGGAAAACTGGACAGGTACATGTAAAATTATGAAATTGGAACACTCCCTAACACCATGCATAAAAATAAACTCAAAATGGATTAAAGACCTAAATGTAAGGCCAGACACTATCAAACTCTTAGAGGAAAATATAGGCAGAACACTCTATGACATAAATAACAGCAAGATCCTTTTTGATCCACCTCCTAGAGAAATGGAAATAAAAACAAAAATAAACAAATGGGACCTAATGAAACTTCAAAGCTTTTACACAGCAAAGGAAACCATAAACAAGACCAAAAGACAACCCTCAGAATGGGAGAAAATATTTACAAATGAAGCAACTGACAAAGGATTAATCTCCAAAATTTACAAGCAGCTCATGCAGCTCAATAACAAAAAAAAAACAAACAACCCAAACCAAAAAGGGGCAGAAGACCTAAATAGACATTTCTCCAAAGAAGATATACAGATTGCCAACAAACACATGAAAGAATGTTCAACATCATTAATCATTAGAGAAATGCAAATCAAATCTACAATGAGATATCATCTCACACAGGTCAGGATGGCCATCATCAGAAAATCTGGAAACAATAAATGCTGGAGAGGGTGTGGAGAAAAGGGAACACTCTTGCACTGTTGGTGGGAATGTAAATTAATACAGCCACTATGGAAAACAGTATGGAGCTTCCTCAAAAAACTACACATAGAACTATCATACCACCCAGCAATCCCACTACTGGGCATATACCCTGAGAAAACCGTAATTCAAAAATAGTCATGTACCAAAATGTTCATTGCAGCTCTATTTACAATAGCCTGGACATGGAAGCATCCTAAGTGTCCATCAACAGATGAATGGATAAAGAAGATGTGGCACATATATACAATGGAATATTACTCAGCCATAAAAAGAAACGAAATTGAGTTATTTGTGGTGAAGTGGATGGACCTAGAGTCTGTCATACAGAGTGAAGTAGGTCAGAAAAGAAAAATAAATACCATATGCTAACACATTTATATGGTATCTAAGAAAACAAATGGTCATGAAGAACCTAGGGGTAAGACGGTAATAAAGATACAGACCTACTAGACAATAGGCTTGAGGATATGGGGAGGGGGAAGGGTAAGCTCTGACAAAGTGAGAGAGTGGCATGGACATATATACACTACCAAACGTAAAATAGATAGCTAGTGGGAAGCAGCCGCATAGCACAGGGAGATCAGCTCAGTGGCTTGTGACCACCTAAGGGTGGGGATAGGGAGGGTGGGAGGGAGAGAGATGCAAGAGATATGGGAACATATGTATATGTATAGCTGATTCACTTTGTTATAAAGCAGAAACTAACACACCATTGTAAAGTAATTATACTCCAATAAAGATGTTAAAAAAAATTCTGGATTACAAAAGGTGATATGCATGTTCCGTACTGGAAAGTATTATGGGAAGATATACTTTAGCACTTTGTGAAATGAAGAAAATTAAAGAACTTACAAAGGGAATCATTGTATATCAAATGCAGAGTTGATGATAAATATCTGTAGTACCCTTTAAGTGAATATGTCAAAACTAATTATAGAAACCAAATATCTGCTATATAATAATTTAATGTTTTTATCTTAGCTCTGAAGCTCTAGATAAAATGAACAAGAAGTGGAAGTTGTATGATAGGATGGAAAAGAGTTAGGAGTAGAGCGATTAATCCTGAGCTGACTAAAGAGTTATACATCGGAATGAATATAATCTATGGTGGCACATATTTGGAATATATCAGTTCTTCTCCAGTTGATATAGAATGTTAAGGCAGTTGAAATCAAAATACCTACAGTGAGAATAAAAAGGCAGTTTTTGAAACATAAGTGTGTGTTGGAGGATCTTGTCTTATGAATTATAAAACTATATAATTAAAACTGATTGTCGTGGACACATGTAAAACAAAATTAAATTTTTAAAGGGCAGAAAGCACAGTAATAATTTAGTATAGCATACATTTCCCTTACTCATTGAGAAAAAAATGGATAATTAAAAATTAAATATTGGGTCAATTGCCAGCATTTAGGGTTAAAAAAGAACCTTTAAAACAAACAACCAACAAAAAACTCCAAAGAATTTTAATGTTATCTCAAAGTATATTTTAAAATATATTCCATATTAAAGACTTAAATATAAAAAAACCATAAACGTATTTGGAGAAAATGTTGGTAAGGATTTCTATTGATATTATATTGTTGTAGAGAAGAGCAGTAACAAAATTTAGGGTAATTAATTGCTAAATTTATCAAGAGAAAAATTAAAAACAAAATTAAAGGACAAATAATAGCAAATTAGCAGTGTTTTCTATGTATATCCCAGAGGAATTCATAATATTCTTAATAGATGAATGGTACTTACAAATCAAAAGTAACAATGAAACAAAAAAATAAACTGGCCACTCTTCATGAGTGAGCCCTTCCGTATCTCTCTAGATAAATTCCTTGAAGCATTCTAGCCTTTCAAATCCTCCAACACCCTTGTGATTGCATGTCTTTCCCCACTAAACTGTAAGCTTCTTGTAGGCATGGTCTTTGCTTATCATGTTCACCTCTATATACTAAATCCTTAGCAGAGGGTTGGATGCATATATAAATTAATACATGTTGGTGTTACTGTTGAAGAATATGAATAAGAATTCACCAATTAGTACATGAAGATGATAATTAAATAAATGAAAATATTATATTCCAGTAGAAATCAAAATGCATATTAAAAATAATATAATAAGTAGTTAGCAAAGGGGAATGGTTGAGGGAGGGATAAAACAGGATTTGGGGATTAACATATACACACCACTATATATAAAATAAATAACCAACAAGGACCTAGTGCATAGCATAGGGAACTCTACTCAGTATTCTGTAATAACCCATATGGGAAAAGAATCTAAAAAAGAATGGATATATGTATATGTATAACTGAATCAGTTTGCTGTACACCTGAAAATAATATAATATTGTAAATCAACTATAGTCCAATATAAAATAAAAATTAAATTAAAATAAATAATAAGTAACAATGCTCACAGTTGGAAAAGACACAATAAATAAGTAAGCACTTTCCTACCATTAATGGGAATAAAAATTGGTGCAAATATTTTAGATTTGCTATAAATGGGTATTGAAAAAGTTTTCTGAATACTCTTTGACCCAGTGATTGTACTTGTAGGAACATTTCTGAAGAAACTAAATATGATAATATTTTGAGATTTTCTTTTTAGGATGTTTATGTTATCACAGCATTGTTTTAATGAAGAAAAAATAAAAATGATTTAAAATGTTCAACATTAAGTTATTGGTTAAATAAAATGATATATATTATTGCAACATAATATTCAGCTTTCAAAATGAATTTGTACAATATGAATTTGTATTCATATTTCAATATGAATATTTAATGATGTGTAATGTCTTTCATTTTTTTTTAAATGTGGATGATACCATATAATGGGTCAAACTTCATTGTCCAACAGAAATGCATAAGGAAAAACTTTAATGTATTGATGTCTGTAAATTGCCTAGTGTGATGATAAAAGTAAGGTACAAAAGAGACTCTGAGGCCCTGAATTGAAATTAATGGTGCTGAACTGGCAAGTCATCTGTTATTTGTTTTTTTAAAACCATGTTTTATATCCTTTTGGACAGTTTTTCTTAGGTAAGTTAAGCATTTCTTCTTGAATTTTTAATTTGAACAATTGACTTAGATGGAAAAAAAGATTCATGTTTAAATAATGAATACTGGGTAAATCTTTCCCATGAGGAGGCACTTCACTAGGCCCGACTGGAAAGTGGTTTCTTTGTCAGTTAATGAGCAAGGGGTGTTCCAGAGTGTTTGGCTTGGAGATCCAGCATTTACAAGACTTAAGTCCCCTACACGAGAAAAGCTAATGGAAGGCCCAGGAAGAGGGAATATTTATTTACTTTCTTTCTTACTTACATACAGCCATCAGTATTTTTGTCTGTGGTCTCTAGGCTCTGATCCAGTTTTTGTTTTTCAACTAACAGAGTCTTTTTCTTTAGCAAGAATATGAGGAAGTAACTTACATCATTATTTATTAAAATATACAGATTTTCCAAATGTATGCCCTTTCTCCTCTTGGTAATTCCCACCCACCACTCAATAAAATCATTTTTCAAAGCTCATTGTTTGTTATTTTCTTCTTTTAAACACACTATTCAGAGAAAAAAAATCACTGGAGATTCACATTATTCTAAACAATTTATGAGAAAACCTGTCTGGTTGTATTTCCCAGTAGAAAGGGCTGGGGCATTATTAAATGATTTGTTATCATTTTCTTCTGTAGACACCAAAAGATGAGACAGAAAAATCAAAGTTAATTAAGTAAAATCAATCCAGTTTTTTAAAGCATATATGTTTATATATCTTATATATGATTGCATTTTATAAATGTGTTTTTAAGTTTTGCTTTCTATATACATATGTATGAATATGGATGGGTGACATTCATTTTAAAAACTTTATTTTCACTCATTTCATATTTGAAGATGTAACTATAAAATGTACTAAATGGAAAACAGGAAAGCATGCCAACCACCAAGCTGATGGGAGACATCTGAAAAAAATTAGATACATTTTCAGAAGTACTTTTCCATTTCATCTCTGTGCCCCTGGCTAGTATGTTCTTTGTACACTGGATTCCAGTTTCAGAGATGTTGCCAAACATGCAGGGTGAGTGTATGGGCCTTGTGTCTCCTTCACTGATCAGATACAGCCAGGGAAATACTTGGGCCAAGCCCCCTGCCATGAATGTATGTGCCACTGATTCTGGTGAGTATGTATGCATACACACACACACACACACACACACACACACACACACACACACACACACTTCATTTACTTGCTTTTTGTAAGAGGGTACTGGTGTAAGGAGAGAGGTTATTAAGATATTCAAGAAATAAATACAATTAAATCAATTACAGGACATGAGTAGAGGGCTTGCTCAATAAAAGCAACAGTAAATGCTTATCTACTCAATGTGTCTTGGGAAAGGCAATACATGCTGTTTCAGTAACTCTTCCTCACTCCAATCCCCACCTCCAACAGTCACTCCTCTCACTTTGTCAGGCTACTTAATCTGAGTCTCACTAAAACGAGACATTTCTCACTTAATAAATATCTTTAAAACTTGCTTCTCTGAGGCATTTGCAGTCTAGAAGGGGTCTTTACCTGTTGTTTGCCTACATGCTCTCAGATCTTGGATTCATAATTTTACCCTGCTCTGTTCTGCACAACAGAGCACAGACTCTAGCAAATTCTGTTTCTTAGACACTCTTGCCAACTTGCTTCAGGTTAGATTTGGCCCTGGTGAGAGAACGTAGAACAGAAAAAGGAGGGAAAAAAAGGTGCTTGTTCCCTCCTTTTGACTGCTGGTGGCCTCTCAGAGAGTTGTGTCGCCGTTGTGACCCCAGTTCTCTTAGCACACCACTTCCTTTCTAGATTCTGCCTCTTGCAGATGGTTCCAGCTTCTAGAATCTGGTAAACTTCCTCCTTCCATTGTACCATCAGACCTCTTGCTAACCTGTGGGTCACTTTATCATCCCCTATCTGCCCTTTCAGCTATTAAAATGTCCTTATAGCTAATTTTGCATATTTTTTTCCTCTATCTAATTACCTGGGATAGATTCTGTTTTCCTTACTTGATCCTGAGTGGCACAAAGAAAAAAAGGCCAAGTGGAAGGAGTGCAAAGGAGTCAGATCACACTGGAGGAATTCAGACTGCCTTCTTTACTTAATCATAATGCTCCCTAACAGCACAAAGATTTGTCACTTCTTGTTCCATCCCATATTCTTTATCTCACATGGCTTTCTTTTTTAATATCTCAACTTCATGAGATATTTGGGAAAGTACATGAGATTTGAAGCAGGCCATTTCTTAGCTGTATGACCTAAGGAAATTTCTCCAAGTCTCAGATTTCTGTCCCCAAAATGGTACCACATTCTCTGTCTTGATGAACTCAACTAAAATAATATATGTGGAGTCACTTTGTAAATTGTACAACTCTATTTAATAATGAGGCACAGAAGGTGCTTTACAAATCTGTCTATATGTGCACATTAGAATGCTTTATACATTTATCAGGGATGTTTTAATGAGCACTATTTCGATCTAAGGGAAATGACTCTTCAAATATCCTAAAGGTGGGGGATTATTATTAAGTTACCAAAATAGGGAAAAACACATTCAAGGTATTTGAACAAAAATTTGAGGGAAGTTTTGTACCTTACTTAGATCTCAAGTAACTGGAAGCAGATAGTAATCTGCTCAACCTATTGACAAGCTGATCTTGACTAAATAGATTTAAATAATTCATTTTTTCATTCAACATAGGATACTGGATTATTTTGTACCAGTGTACCTCGTACTTGGAAAGTTTTGTTCACTTGGATAGTATATCAAGAACCCTAAAATAAAGTAAACAAGATCACATTTTTCTGAGGGACTTGATACATCTTTAGAAAACATTATATACAGTTAAGCCAAATTCATAAAAATAAACATATGTGCAATCAAAAGAACCTTGGATTGAAAGGCAGGAAAGTGATGGCCTAGTGTGTAAGTCAGCTAATGTTACAATAATGCCTTGGAAGAAAACATCCCAAAATTTAGTGACTTATTGCAGCAAGTATTTTCCTTCTCAAGTTTGCAGGTTGCCTGGAACCCTGCTTGGCTTGGTTCACAGATCTCATTAGTTTTCTTGGGCCAGTGCCTACGCCTGGTGTGTACTCTTGGCAAATGACAGGAGTGCAAGAGGGTGAGCAGAAACATGTGATAACATATTGACATTTTGGTCCAGAAGAGTCAGACTGACACTTCAGCTTGACATGGTCAAATTTAGCATGAACGGAGCAGGGAAATACATTTTGCTCACTCAACTGAATTGTATGGAATCATGAAATCTCATGGCAGAGAACATAGAAGTATAATTCTAACAAAGGGGGAAACATGAAAACTTATGAAAAAAGATTCAAACAACCATGTCTTGTTTTAAATCTGTCACCAACTGGACAGACAATAAGATTTCAGTAAGGTTGGGCCTTCATTTTTATGTAAAACTAAGAAGAAATTTGATTTGGATCTAATTTCCTATCCAGTTCTTCATTTAGAATGAATGACAAACTCATTGCTATAATTTTTACACCTTAATATTATATAACAATAAAGGTTTTACCCATGAAATGAATAAAATTAATAGGATTACACTGGAAGAACTTACCTATTTCAGAGAACAAGCATTTTAAAGGAGTTTTATCATGAGTTTATATGCCTAGATGACATTAATTACACATAAACAATTTCACGTGAATAGTAATAGAGTCTTTAAAAAAACATTTACTTAGAATATTTGTTATGTAGTTAATTTTATTTATTACATATAGACCATATTTTGATTAATTAGATATACCACGATTTTAGATGACACCATGCTCCAATTTGCTCCCGTTTTAAGGGTTGATAGTTCAAAAATTCCTGTTTGCTCTTCTCCTCAGGAGACAGCCAGTCCTGGCACAATTCCCAAATCACTGAATGAGATCAGGGCATCTGGTTTCCAGTTCTGGCTCTGTCACCTCATTACCACGTGACTCTGGACAAATTGATGGTTTTGTGCCTTTATTCCTCTGAAAAATGAGGAGTCACTGCTAAACTTCTTCACTCAGAGAACTAGAGAAGTGATCAAGGGAGATTCCATATGTAAAAACACTTTGAGAAACTAAGTCTTGAGCATATTGAACAGTTTCATTAAGAGAGTATGTTTTAATAGGTTTTATTATTATTTAAGTATGGTAAGGCCATAGATCAGGATACAATTGCTGTTGAAAAGGTATTCTATTATATTCACAGTTCCCAAGAAAGGGAGTATATGTCATACAACAAGGGAGCCACAGACATGGGAAATCACTGGGGGTCAGTCATGAGGCAGAGGGAGAGAGACAAACAGTGCACAATCTTCTTTATTGTGTTTTCCATGGGAAGGAATGAGCTAAATAGAGTATGAGGATTTAGAATTGGCTAGTTTGAATAATTTAACAGGCTCTGGGTCGTGGTGACAGTCCCTTGTTGTCTGGTACATTGACCTAGGGTTATTAGGATGTGTATATAGTGCTTCAGAGTGTGAGAACCCTATAAGAAGGGTGGTTGAGGGTGCAGACTCTGGATTTGTATTGTTTGTATTTACAAGTGCACACCCAAGAGAAGGTCTCCTCCTGAGAAGTGATGACAATGAGGAAGGCAGGAGGCCAAAGAAAGGTAACTCAGGCATATTATTATGTTGTACAGAACAAGGTGTGTCCAGTATAGGCATGCAGGGCAGATATTAAAGCATCAAATTTACAAAAGCTAGAAATAGTTAACACTGGATCCTGAGGGATCCAGCAAGAAAAACTTGCTGGATCCTGATGCTGGACTAAATACTTGTGTGTTCCTAAATTTCCTAGATATCTCTCTTTCATTAAATATATTTTAATATTACTGTTTATGCAGGTGTCTCCTTCATTACTCTTCACATTTTTTAAGGACTGAAACTGTACATCATTAATTTTTGTGTCTCTAATTTCAAACACAGTAGTACAATTGAAGTATTCATAAATTGTAGCTGTAATAATTTTTATTATCACTATTACGATGTTTTTGAATAAATGGATAAATAAATGAATAAAAAAATGCAAAAGAGGACATAATAGGATCTGAGGCAGAAGTAATAATGGGGGACAAACAGTAAAATAAATACCATGCCTTTCTCATAGGGTTTTTTTCCGGTGTCAAGATAAAATGATATTGTTCAGAAAAATCATCAAAAGAGAGTAAGTCAGAAAGAGAACAACAAATACCATATGCTAACACATATATATGGAATCTAAAAAAAAAAAAAGGTCATGAAGAACCCAGGGGCAAGACGGGAATAAAAACACAGACCTACTATAAAATGGCCTTGAGGATATGGGGAGGGGGAAGGTTAAGCTGGGACAAAGTGAGAGAGTGGCATGGACATATATACACTACCAAATGTAAAATAGATAGCTAGTGGGAAGCAGCCGCATAGCACAGGGAGATCAGCTCAGTGCTTTTTGACCACCTAGAGGTGTGGGATAGGGAGGGTGGGAGGGAGGAAGACACAAGAAGGAAGAGATATGGGGATATATGTATAACTGATTCACTTTGTTATAAAGCAGAGAATAACACACCATTGTAAAGCAATTATACTCCAATAAAGATGTTAATAAAAAAGAGAATAAGATAAACAAGGCATTATATTACTAGGGTAAAGTGAAAGTGAGAGAATATGATTTATTTAAAAATTCATTGGATCTTACAGTTTAGAATGTGTCTGTTGACAAAGTTATGGAAACTTAATCACCATCACTTTTTTGAAAGACACTTACATTTATTGTCTACTTTCTGCAAAAACCAGAAAACAAGGGTGTTGATGTCAAGGAATGATATCTACAGCTATCGTGAGGACAAGATGGTTGACGTTCAGAAGGGATCAAGTATATCACAGGATGGCTGGAGGCTGGTTTCCAGGATGAAATAAAAAGCATATACAGTAGACCTTTGAATAACAAGGGGTTTAGGGGTGTGACTCTCCACTGAGTTGAAAATGCACATGTAAATTATATTTGGACCTCTGTATCTATGGTTCCTCTGTAACCACAGTTCCACAACTGAGGATTCAACCAACGATGTATTGTGTAGAACTGTAGTATTTACTATTAAAAAAAAGGTGTGTATATTTGGATCTGCACAGTTCAAACCTATGTTTTTCAAGAGTAACTGTATTTGGAAAGAACTGTATTACAATAGTGTCCAACTTTATCCAATAGCCTCATGCAAAAAAACTGATGGGATTCCAGGAGGAATGTTTTCTACTACTTCTTCAAAGGGTTAGTTGTTGCCAACTGAGCTGATGTCTGATATTCTTTTCCAAAAGGAATTGTTGTATGTCAAATATCCAGTTAGAAGTAGAAATATGTGCAAAAATAACTCACAAAGAATTTATTATTATGGAATTATAGGAGTAAATGGCTAATTTTAAAACACTTCTCAAAGCAAATTTTGATAAGGGAAGGAGAGAGCTCAGAACAGTTGCCAGGTGCCCTCTCAGGGCTTCACTCTTTAATGTTTAACTTTGCTGTTGAATGAGAACATACCCAATGGGAAGACCTTGCCATCAACGCTTCCTCTTCTCACTGCTAACTTCTGTCACCTCCCTGTTGTCCTCTGCAGTGCCCATCTGGTAGCACTTTACTCTCCTCCAATCTCTACTCAGGACAGAGCTACAGCATGTGCAGTTCACTGGGTGAGGCTTTCAAGATAGGATGGGTGGCGGGGTGAATGCATGGCAGATTAAGAAAGAATAAAGAAAAAGCAAATTACCAAATATAAATGTAGCAAAATTCACAGTGTTTTTAAAGACTGTTCTTTTGACCCCTTTATATTTCAAGGCAGAAAAAAAGAGAAGACACATTTCTGTTTTTCCTCTCCTAATTACTTCAGAGCATTAACCAGCTTTGAATTCAGTCTACCAAATGAGCTGTTTCCACACCCAAGAAGCATTATTATCAACCAGTTCAAAAGTATTCAACATAGGGACACCATCAAAACCCAAACTGACATTCTGTTTCTCATTTCTAGTAAACAATTAAAGAAAGCTAATCAACACATAGGCCTCTGTCAGGGACTAGGCATTAATTGTGCCATGGAGTTGTGTGCAGACTCCACAAACTCATTTTAATTTTACACAAATGAACATTTTAATTTTGCACCTAATGAAGGGTGCAGCTCCCATTTAAAAATAACAGCAACAACCTGTGAAGTCATGATAGAAAACAGAAGCTACATTTTCAAGTCATATCTATATTGGAATTTCACAACTGTAGCATGATTTGAAAATGTTAATTAATTCCTGAAATGAACAGTAAGCCAAAGGGACAATTTTAGAAGAGTATCAAAACTTGTCATTTAATTAGTAAATTAAGTATTTTTATCTCAAATATTTCTCTATTTAATTAGTATGCACTGTAGATAAAATTTCACACCAGCTCAATATTTTCAAGATAAATGGCTTTGCTTATTTTTTTTCATTTATCAATCCAGTAATTTTTCAGAAAAAGGTTGAGCTTGGGTGGTAGGAAGGTGAGGGAATAGGATCAGAATAGAGTACTTGTTCTGGAGAATCATATATTTCAGAGAGGAATGAGGAGGAAATTTCTATTTTAAGATACTACTCTCATATCTATAGCATAGGATAACAGAGCTTGAGGAGTTTTAGGGCTCATCTAGTCCAATACCTCTTTCCTTAGAGTAAAGTTTTGAGTCTTAGAGAAGTTGAGTGACACATTGGAAGCCATACATCAAGTAGAATGACCTGAACTACTATCTAGGACCCCTGACTCCAAATATAAGTTTTTTCAGATGTCCATGTGTTCATGAAAAAGTATGAAAAGTGTAATTGTAAGGGTGCATAGTAAAACAAGTAGAGTACACGTGAAGAGGACTTTATGATATCAACTACCATTTTAAAGTCTTGGAATACTGAGATTTAACTGGATTAAGTTTGCTTTTAAAGTATTACCAACTAATAATTCATATCTCTAAATGAAGAATTAGTCAGCTTGTTTCATCTCACATTCTGAGAGCAGGTTTTTTTCATTTTGGAGCAAGGTTCCATTAATGTTTCTTAATATAGTATCAAGATATGTCATCTCAGGCTTAACTCATTAGTGCAGTGTCTCTATTTTCTTCTTAATTAAAGAGAAACTGCTGATTCAAGGACAAAAATAGAACCTGATGAAATCTGAATTTATTCCAAGGAAATATTTTGTCTTTTCCTCCAGATGTCAAAAGTGACATATGAGTACATCTTATATGGGAGAGGGGACATACAGCTGCCCTTCCAAGAAGGCAACCTTGGGCTGGAGAATATCACTGATTACTCACCTGTTGTCTCCAGATACAGGAGCTATAATCCAGGATCACTTGTGATAGAATGTCTTCAGCCTAGAAGTTGCCTTAACTATCCTGAGCCCTCCAGAAGAATGAGTAAGGAGCACTAAGGGAGTTGAATATAAATTAATCAGTTAAACAAATTTTAATGACTACAAACTACTCAAAGAGCTTGGTGGGCTAAATATGATACTTTTCTCGAAGTTATTGCAATTAATTTGAGGTAAAGAATTCATGTATGCATAAAACATTTAAAAATAATTTAAAAATATGTGCTAAATGTCTAATGAGAGGTATAAAATATAAAGTCTCAGGAATGGAAAGTTTCATTAGTTTATGTAAATAGGTCTTGTGGATATAGGCAAGAGCCAGGATTTGTAAGTTGCTTCA
Source organism: Aethalodelphis obliquidens (assembly GCF_003676395.1). NCBI lineage: Eukaryota > Metazoa > Chordata > Mammalia > Artiodactyla > Delphinidae > Aethalodelphis > Aethalodelphis obliquidens. The sequence continues at coordinate 174,894 of NW_020837963.1, forward strand.
CTCTCACCACCAGCAGAAATGGGAATCTTGTTATTTCTGTCTTTGCTACCTGCTCATCTGAATTTTGACCTACTGCCTCCGTATGATATATTCAAGATTGTCATCTAAGTCTTTATTTGCAGAAGTCTCCAATTTTTTAAATTTTAGATTCACTTAGGGATGACTATCCAGCTAGCTGGAGTCATTTATGTCCTAGGGCTATATCTTTCCCAGCCTTAAGGCTCTATCTGGTGTCCAGGTCATTTTCAGTCTGACTTACCGCTCTGTGAAGCCACATAAACACTTGAACTGACTGAGTGAGTTGCAAAGATACTAATTTTGTGCTTTCAAGTTCCAGCAGAAACTATATCTAGGCTTACAATGAATTTTCCAATATAGTTTCTTTTTTTATCTATTAATTGCCTCTGTTTTTTTGTTTTTTTTGTTTTGTTTTGTTTTGTTTTGGTTTTTTTTGTGGTACGCGGGTCTCTCACTGTTGTGACCTCTCCAGTTGTGGAGCACAGGCTCCAGACGCGCAGGCTCAGTGGCCATGGCTCACGGGCCCAGCCACTCCGTGGCATGTGGGATCTTCCCAGACCGGGGCACGAACTCGTGTCCCCTGCATCGGCAGGCGGACTCTCAACCACTGTGCCACCAGGGAAGCCCAAGTATCATTAGGTCACATTTGTTTATTTTTGTTTTTACTTCCACTTTGCTGGGAGGTGGGTCAAACAGGATCTTCCTGTGATTTATGTCATAGAGTGTTCTGTTTATGTTTTCCTCTAAGAGTTTGATAGTGTCTGGTTTTACATTTGGGTCTTTAATCCATTTTGATTTTATTTTTGTACACAGTGTTAGGGAGTATTCTAATTTAATTTTTTTACATGTAGCTGTCCAGTTTTCCCAGCACCACTTATTAAAGAGGCTGCCTTTTCTCCACTGTATATTCTTGACTCCTTTATCAAAGATAAGGTGACCATATGTGCATGGGTTTATCTCTGTGCTTTCTATCCTGTTCCATTGATCTATATTTCTCTTTTGGGCCAGAACCATACTGTCTTGATTACTAGAGTTACTGAAGTCAGGGAGCCTGATGCCTCCTGTTTTTCTTTCTCAAGCTTGCATTGGCTATTCATGGTCTTTTGTGTTTCCATACAAGTAGCAAAATTTATTGTTCTAGTTCTATAAAAAATGCCACTGGTAGTTTGATAGGGATTCCATTGAATCTGTAGATTGCTTTGGGTAGTATAGTCATTTTCACAATGTTGACTCTTCCAATCCAAGAACCTGGCATACCTCTCCATCTGTTTGTATCATCTTTAATTTCTTTCATCAACATCTTATATTTTTCTGCATACATGTCTTTTGTCTCCTTAGGTAAGTTTATTCCTAAGTATGTATTCTTTTGCAATGGTAAAGTGGAGTGTTTCCTTAATTTCTCTTTCAGATTTTTCATTGTTAGTGTATAGGAATGCAAAAGATTTCCGTGCATTAATTTTGTATCCTGCTAGTTCACCAAATTCGTTGATTACCTCTAGTAGTTTTCTAGTAGCATCCTTAGGATTCTCTATGTATATTATCATGTCATCTGCAAACAGTGACAGTTTTACTTCTTTTCCAATTTGGATTCCTTTTATTTCTTTTTCTTCACTGATTGCTGTGGCGAAAACTTTCAAAGAAAGCTATGTTGAATAATAATGGTGAGAGTGGGCAACCTTGTCTTGTTCCTGATCGTAGGGGAAATGGTTTCAGTTTTTCACCATTGAGAACGATGTTGGCTATGGGTTTGTAATATTTGGCCTTTATTATGTTACATTCCCTATATAAGACTTTCAGGAGGGTTTTTTTCATAAATGGGTGTTAAATTTCGTTGAAAGTTTTTTCTGCATGTATTTAGATGATCATATGGTTTTTTTCCTTCAATTTGTTAATATGCTTTATCTCGTTGATTGATTTCCATATACTGAAGAATCATTGCATTCCTGGATAACCCCAGTTGATCATGGTGTATGATCTTTTTGATGTGCTGTTGGGTTCTGTTTGCTAGCATCTTTTTGAGGATTTTTGCATTTATGTTCATCAGTGATATTGGCCTGTAGTTCTTTTTTCTTGTGACATCTTTGTCTGGTTTTGGTATGAGGGTGATGGTGGCCTTGTAGAATGAGTTTGGGAGTGTTCCTCTCTCTGCAATATTTTAGAAGCATTTGAGAAGGATGGGTGTTAGCTCTTCACTAAATGTTTGAGAAAATTCACCTGTGAAGACATCTGGTCTTGGGTTTTTGTTTCTTGGAAGATTTTTTTTTTAACATCTTTATTGGAGTATAATTCCTTTACAATGGTGTGTTAGTTTCTGCTTTATAACAAAGTGAATCAATTATACATAAACATATATCCCCATATATCTTTCCTCTTGTGTCTCCCTCCCTCCCACCCTCCCTATCCCACCCCTCTAGGTGGTCACAAAGCACAAGCTGATCTCCCTGTGCCATGGGGCTGCTTTCAACTAGCTATCTATTTTACATTTGGTAGTGTATATATGTCCATGCCACTCTCTCACTTTGCCCCAGCTTACCCTTCCCCCTCCCAATGTCCTCAAGCCCATTCTCTAGTAGGTCTTTATTCCCATCTTGACCCTGGTTCTACATGACCTTTTTTGTTTCTTTTTTTTAGACTCCATATATATGTGTTAGCATACGGTATTTTTTTTCTCTTTCTGACTTACTCCACTCTATATGACAGACTCAAAATCCATCCATCTCATTACAAAAAAATCAAATTCATTACTTTTTATGGCTGAGTAATATTCCATTATATTTATGTGCCACATCTTCTTTATCCATTCATCTTTCAATGGACATTTAGGTTGCTTTCATATCCTGGTTATCGTAAATAGAGCTGCAATGAACAGCTCTATTGTGGTACATAACTCTTTTTGAATTATGGTTTTCTCAGGATATATGCCCAGTAGTGGGATTGCTGGGTCATATGGTAGTTCTATTTGTAGTTTTTTAAGGAAACTCCATACTGTTCTCCATAGTGACTGTATCAATTTACATTCCCACCCACACTGCAAGAGGGTTCCCTTTTCTCCACACCCTCTCCAACATTTATTGTTTCTAGATACTTTGGTGATGGCCATTCTGGCCCATGTGAGATGATATCACATTGTAGTTTTGATTTGCATTTCTCTAATTATTAATGATATTGAGCATTCTTTAATTTGCTTGTTGGATTTCTGCATATCTTCTTTGGAGAAATGTCTGTTTAAGTCTTCTGCCTGTTTTTGGATTGGGTTGTTTGTTTTTTGAATATTGTGCTGCATGGACTGCTTGTAATTTTTGGAGATTAATCCTTTGCCAGTTGCTTCATTTGCAAATATTTTCTCTCATTCTGATGGTTGTCTTTTTGTCTTGCTTATGGTTTGCTTTTCTGTGCAAAAGCTTTTAAGTTGCATTAGGTCTCATTTTTTAATTTTTGTTTTTATTTCCATTTCTCTAAGAGGTGGGTCAAAAAGGTTCTTCCTGTGATTTATGTCATAGAGTTTTCTGCCTATGTTTTCCTCTAAGAGTTTGATAGTGTCTTGTCTTATATTTATGTATTTAATCCATGTTGAGTTGTTTTTTCTTTATGATGTTAAGGAGTTTTCTAATTTCATTCTTTTACAGGTAGCTGTCAGTTTTCCCAGCACCACTTACTGACAAGGCTCTCTTTTCTCCACTGTATATTCTTGCCTCCTTTTTCAAAAATAAGGTGACCATATGTGCATGGGTTTAACTCTGGGCTTTCTATCCTGTTCCACTGATTGATAGTTCTGTTTCCATGCCAGTACTATCCTGACTTAATTACTGTAACTTTGTAGAATAGTCTGAAGTCAGGGAGCCTGATTCTTCCAGCTGCATTTTTCTTTCTCAAGATTGCTTTGGCTATTCGGGGTCTTTTGTGTTTCCATACTAATTATGAAATTTTTGTTCTAGTTCTGGAAAAATGCAATTGGTAGTTTGATAGAGATTGCATTGAATTTGTAAATTGCTTTGCATAGTATAGACATTTTCACAATGTTGATTCTTCCAATCCAAGAAAATATTATATCTCTCCATCTGTTGTATCATCTTTAATTTCTTTCATCAGTATCTTATAGTTTTCTTCATACAGGTGTTTTTTCTCCTTAGGCAGGTTTATTCATAGGTATTTTGTTTTTCTGTTTGTTGCAATGGTAAATGGGAGGGCTTCCTTAATTTCTCTTTCAGATTTTTCATCATTAGTACATAGGAATGCATGACATTTCTGTGCATTAATTTTGTATCCTGCTACTTTACCAAATTCCTCGATTAGAGTAGAAGTTTTCTGGTAGCATCCTTAGGATTGTCTATGTATACTATCATGTCATCTGCAAATGACAGCTTTACTTTTTCTTTTCGGATTTGGATTCCTTTTATTTCTTTTTCATCTCTGATTGTTGTGGCTTAAACTTCCAAAACTATGTTGAATAATAGTGGTGAGAGTGGGAGACCTTGTCTTGTTCCTGATCGTAGTGAAAATGCTTTCAGTTTTTCACCATTGAGGATGATGTTGGCTGTGGGTTTGTCATATATGGCCTTTATTATGTTGTGGAAAGTTCTCCCTATGCCTACTTCTGGAGTGTTTTTATCATAAATGGGTGCCGAATTTTGTCGAAAGCTTTCTCTGCATCTACTGAGATGATCATATGGTTTTTCTCTTTCAATGTGTTAATATGGTTTATCACATTGATTGATTTGCATATGTTGAAGAATTCTTGCATTCCGGGGATTAACCCCATTTGATCATGGTGTATGATCCTGTTAATGTGCTGTAGGATTCTGTTTGGTAGTGTTTTGTTGAGGATTTTTGCATCTATGTTCATCAGTGATTTTGGCCTGTAGTTTTCTTTGTGACATCCTTGTCTGGTTTTGGTAGCAGGGTGATGGTGGCCTTGTAGACTGTGTTTGGGAGTGCTCCTCCCTCTGCTGTATTTTGGAAGAATTTGAGAAGGATAGGTGTTAGCTCTTCTCTAAATGTTTGATAGAATTCACCTCTGAAGCCATCTGGTCCTGGGCTTTGGTTTGTTGGAATATTTACATCATAGTTTCAATTTCAGTGCTTGTGATTGGTCTGTTCATACTTTCTATTTCTTCCTGGTTCAGTCTCAGAAGTTTGTGCATTTCTACGAATTTGTCCATTTCTCCCAGGTTGTCCATTTTATTTGCATATAGTTGCTTGTAGTAATATCTCATGATCCTCTTATTTCTGCAGCGTCTGTTGTTACTTCTCCTTCTTCATTTCTACTTCTATTGAGTTGAGTCTTCTCCCAATTTTTCTTGATGAACCTGGCTAATAGTTTAAAATTTTTGTTTATCTTCTCAAAGAAAAGCTTTTACCTTTATTGATCTTTGCTATCATTTCTTTCATTTCTTTTTCATTTATTTCTGGTCTGATCTTTATGATTTCTTTCCTTCTGCTAACTTTGGAGATTTTTCGTTCTTCTTTCTCTAATTGCTTTAGGTGTAAGGTTAGGTGGTTTATTTGAGATAAATAAACCTTGTTTATTTCTTGTTTATTAAGGTAGGATTGTATTGCTATAAACTTCCCTCTTAGAAGTGCTTTTGGTGTATCACATAGGTTTTGGGTCATCGTGTTTCCATTGTTATTTGTTTCTAAGTATTTTTTGATTTCCCCTTTGATTTCTTCAGTGATCTCTTGGGTATTAAGTAGTGTATTGTTTAGCCACCATGTATTTGTAATTCTTACAGATATTTTCCTGTAATTGATATCTAGTCTCATAGCATTGTTGTCGGAAAGATGCTTGATATGATTTCAATTTTCTTAAATTTATCAAGGTTTGTCTTGTGACCCAAGATATGATCTACCCTGGAGCATGTTCCATGAGCCCTTGAGAAGAATGTGTATTCTGTTGTTTTTGGATGGAATGTCCTGTAAATATCAGTTAAGTCCCTCTTGTTTAATGTATCATTTAAAGCTTGTGTTTCCTTTTTTGTTTTCATTTTGGATGATCTTTCTATTGGTGAAACTGGGATGTAAAAGTCCCCTTCTATGATTGTGTTACTGTTGATTTCCTTTTTTATGGCTGTTATTATTTGCCTTATGTATTGAGGTGCTCCTATGTTGGGTGCATAAATATTTAAAATTATTATATCTTCTTCTTGGATTGATCCTTTGATCATTATGTAGTGTCCTTCTTTGTCTCTTGGAATAGTCTTTGTTTTAAAGTCTATTTTGTCTGATATGAGAATTGTTATGCCAGCTTTCTTTTGATTTCCATTTGCATGGAATATCTTTTTCCATTCCCTTTCTTTCAGTTTGTATGTGTCCCTAGGTCTGAAGTGGGTCGCTTGTAGACAGCATATATACAGATCATGTTTTTGTATACATTCAGCCAATATATGTCTTTTGGTTGGAGCATTTAATCCATTTACATTTAAGGTAATTATCGATATGTATGTTCCTATTACTATTTTCTTAATTGTTTCAGTTTTGTCATTGTAAGTCTTTTCTTCCATTGTGTTTGCTGCCTAGAGAAGTTTCTTTAGCATTTGTTGTAAAGCTGGTTTGGTGGGTTGAATTCTCTTAGCTTTTATTCATCTGTAATGGCTTTATTTTCTCCATCAAATCTGAATGAGATCTTTGTTGGGTAACGTAATCTTGTTTTTAAATTTTTCTCCTTCATCACTTTAAATATGTCCTGCCACTCCCTTCTGGCTTGCAGAGTTTCTGCTGAAAAATCAGCTGTTAACCTTATTGGTATTCCCTTTTGTGTTATTTGTTGTTTTTCCCTTGCTGATTTTAATATTTTTCCTTTGTATTTAATTTTTGATAGTTTGATTAATATGTGTCTTGGTATGTTTCTCCTTGGATTTATCCTGTATGGGATTCTCTTGGTTCCTGGACTTGATTAACTATTTCCCATCCCATATTAGGGAAGTTTTCAACTGTAATCTCTTCAAATATTTTGCCAGTCCCTTGTTTTTTCGCTTCTTCTTCTGTGACCCCTATAATTTGAATGTTGGTGCATTTACTGTTGTTGCAGAGGTCTCTGAGACTGTCCTGAAATTTTTTCATTCTTTTTTCTTTATTCCACTCTCCAGTAATTATTTCCACTATTTTATCTTCCAGGTCACTTATCTGTTCTTCTGCCTCAGTTATTCTGCTACTGAACCCTTCTAGAGAATTTTTAATTTCACTTATTTTGTTGTTCATCACAGTTTGTTTGTTCTTTAGTTCTTCTAGGTCCTTGTTAAACGTTTCTTTTATTTTCTCCATTCTATTTCCAAGATTTTGGATCATCTTTACTATCATTATTCTGAATGCTTTTTCAGGTAGACTGCCTATTTCCTCTTCATTTGTTATGTCTGGTGGGGTTTTGCCTTGTTCATTCATCTTCTGTGAGGTTCTCTGCCTTCTCATTTTGCTTAACTTACTGTATTTGGGGGTCTCCTTTTCTCAGGCTGCAGGTTTGTAGTTCCCATTGTTTTTGGTGTCTGTCCCCAGTGGCCAAGGTTTGTTCAGTGGGTTGTGTAGGCTTCCTGGTGGAGGGTACTAGTGCCTGTGTTCTGCTTAATGAGGCTCTATCTTGTCTTTCTGTTGGGCAGGTCCATGTCTGGTGGTGTGTTTTGGGGTGCTTGTGGCCTTATGATTTTAGGCAGCCTCTCTGCTAATGGATGTGGTGGTGTTCCTGTCTTGCTAGTTGTTTGGCATAGAATGTGTAGCAGTGTAGCTTGTTGGTCGTTGAGTGAAGCTGTGTCTTGGCATTGAGATGGAGATCTCTGGGACATTTTTGCCGTTTTATATTACGTGGTGCTGAGATGTCTTTTGCAGACCAGTGTCCTGAACTTAGATCTCCTACCTCAGAGGCACAGTCCTGATGCCTGGCTGGAGCACAAAGAGTCTGTCATCCACACGGCTAGGAATATAAGACAGAAAAATAAAGAAAGAAAGAAGATAAAATAAAGTTATTAAAATAAAAAATTAAAAAGTAGTTATTTAAACTGTTTTTAAGTAATGAAAAAAAGAAAGAAAGAAAGAAGAGAGCAACCAAACCAAAAACAAATCCACCAATGATAACAAGTGCTAAAACCTATACTAAAAATAAAAAAAGAAAAAGAAAAAAATGGACAAATGGAACCCTAGGACAAAATGTAAAAGCAAAGTTATAGAGACAAAATCACACACAGAAGTATACACATACAGACTCACAAAAGAGAAAAAAACATATATATCATTGCTCCCAAAGTCCACCTCATCAATTTGGGATGATATTTTGTCTGTCCAAGTATTCTGCAGATGCAGGGTACATCAAGTTGATTGTGGAGCTTTAATCCACTGCTCCTGAGGCTGCTGGGAGAGATTTCCCTTTCTCTTCTTTGTTGTCACAGTTCCCAGATTTGGCCCCACCTCTGTGTGTAGGTCACCGAAGGGCATCTCTTTTTCACTCAGACAGGATGGGGTTAAAGGAGCAGCTGATTCAGGGTCTCTGGGTCACTCAGGCCAGGGGGAGGGAGGGGTACGGAGTGCAGGGTGAGCCAGCAGCAGCAGAGGCCAGCATGACGTTGCACCAGCCTGAGGCATGCCGTGTGTTCTCCCATGGAATTTGTCCATGGATCACAGGACCCTGGCAGTGGTGGGCTGCACAGGTTCATGGGAGGGGAGGTATGGATAGTGATCTGTGCTTCCACACAGGCTTCTTGGTGGCTGAAGCAGCAGCATTAGCATCTCATGCCCATCTCTGGGATCTTCCCTGATAGCTACGGATCATGCCCATCTCTGGAGCTCCTTTAATCGGTGCTCTTAATCCCCTCTCCTTTCACACCAGGAAACAAAGAGGCAAGAAAAAGTCTCTTGCCTCTTTGGCAGCTCCAGAATTTTTCCCGGAGTCCCTCCTGTCTAGCTGTGGTGCACTAGCCCCTTCAGGCTGTGTTCACGCAGCCAACCCCAGTCCTCTCCCGGAGATCCAAAGTCTAAAGCCTGAGCCTCAGCTCCCAGCCCCCGCCTGCCCCAGCAAGTGAGCAGACAAGCCTCTTGGGCTGGTGAGTGTTGGTTGTCACCAATTCTATGTGCAGGAATCTCTCCACTTTGCCCTCTGCACCCCTGTTGCTGCACTCTCCTCTGTGGCTCCAAAACTTCCCCCCTCCACCACCTGCAGTGTCCACCCACGAAAGGGCTTCCTACTGTGTGGAAATCTTTCCTGCTTCACAGCTGCCTCCCACTGGTTCAGGTCCCATCCCTATTCTTTTGTCTCTTATTTTGCTTTTTTCTTTTGCCCTACCCAGGTACGTTTGGAGTTTCTTGCCTTTTGGGAGGTCTGAGTTCTTCTGCCAACGTTCTGTAAGTGTTCTGTGGGAGTTGTTCCACACGTAGATGTATTTCTGATGTAGTTTTTGGGAGGAAGGTGATCTCCACGTCTGACTCTTCCGACATCTTGAAGCTTCTCCTCTCAGAGTCTCTTAAAAAGCCCTTTTTATCCATCTACCACCATCCTAGTTCCAGTTCTTATTACCTCATATCAGGACTATTTTAGGAACTTTTAAATGGATCCCTCTGACATACCACCATTTCCTTCTCTTGGAAGATTTTTAATCAGTTTCAATTTCAGTGCTTGTGATTGGTCTGTTTATATTTTCTGTTTCTTCCTGGTCAGTCTCAGAGCATTGTGCTTTACTAAGAATTTGTTTATTTCTTCCAGGTTGTCCATTTTATTGGTTTATAGTAGCTTGTAGTAATCTCTCATAATCCTTTATATTTCTGCAGTCAGTTGTTACTTCTCCTTTTTCATTTCTATTTTTCTTGATTTGAGTCTTTTCTCTTTTTATCTTGATGATTCTGGCTAAAGGCTTATCAATTTTTATTTATCTTTTCAAAGAACCAGCTTTTAGTTTTATTGATCTTTGCTATCATTTCCTTCATTTCTTTTTCATTTATTTCTGATCTGACCTTTATAATTTCTTTCCTTCTGCCTTTTTTGTTTTTTTTTTGTTGTTGTTGTTGTTCTCTCTAATTGCTTTAGTTGTAAAATTAGGTTGTTTATTTGAGATGTTTCTTTTTCCTTAAGGTAGGATTGTATTGCTGTATACTACCCTCTTAGAAGTGCTTTTGCTGCATCCCATAGGTTTTGGGTCATTGTGTTTTCATTTTCATTTGTTTTAGGTATTTTTTGATTTCCTCTTTGATTTCTTCAATGATCTCTTGGATATTTAGTAGTGTATTGTTTAGCATTCATGTGTTTGTATTTTTTACAGATTTTTTTCCTCTAATTGATATCTAACCTCATAGCACTGTGGTTGGAAAAGATACTTGATATGATTTAAATTTTCTTTAATTTACCAAGGCTTGATTTGTGACCCAAGACATGATCTATCCTGGAGAATGTTCCATGAGCACTTTAGAAGAAAGTGTATTCTATTGTTTTTGGATGGAATGTCCTATAAATATCAGTTAAGTCCATTTTGTCTAATATATTATTTAAAACTTGTGTTTCCTTATTTATTTTCATTTTGGATGATCTGTCCTTTGGTGAAAGTGGAATGTTAATGTCCTCTACTATTTTTTTGTTACTTTCAGTTTCCCCTTTTATGGCTATTAGCAGTTTTCTTATGTAAAGAGGTGCTCCTATGTCAGGTGCATAAATATTTACAATTGTTATATCTTCTCCTTGGATTGATCCCTTGATCATTATGTAGTGTTCTTATTTGTCTCTTTTTATAGTCTTTATTTTAAAGTCTATTTTGTCTGATACGAGAATTGCAACTCCTGCTTTCCTTTGATTTCTATTTGCATGGAATATCTTTTTTCCATCTCCTCATTTTCAGTATGTATGTGTCCCTAGGCCTGAAGTGGGTCTTTTGTAGACAGCATATATGCAGGTTTTGTTTTTGTATCCATTTAGTCAGTCTATATCTTTTGATTGGAGGATTTAATCTATTTATATTAAAGGTAGTTATTGATATGTATGTTCTTATTAACATTTTCTTAATTGTTTTGGGTTTGTTATTGTATGTTTTTTCCTTTTCTTGTGTTTCCTTCTAGAGAAGTTCCTTTAGCATTTGTTGTAAAGCTGGTTTGGTGGTGCTGACTTCTCTTACCTTTTGCTTGCTTGTAAACGTTTTAATTTCCTGTTGAATCTGAGTGAGATCCTTGCAGTGTAGAATAACCTTGGTTGTAGTTTTTATCCTTCATTGCTTTAAATATATCCTGCCACTCCCTTCTGACTTGCAGGGTTTCTGCTGAAAGATCAGCTGTTAACCTTATAGGTATTTACTTGCATGCTATTTGTTGCTTTCCCCTTGCTGCTTTTAATATTTTTTATTTGTATTTCATTTTTGATAGTTTGATTATTATGTGTCTTGGCGTGTTTCTCCTTGGATTTATCCTGTATAGGTCTCTCTGTGCTTCCTGGTCTTGATTGACTATTTCCTTTCCCATATTAGGGAAATTTTCCACTATAATCTCTTCAAATATTTTGTCAGTCCCTTTCTTTTTTGCTTCTTCTTCTGGAACCTCTATATTTTGAATGTTGGTGCATTTAATTTGTCCCAGAGGTTTCTGAGACTGTCCTCAATCCTTTCCATTCTTTTTTTCTTTATTTTGCTCTGCAGTAGTTATTTCCAGTATTTTATATTCCAGGTCACTTTTCCATTCTTTGCTTCAGTTACTCCACTATTGATTCCTTCTAGAGAATTTTTAATTTCATTTATTTTGTTGTTCATCATTGTCTGTTTGCTCTTTAGTTCTTCTAGTTCTTTGTTAAACGTTTCTTGTATTTTCTCAATTATCTTTTGAAGATTTTGACATCTTTACTATCATTACTCTGAATTCTTTTTCATGTAGACTGCCTCTTTTCTCTTCATTTGTTTATTCTGTTGGGTTTTTACATTTCTCCTTCATCTGCTGTTTATTTCTCTGTCTTCTCATTTTGTTTAACATACTGTGTTTGTGGTCTCCTCTTGGTTGGCTTCAAGTTTGTAGTTCTTGTTGTTTTTCATGTCTGCCCCCAGTGGGTAGTGTTGGGTCAATGGTTTGTGTTGGTGCCCTGGTGGAGGAGACTGGTGCCTGTGTTCTGCTGGATGAGGATGGATCTTTTCTTTCTGGTGGGCAGAACCACACCTGGTGGTGTGTTTTGGGGTGTCTGTGAACTTATTATGATTTTAGGCAGCCTCTCTGCTAATGGGTGGGGTTGTGTTCCCATCTTATAGTTGTTTGGTATGGTGTGTCCAGCACTTAAGCTTGCTGGTCGTTGAGTGGAGCTGAGTTTTAACATTGGGACAGAGATCTCTGGTAGATCTCTCACCACTTGATATTATGTGGGGTCAAGAAGTCTTTGGTCATCCAATGTCCTGTCTTCACTCTCCTACCTGGAGGCTCAGGGCTGACACCTGGCTGAAGCACCAAGACCTTTTCAGCCACACAGCTTTTTGAAAGTCTGAGATCTCTGCCACTTTTCAATAGGTGTTCTGTAGGACTCATTTCACATGTAGATGCATTTTTGTATTTGTGGGGAGGAAGGTGATCTTCACATCTTAGTCCTCTGCCATCTTGAAGGTCCTCCTCCTTCTAGCTTCCTCCACACTCTAAAGTTGAAAATCACCTTCTTTCTTGATTCTTGCCTCTGTTGACCCTTACTCAGTAAATTTCCCACTGGGCCTTCATGGGCCCTCCTCTCCCTGTCTCATAATGTATTCTTGAGAAAGTTCCATGTGTACTTGAAGAGAATGTGTATTCTGCTGTTTTGGATGGAATGTTCTACATATATCTCTAAAGTTCACCTGGTGTAATGTGTCATTTAAGGGCAGTGTTTCCTTATTGATTTTCTGTCAGTATGTTCAGTTCATTGATATAAGTGAGGGTTTAAAGTCCCATACTATTATTTTGTTTCTTTAAATTTCTCTCTTTATGTTTGTTAATATTTGATATGTACTTTGGTGCTCCTATGTTGGGTGCATATACATTTGCAGTTTTTATATCTTCTTTGATTAATCACTTTATCATTTATAATGTCCTTTTTTTCTTGTTATGGTCTTGAATGTCTCTTTTTTTCCTGAGTATTGCTACACCCAGCTTTCTTTTTATTTTGTTCCATTTACATGGTATACCTTTTTCCATATCCTCACTTTCAGTCTGTGTGAGTCATTAGATTTGAAGTGAGTCTCTTGTAGGCAGTGTTATATGGATCTTGTGTTTTTATCTATTCAGCCAGTCTGTGTCTTTTGCTTGTAGCATTTGGTCCATTTACATTTAAAGTAATTATTTATAGTTATGTATTTATTACCTTTCTGTTAAATATTTTCTACTTATTTTTGTAATTCTTTTTTTTTTTTTTTTTTTTTTTGCGGTATGTGAGCCTCTCATTGTTGTGGCCTCTCCCATTGTGGAGCACAGGTTCTGGATGCGCAGGCCCAGGGGCCATGGCTCACGGGCCTAGCCACTCCGCAGCATGTGGGATCTTCCCATACCGGGACACAAACCTATGTCCCCTGCATCGGCAGGCAGACTCTCAACCACTGCTCCACCAGGAAAGCCCTGTAATTCTTTTTTATTGATGAATATTTTCATCATTATGTTTGGATTATTTTCTCTCTGTGTGTGTGTGTGTGTGTGTGTGTGTGTGTGTGTGTGTGTTTCTAATACAGGTTTTTGGTTTGTGATTATACTGAGGTTAATATATAACAACTTATATCTCTATGTGATTAATTTAACTTGATGTCTCTTAATTTCAAACACATTTAACCACCTTGAATTTTTGTCCCTCTCAACCCTTCCCATTTAATGATTTTCACATTGCATTTTACTTATTTTTCAATAATTATTGTGAGTATAGATGTTTTTACTATTTTTCTCGTTTAACCTTCCTATTAGCTTTAAAGTATATTTGTCTTTACCAATGAGTTTTCTTTTTCTTTAATAATTTTTATATTTCTAGTTGGGGTCTTTTCCAATTAATGAAATTCCTTTAAAATATAAAGCCAGTTTAGTGGTGCTAAACTCTTAATTTTTGTTTGTCTGTAAAACTCTTAATCTCTTCAAATCTTAATGATAGCCTTGCCAGGTAGAGTCTTCCTGATTGTAGGATTTTTCCTCTCATCACTTTGATTATATTGTGCCACTCCTGGCTTACAAAGTTTCTACTGAAAAGTCAGGTGATAGTCATGGAATTTTCCTTGTATGTAACTATTTGCTTTTATCTTGGTGCTTAAGAATCTATCTTTATTTAATTTTCCCTTTTAATTGTGTATTAGTGTAGACCTCTTTGTTTTTATCTTATTTGGAACTCTCTATAATTCCTGGATCTGGATATCTCTTTCCATTCCCAGGTTCAGGAAGTTTTCATCCATTATGTCTTCAAATAAGTTCTCTGCCCCTTTTCCTCCTTCTTCTCCTTCTGGGACCTCTATAATATGAATGTTAGTATACTTGATATTGTTCCAAAGGTCTATTAAAGTATTCTCTATTTTAATTGTTTTTTCTTTTCTTTTATTCAGTTTGGGTGATTGCCACTACTTTGTCTTCCAGTTCACAGTTCTGTTCCTCTGTATCATCTAATCTACTGTTGATTCCTTCTAGTGTTTCCATTATTGTATTCTTCTGCTTTTGAGGGGGTCTCTTTTTATATTTTATAAGGCTTTTCTGAAATTCTCACCACATTCATCTATTCTTCTCCTGAGTCCTTTGAGCATTTTCATGATTAATACCTTGGACTCTGTATCATGTAGATTGCTTATTTCCACTTCATTTATTTCCTTTATAATATTTTATCATGTTTATTTGTTTTAAATATATTCTTCTGTCTCATTTTGCCTAATTCTCTATGTCTATATTTATGTGTTAGGTAATTTGGTTATATTTCTCAATCTTGGAGAACTAGCCTTACATAGGAGACATCCTGTGGGGCCCAATGGCACACTCCCTTCTGGTCATCAGAACTATATGTTCTAGGGGTGCCCCCTGTGTAGGCTTCATGGTCCCTTCTGTTGTGGCAGGGCCAAATACTATTGGTATATTGGTAGGTGGTTCTGGACTTTGATCTTGTTGACTGTCAGATGCTGCCTTATGTGGTGGCTGCTTTCCTGCTGGTGTGCTGGGCAGAGTCTTGGGGCAGCTGGCTGTCAGATCTGGGGTGAGGGAGCTGGTATCATCTTGCTGAGCGGTGGCTAAACCCTTAGCACTAATAGGCTAGAGGGAGAACTCCAAACTATTATTTGCCAGTACCAATGCCCTCTGGTAGAAAAAGCTCCCCAAGTTAGCTGGCTCCAGCATCTATGTCCCAAGTGATATGTCCCAATTGCTTCCTGCCTCTCTGGGAGGCTCTCCAGTTCAGCAAGTGGGTCTGACCCACCACTCCATTCCAGTTACTACTTCTGCACTAGGACTTAGATTGTGAGAGATTTTGCATGCACCCTTTAAAAGGAAAGTCTCTGTATACTATAGCTCTCCAGATCTATTGTATGCAAGCCCTGCTGGCCTGTAAAGCTAGATGTTCTTGGAACTTCTCTTCCTGGTGCAGGACCTCCAGGCTGGGGAACCCAGTGTGGGACTTGAACCATCATTGATTATCCTTTTATTTGTGTGTTGCCTATCTGGGAGTATGGGTCTTGACTATACCATGTCTCTGTCCCTGCTACCTGACCCATTATGGTTCCTTGTTTATTTAGTTGTGGAAAATCTTTTCTGTTATTTTTCAGGTTATTCTCATTGGTAGTTGCTCTGTAATATAGTTAAATTTTGGTGTGGCCATGGAATGAGTTGAGCTCAGGGTTTTCCTTCTTCACCATATTGGGCACGATTCTACTCACCTCATTTTGGATTATTTTTTGATGGTCCATGACACACTGACCATATGCTTAATAATACCTAGTACATTGCATTATTAATAATAAATGCATGCTATTTCTTTAGTCTTATGAGAGGCAGAAAAAATGAACTATTTATCCATGTAGCCATATCAGAGCTGTCATAGTTGTTGGTAAATGTCAGATAATAAATGCTTATTGAATATTTTCAATAACAAATAATATTTGAGTTGGGTATTGAAATTCAAGTAGTGAAATCCAAGTATAATAGGTATGCATAATAGTCAGGAGAGGCTAAGATATGCTGCAACAACAGGCAACCTTAATATCTGGTATTTTACCATGAATTAGAAAAACAATAGGTTTTTCTTTCCCTCAACACAAAGTTTGATGCAGGTCCATGTAAATTTCAAGGACAGCCTGTCCTATATATGTTGACTCAGCTTGCATGTCTGTTTCAGGCTCATGTTACTTCCTTATAGCTTGCTTTATAAGCTTCACTAGCTTCCTTTAATTCCTTGAGCATTCCAAGATCATTGTTACCCTGAGGCTTTGCACGTTCTGTTCTATGTGGCACACTTTAATATATACTCTGCTAATTCTTCATGTATCTTAAGTCCTATTTCATGAAATAACTCCTCAGTAAGGCCATTCACGACAACCCAAAGGATTACTCACACACACCAGCTTCACTCCAAACCATCACCTGATCTTACTGGCTTTATGACATTTAATAATAATTAATAATAATTTAATAATATCATACACTTACACATTTGCTTATAATGCTCATTGTCTCTTCTCTCCTTTCCTCTACATTCTAAGATATAAGATCTACAAAGCAGGAGCTTATCTGTTTTGTTCACATATTTTGCCACAGCAGCTAGAATAATACCTGACACCTAATAAATAACCAACATTTTAAAAGTGAATAAATTGTTTGCAATATCAAGAAGATATACTAGAAAATTCTTAAACTTCAGAATACCAGGAGGCTTCAAGGGGGTGCAAACTTTTTCTGTCAAAGTCTAGATAGTAAATATTTTATGCATTGCAAGCCAAATGATCTCTGTGCAACTATTTAACTCTGCACTGATTCTGCCATTGTAAGTCACAAGCACCCATAGACAGAATGTCAACATATGAGTAAAAATGTTTTACAAAAAAGTTTACCAACAAAAATAGGCAGCAGCAGCAGCTGGACTTGGTCTGATGGCATAGTAAACTAACCCTTGCCTCAGATAATGATGGCAATGGAAATAAGAATAGAGGAGAACAGGTGTAATTAAGAAACTTGAGAAGTGATGTTGGAAGTTTCTGGTGAGTAAAGCATGAGTTAGTGATAACCTTATATCATCTGTTTCTTCAGCCTGCACTTCTTAACCTGTAGAAATCTTCTTCATTTCTAAGAACCAGCTCTAATTCTACACCTTTGAACAGGCTTTCAAAGTCCTCAACAAAGTTCATCATTTAACTAAACAAAATATTAAGCTTATGTTTTTTAAATTTCTTCTCTGTCTAATACAGTTAGCAATTCACACATTTCCTCAATTCATTATGAAACCCTCAGGAGTAGAGATCATTTGTTTTGTCACCTGCTTTTGTTTTGGCATTGCATTTTCCATTACACTTGGCCTATTGGCTTGTACATATTTCATAATTTCTAATGGAACTATTGAATGAGTTAATGATTGAATCATTTTTTGAAGTGCAGAAGTTCAACTTCCACTTGTTAGTCCCCATCAAGAAAATATCCACAGACCACATATTGTGGATCATAGACAATGGTTTGATAACTTTTGTTTTATCCCCAATTTCTGCTTGCAGTGATGTAGTATTTTCTAGGCTGCTCACATGCCTTTCCATTGGGATATCTCTGTCTTAAGTCCCCATACCCCACCCCACAAAACTTCACTGCCTGCCTCATGTGAGACATAAAATTAACACAAAGACCAGTCATGTATGATAATTAATAGGAACAAAATGTCTAGGATGAAATAAGGTATAAACTAGATGATGTAAATGCACATCCCAACATAAAGTGATAAAGAACTCTACTTTGAGAGAAACTTGTCTCCTTGAGAATTTTTTATACTGAAAGATCAGATGGAAAAAAATATCTTAAAGACTCTGAATTTCATGAAAGCAGTAAATTTTCTTCCCCAATGACTTGAAAAGTTTAGACTATTTCAGCCCAAACATTGTATTTTTTTTTCCATTGGAGAGAGAAATTTTAAAGAGGAGTCGTAAAGTAATAATCATTATTTTAGCATTGCAGTTGACCCTTGAACAATACAGGTTTGAACTCTGTGAATCCATTTAAATGTGGATTTTTTTCAACAAATATAGAGTCAGCCCTCCATATTAACAGGATTCTCATCATGGATACAGAGGGCTGACTGTAGTATGTGATTTTATATAAGGAAATTGAGCATTTGTGGATTTGGGTGTACACAAGTGTTCCTGGAACGAATCCCCCATGGATATCAAAGGGTAACTGTATTTTTATTATAAAAATTACACATATTCGTTTTCAGGTTTTTTGAAAACTGCAAAGCTATAAAGGTAAAAATAAAATTTTCTCCTAATCTTAATAATCAAACTCAGTTTGTGTGCTTATATTTCTAATCAAGTAGTTTTTTAAGGTATTAGAATCATGGGCTTTTTAAGTTAAAGTTAAGGAAATTATATTTTCTAGTAGCCTTCCACCTCAAAAACTGAGTCGTAATCTTACTGTCATAGGTAAAGAGAGATTGGATTCTGCTATGGAAAAGAAAAAACCCGTGTATATATTTCTAATCTAGATTTCTGGAGTCCATTTAAAAAATCATCATAGAAACCTGGTTTTTGGTTTTGACTTGCCATGGACTCTATAAAGTAGCAGTCCATAAAGAAATGAACAGATTTCCAAAACTTCTGTAACTACTAATTAACTTATCACAGCCTAGGTCTTGTGGGCTAGATCAAAGAGTTCTAATGTCCCATAAGAACTCAAGATAAGAATTAGAGTCATGGAAATTTTACCTTTTCTGGATCCACTTGCTGGGAAAACAAGGGAGAAGGAGGTAGAACTAACAGGTTAAAAATGAGTATTCTAGTCATTTTATAGCCCCACCTTAGGACCAACCTCAAGGGGTTGAGGATTTTAAAAATATCTAAAGAGGTATGGGAAACCAAGAATATTAATGCAAGTAGTACACTTACTAGGGATTATATGGAAAAGCTAAGGAAGACCTGAAATTTTCACTTGTAGCTACATCTAACATAGCATAGAGCATGAAGTGGTGGAAGGAGGTATTTAGGTAAGGAGGCTACAGCAGTTCTCATAATTTTGTCCTTGCCTGCTACTCAAGGGATCAATAAATGTTATCATTCTCTTTCAGGATATATAGAGAAGAAAAAAGGGGAAGCAATACAGGAATTTTCTTATCCATCTGGGCAAGAATTAAAGAGGTTGCCATGGCTCATGTATTTATAAATGAAACAATGGATGGTTCCACAGACATCAGTGATATGACCAGCAATTTCCCCCAAATAGCAAAATAAAGAGCACACTACGCCACATGGGGAGCCCTCCTAGGAGACCACTTATTACAGACAATGAACCAGAGAAGGCCAGAACATTCTACAAGGATATGAAACCCCTTATCCTCTTATACACACTGTACCATCTTGGACGAGAATATGTGTGAGAATGGAACACAAAGCATTCACGCCCAGCAGACAAATGAGATACTAGTATCTGTATTTTTTTTCCTTTCTACATTTGCTCATGTTTATTTACTGAATATTCATATATTGCAGACAAAACATACATGTAATAATCATATTGAATTCAGACAAAGTTGGGTAAACTTCAGTGTTAATCATAGTTCACAACAGATTTAGTGTATGACTTAACTTGGGTGACAATTTCAGCTCCTGAAACAGCCAAAATATTTTCAAGAGTTACTCTGGAAGCAGATTGTTCATAATGACTTACCACACAGTTTATTTTGCAGACAAAGTAGTCATTTTTGCTGAGATGGTCATCTTTTCTGGCACTGTTGACTTGGCCAGTAGCCTGTCCTGCTTTTTTTTTTTTTAGAGTATAGTTTCTTTACAATGCTCTGTTAGTTTCTGCTGTACAGCAAAGTGAATCAGCTATATGTATACATATAGTCCCCTCTTTTTTGGATTTCCTCCCCATTTAGGTCACTACAGAGCATTGATTAGAGTTCCCTGTGCTATATAGTAGGATCTAATTAGTTATCTGTTTCATACACAGTAGAGTATATATGTCAATCACAATCTCCCAAAAAATCCCACCCCTCCTTCCTCCCTTGGTATCCATAAGTTTGTTCTCTATGTCTGTGTCTCTATTTCTGCTTTGCAAATAGTTCATCTATACCAGTTTTCTAGATTCCACATATATGTGTTAATTTATTTTTCTTTTTCTGACATACTGCACTCTGTATGACAGTCTCTAGGTCCATCCATGTCTCTTCAAATGGCACTATTCATTCATTTTTATGGCTGAGTAACATTCCATTGTATACATGTATGTACAATATCTTCTTTATCCATTTCTCTGTTGATGGACATTTAGGCTGCTTCCATGTCCTGGCTATTGTAAATAGTGCTGCAATGAACATTGGGGTACATGAATATTTTTGAATTATGGTTTTCTCAGGGTATATGGCCAATAGTGGGATTGCTGGGTCATATGGTAGTTCTATTTTTAGTTTTTTAAGTAACTTCCATACTGCTCTCTACAGTGGCTCTACCAATTTACATCCCACCAACAGTGTAGGAGGGTTCCCTGTTCTCCACACCTTTCCCAGCATTTATTGTTTGTAGATTTTTTTTTTTTGATGATGGCCATTCTGACTGGTATGAGGTAATACCCCACTGTAGTTTTGATTTGCATATCTCTAATAAATCGTGATGTTGAACATCTTCTCCTGTGCCTCTTGGCCATCTGTATGACTTCTCTGGAGAAACATCTATTTAGGTCTTCTGTGCATTTTTTGATTGCGTTGTTCAGTTTTTTTGATATTGAGCTGCATAAGCTGTTTGTATATTTTGAAGATAAATCCCTTGTTAGTTGCTTTGTTTGCAAATATTTTCTCCCATTCTGAAGGTTGTCTTTTTGTCTCATTTATACTTTCTTTGCTGTGCAAAAGATTTTAAGTTTAATTAGGTCCCATTAGTTTACTTTTATTTTTGTTACTCTAGGAGGTGGGTCAAAAAATTATTTCTGTGATTCATGTCAAAGAGTGTTTTTCCTATGTTTTCCTCTAATATTTTTATAGTATCCAGCCTTACATTTAGGTCTTAACCCATTTTGAGTTTAGTTTTGTGTTAGGAAGTGTTCTAATTTCATTCTTTTACATATAGCTGTCCAGTTTACCCATCACCACTTATTGAAGTAATTCTACTAATAATATTTTCCTGAGGCCTCAGCTATCAGTGTCCTTGCCCCACAGTGAGCCACAGCCAACCTCTGCCTCCCCAGGAGGCCCTCCAGTACCTCTAGGTAGGTCTGTGGACCCACTGTGGGTACTGTGGGGGTAGTTCAGACTCTGACCTGGCCCAACTCCCATACGTACTTGCCCCTGAAGTCCATAGCTGCTAAAACTAGACCAGTCTCAGTTGTAGAAACACTCGTCCATTCAAATATTCTACAGACAGTGTTTATCAAGCTGATTGTGGGGATTTAACCTGTGCTTGTGCAGCTGCAGGGAGAAATTTTTGTTTCTCTTCCTTAGTCGCACAAGCCCTCGGGCTCAGCTTTGATTTCGGCCCCATTTCTGCATATGGGCTATCCTCAGGCGTCTGTTCCCTGCCCACAGGACAGGGGGTAAAAGCAGTGGCTGAATGGGACACACTTACTCAGGCCAGGGAGGGGTAAGGCAGCCACAAGTGGAATGTGGGTGAAGTGCCTGTGGTGGCAGAGACTGGCAGAAATTTGAAACAGACTGGGGTGTGCTGTGGGGTCTCCTGGGGAAGTTAGACCCAGATCACAAGACCCTTGGCCGTTGCGGGCTGTACAGATTCCCAGGAACCAGGAAGGTGTGGGCAGTAACCAGACTTTACTAACAAGAACCTTGTTGGCAGTAGTGGCAGCAGTAGCAGTCCAAACTTGCCTCTAGGTTTTGACATAGCAGATATGACTTGCACCAGTCCCTGGAGCTCATATAAGGTAGGCAGTGCCTGCCACCTGGGAGTGATTGGAGAAAGAAGTTCCTATGGTGGACCTGCCCCTTCCTCTTGCACTCCCCAACAATGGCCCCCTGCCTCTCTGGAAGATCCAGGCTTTTTTGTAGACTCCCTCAGCTGTGGCACACTACACCCTAGCCCCCTCAGGTTGTCTTCACGTAGCCAACCCCAGTCCTCTCCCTGGGGTCTGACCTCCAAAACCCAAGCCTCAGCACTCAGCCGCCACCTGACCAACTTGGGGAGTGGAGAAATATCTCAGGCTGGGGAGTGTCAGTTGGCACTGAATCTCTGTGCAAGTCTCTCTCAGCTTTGTTCTCAACACAGCTGTCACTGTGTTTTCCTCCAAGGCTCCAAAGTTCACACACTCTCCCGTCCCCACCAGTGAGGGGACTTCCCAGTGTGAGGAAACATTTCCTCCTTCACAGTTCCTTCCCAGAGGCACAGGTCTCATTCCAACTCCTTTCTCTCTTTTTCTTTCACCCTACCTAGTTATGTGGAGATGTTCTTGCCCTTTTGGAAATCTGAGGTCTTCTGTCAGCATTCAGTAGATGCTCTGTGAGAGTCATTCCACATGTAGATGTATTTTTGTTGTTTCTGTGGGGAGAAGGTGAGCTCCACATTTACTCCTCCACCATCTCGATCCCTCTGTCCCCACCCCCCCAGTATCTGTAATGATGAAAGGAAACTCTTTTCTTTGCAGTGTAGTGAGACTTGTGAAGTATATTATATCATTTATAGTAAATAAAGAAACTGCTTTCTGTTTACAAATTTTAGTGGAGTCTAGATCAAGATGGCAGAGTAAAAGGACCTAGTGTTCACCTCTCCCCACAAGTACAACAAGAATACATCTACAGGAATTCTGGAAGGGCTCATGCCTAGGAGTACTTCCCAGAACTTCTGCTGCCATGTCCATGTCCCCATGGTAAACCACAGCCATACCACCTCTGCAGGAGACCCTCAAATATAGGAGCTGAGGGATTGACAGGGTCTTGGTGCTCTCGTCGGGAGTCAGTCCTGTGCCTCTAATGTGGGAGACCTGAGTTCAGGACATTAGTCCACCAGAGACCTCCCAGCTCCATGTTACATGGAGCTACATTTCATATTATATGAAATGGCAAAAGATCTCCCAGAGATCTCCATCTCAAGGCTAAGACCCAGATACACTCAATGATCAGCAAGCCACACTACTGGACACCTTATGCCAAACAACTAGCAAGACAGAAACACAACCACACCCATTAGCAGAGACGTTACCTTATATCATAATAGGGTCACAGACACCCCCAAAACACACCAATGGATGTGGTCCAGCCCACCAGAAAGACAAGATCCAACCTCAACCACCAAAAAATAGACATCAGTCCCCTCCACCAGAAAGCCTACACAACCCACTGAACCAACCATAGCCACTGAGGGCAGACAACAAAAACAATGGGAACTACAAACCTGCAGCCTGAAAAGAGGAGACCCCAAACAGAGTAAGTTAAGCAAAATGAGAAGACAGAAAAACACACAGCAGATGAAGGAGCAAGGTAAAAACCCACCAGAACAAACAAATGAAGAGGAAATAGGCAATTTACCTGAAAGAGAATTCAGAGTAATGATAGTAAAGATGATCCAAAATCTTGGATAGAATGGAGAAAATACAAGAATCGTTAAACAAGGGACTAGAAAAACTAAAAAGCAAACAAACAAACATAAACAACACAATAAATGAAATTAAAAATTCTATAGAAGAAACCAAAGGCAGAATAACTCAGACAGAAGAACGGAAAGTGACCTAGAAGATAAAATACTGGAAATCAATACCACAGAAGAGAAAAAGAAAAAAGAATTAAAAGAATTGAGGACACTCTCAGAGACCTCTGAGACAACATTAAATGCAACAATATTTGAAATATAGGGGTCCCAGAAGAAGAAGAGAAAAAAAAAGGGACTGAAAAAATATTAGAAGAGATTATCATAGAAAATTTCCCCAACCTGGGAAAAGAAATAGTCGATCAAGTCCAGGAAGAACAGAGAGTCCCATAGAGGATAAATCCAAGGAGAAACACACTAAGACACATATTAATCAAACTATCAAAAATTAAGTAGAAAAAAACTATATTAAAAGCAGAAAAGGAAAAACAACAAATAACATACAAGGCAATCCAAATAAGATTAACAGCTGATCATTCAGCAGAAACTCTGCAAACCAGAAATGAGTGGCAGGAGATATTTAAAGTGATGAAAGGGAAAACCTACAACAAGATTACTCTACACAGCAAGGATCTCATTCAGATTTGATGGAAAAATTAAAACCTTTACAGACGAGCAAAAGCAAAGAGAATTAAGCACCACTAAACCAGCTTTACAAGAAAGGCTAAAGTAACTTCTCAAGGCAGGAAACACTAGAAAAGGGAAAGACCTACAAAAACAAATCCAAAACAATTAAGAATATGGTAATAGGAGAATACATATTGATAACTACCTTAAATGTAAATGGATTAAATGCTCCAACCCAAAGATATAGATTGGCTGAAAGGACAGGAAAAAAAAAGACCTGTACATATGCTGTCTACAAAAGATGAACTTCAGACCTAGGGACACATACAGACTGAAAGTGAGGAGATGGAAAACGATATTCCATGCAAATGGAAATCAAAAGAAAGCGAGAGTCGCAATTCTCATATCAGATGAAATAGACTTTAAAATAAAGACTATTACAAAGGACAAAGAAGGACACTACATAATGATCAAAGGATCAATCCAAGAAGAAGATATAACAACTGTAAATATTTATGCACCCAACATAAGAGCACATAAATACATAAGGCAAATGCTAACAGCAATAAAAGGGGAAATTGACAGTAACACAATCATAGTAGGGGAATTTAACTGTCGGGAGCCGTATAGGAAGTGCCTTTGAGTCTCAGCACGGACGAGACCCATAGTGCCAAGCAAAGCTGGTACTGTCAGGTACAAATATGGAGAAGCAAAGCTCTCCTCTGCGTGGTTCCCCTTGTTTTCCCCTGCTTTTACTTAAGGTGATTTTTATGGGATTGCTATTAGTGTTGGGAAATATTCCCAGTTTCGATGGAGGGTTTAGGGAAAGACCCCGACCTAGGGTAAAACCAAAAAAGATTGTGATTACTCCGGCTCCCTTAATGATTACACCTGATATCCCCACTCCCAGGCCAGGGCATTGGGTTCAGGAAAATACAACAGGAGCATTTGTGTGGCAAAAGCTTACTTTAGAAGACAAATTGAATGAGTTTTGGCCCTCCTGGGGAGTTAGAGATATGTTAGGAAACACTTGGGTATGGTGGAGGGGAGGTTTTATACTACAGTAGGTATATAGCAAATTGAATAGAGTAGACTATTTGGCAGCCTTTTTTAAGTTTAATTGCTTTCCGTATAAGAATAGATATAAAGCACAAATTATATTTTGTAAGTATTTTGCAAAGGAACTTGGTGGCAAATTTAAGGTACAATGCCCTCCCCCAAGACCCCCTAGGGTTATTGATTATTCTGTGTCTTGCTTTGATCATAGAGGTAGATTGAAACAGCCTGTAAATATTTACTGGTGCTAAAGAATAATGTGCTTGAGTTTGTGTTTTGAAGATCTGGCTGATTGAACAAAACAAACAGGTACAAAAACATCTAATTCTTCTAAGAACAATGATAAAACCGCAGACAGAGTTCCTGACCTAGACGTGACCAAGATATACCTGACCACAGGAGATGAAAAAAACTACAAGCGATAAGAAGATTACTTAACCTGTTTAACCTGCTGATGTAATCTGCTTATGTAAATTACTTTTGTTTTATGGCTCTTGTAAGGGATTTTTTGGCATGGGAATGGGGTTATTAAGATTGAAAATGAGATTGCTTTAGAGTATAAGTATTTTGAAGTCATGGCAATAAAGCTGACAGATCCTTGCATCCTCTGAGGTGTCTTGTGCTCTGTCCACGCCGACTCCGTCTCCCCTTTGGGTGAAACCTGTCCAGCTGGGGCTGGTCCCCAGCATTTAACACCCCAGTTTCACCAATGGAAAGATCATCCAAAATGAAAATAAATAAGGAAAAACAAACTTTAAATGATACATTAAACAAGATGGATTTAATTGATATTTATGGGACATTCCATCCCAAAACAACAGAATACACTCTCTTCTCAAGTGCTCATGGAACATTCTCCAGAGTAGATCATGTCTTGGGTCACAAGTCAAGCCTAGGTAACTTTAAGAAAATTGAAATCTTAACAAGTATCTTTCCTAACCAAAACGCTATGAGACTAGATATGAATTACAGGAAAAAACATCTGTAAAAATACAAACAAATGGAGGTAAACAATACACTACCAAATAACCAAGAGATCACTGAAGAAATCAAAGAGGAAATCAAAAAAATATCTAGAAACAAATGACAGTGAAAACACAATGACCCCAAACCTATGGGATGCAGCAAAAGCAGTTCTAAGAGGGAAGTCTATAGCAATACAATCTTACCTAAGGAAAAAAGAAACATCTCATATAAACAACCTAACCTTACACTTAAAGCAATTAGAGAAAGAAGAACAAAAATCAGCAAAGTTAGCAGAAGGAAAGAAATCATAAAGATCAGATCAGAAATAAATGAAAAAGGAATGGAAGAAACAGTAGCAAAGATCAATAAAACTAAAAGATGGTTCCTTGAGAAGATTAAAAAAAATTGATAAACCATTAGCCATACTCATCAAGAAAAGAAAGGAGAAGACTCAAATCAATAGAATTAGAAATGAAAAAGGAGAAATAACAACTGACCCTGCAGAAATACAAAGGATCATGGTAGATTACTACAAGCAACTATATGCCAATAAAATAGACAACCTGGAAGAAATGGACAAATTCTTAGAAAAACAAAACCTTCTGAGTCTGAACCAGGAAGAAATAGAAAATATAAACAGACCAATCACAAGCACTAAAATCAAGATTGTGATTAAAAATCCTCCAGCAAACAAAGGCCCAGGACCAGATAGCTTCACAGGCAAATTCTATGAAACATTTAGAGAAGAGCTAACACCTATCCTTCTCAAACTCTTCCAAAATATACCAGAAGGAGGGACACTCCCAAACACATTCAGTGAGGCCACCATCACCCTGATACCTGATAGCAAAAGCAGACAAAGTTGTCACAAAGAAAGAAAACTACAGGCCAATATCCCTGATGAACATAGATGCAAAAATTCTCGACAAAATACTAGCAAACAGAATCCAACAGAACATTAAAAGGATCATATACGGTGATCAAGTGGGATTTATCCCAGGAATGCAAGGATTCTTCAATATACTCAAGTCAATCTAATGTGATAAACCATATTAACAAATTGAAGGAGATAAACCATATGACCATCTCAATAGATGCAGAAAAGCTTTTGACAAAATTCAACACCCATTTATGATAAAAACCCTCTAGAATGTAGGTATAGAGAGAACTTACCTCAAATTAATAAAGGTCATATATGACAAACCCACAGACATCATCATTCTCAATGGTGAGAAACTGAAAACATTTCCTCTAAGATCAGGAACAAGACAGGGTTGTCCACTCTTTCCACCATTATTCAACATAGTTTTGGAAGTTTTAGCCACAGCAATCAGAGAAGAAAAAGAAATAAAAGGAATCCAAATTGGAAAAGAAGAAATAGAGCTGTCATTGTTTGCAGATGACATGATATTATACATAGAGAATCCTAAGGATGCTACCTGAAAACTACTAGATCTAATCAATGAATTTGGTAAAGTAGCAGGATACAAAATTAATGCACAAAAATCTTATGCATTCCTATACATTAATGATGAAAAATCTGAAAGAGAAATTAAGGAAACACTCTCATTTACCATTGCAACAAAAAAGAAACAAAATACATAGGAATAAACCTACCTGAGGAACCAAAACACCTGTTTGAAGAAAACTATAAGACACTGATGAAAGAAATTAAAGATGATACAACAGATGGAGAGATATACCATTTTCTTGGATTGGAAAAATCAACATTGTGAAAATGTCTATACTACACAAAGCAATCTACAGATTCAATGCAATCCCTATCAAACTACCAATGGCATTTTTCACAGAACTAGAACCAAATGTGTCACAATTTGTATGGAAACAGAAAAGACTCTGAATAATGAAAGTAATCTTGAGAAAGAAATACGGAGCTGGAGGAATCAGGCTCCTGGACTTAAGACTATACTACAAAGCTACAATAATTAAGACAGTATGGTAATGGCACATAAACAGAAATATAGATAAATGGAACAGGACAGAAAGCCCAGGGATAAACCCACGCACATGCGGTCACCTTTTCTTTGATAAAGGTTGCAAAAATGTACAATAGAGAATAGATAGCCTCTTCAATAAGTGGTGCTGGGAAAACAGGAGAGGTACATGTAAAAGAATAAAATGAGAAAACTCCCTAACACTGTGTACAAATTTAATATCTAAATGGTCTTTGGTCTTTAGACCTAAATTTAAGGCCAAACACTCTAAAACTCTTAGAGGAAAACATAGGCAGAACACTCTATGACATAAATCACAGGAAGATCCTTTTTGACCCACCTCCTAGAGAAATGGAAATAAAAACAAAAGTAAACAAATGGGTCTTAATGAAACTTAAAAGCTTTTGCACAGCAAAGAAAACATAGAGAAGACAGAAAGACAACGCTCAGAATGGGAGAAAATATTTGCAAATGAAGCAACTGACAAAGGATTAATCTCCAAAATTTACAAGCTGCTCAATATCAAAAAACAAACAACCCAATCCAAAAATGGGTAGGAAAACTAAATAGACATTTCTCCAAAGAAGATATACAGATTGCTTACAAACACATGAAAGGATGTTCAACATCACTAATCATTAGAGAAATTCAAATCAAATCTACAATGAGGTATCACTTCACACCCCTCAGAATGGGCATCAAACAGCAAATGCTGAAGAAGGTGTGGAGAGAAGGGAACCCTCTTGCACTGTTGGTTGGAATGTAAATTGATACAACCACTATGGAGAACAGTATGGAGGTTCATTAAAATATAAAAATAAAACTACCATATGACCCAGCAATCCCACTACTGGGCATATACCCTGAGAAAACCATAATTCAAAAATAGTCATGTACAACAATGTTCATTGCAGTTCTATTTACAACAGCCAGTACATGGAAGCAACCTAAGTGTCCACTGAGAGAAGAATGGATAAAGAAGATGTGGCACATATATACACCTATATATGAGAGTGGCATTGACATATATACACTACCAAATGTAAAATAGATAACTAGTGGGAAGAAGCTGCATAGCACAGGGAGATCAGCTTGGTGCTTTGTGACCACCAGAGGGGTGGGATAGGGAAGGTGGGAGGAAGACTATATGGGGATATTTGTATACACATAGCTGATTCACATTTTTATACAGCAGAAACTAACACAACATTGTAAAGCAATTACACTCCAATAAAAATGTTAAAAAAAGAATAGATCTATAAGTGGAACAATTTGTTCAGCACAGTTGATGAACACTATCAGAGGACCTCAGACACTTAAAAGGACAAGAAACGATCTTAGTGTAACAGGGTAGGATGAAGGAGAGAAAGGGAATAAAAAGAAAGGAAGAAATGCGATGGGACCCAAATCCCTGTGGGGTGAGCTGAAGGAGAAAAGAAGTTACCACACCAAGAGAGGCCTTCTCACTGGTGGTGAGATATGCTGAAAAAGAGGGGGCAGCTTCAGGATCTAGCAGAAGAAAGTACAGAGGCTGGCAGGACAGTATGAAACTTTCATGAACAGTCTGTATCACAGCCCTGACAACCCAGACAGAGATGGGTGTCCACCAGTGCTTGTGGGGGCTGACTGCTGAAGCATTGGGACATGGAGAGAGGCCTGCTGTTGGCTGTGAGGATAGAGTCTGAAGGGATGGGAGTGTGGAACTCAGCTGTGCAGAGACAGCCTGAGAGGATGGGAGTGAGGAGCTCCAAAGGTGGGAATGCTCCTAGAAGAAGCTGGATCTGCCTTGGAAGTGAGGAACCAGTGTTGAGTGGAGCACAAGGGGGTAGGGCTGACATTGTGGACTCTCTCCCCAGATGCCAGCCTCTGCCTTTACAGACTCTAAGAGGTTCTCCCACCAGAGAGAGCTCACTCCAATCTGTCACAGCCTCCTGGCAGCCCCTGCCTCATGGGCACTAGAGGGGATTCCGAGTAGAGCAAGCACACACGTCCCAGTTGTGGTCGCCTTATCCCTACCCCAACTGAGCAAGTGCTCATGACTCAGTCTGTAGAGGCCTCTTGCCCCTCCCACCTAAGCAAACAAGTATGCTTCAGCCAATGCCTTTGCTGCCTCTCTCCTGGGCAGGGAACAAACACCTGAGGGTGGCCCACAAGCAGAGGTGGAACCAAACCCAAAGCGGAGCCCCAGGGCCTGTGCAACTAAGGAAGAGGAACTGAAATTTCTCTGTGCATCTGTGCAAGCCACAGATTAAACCCACGTGATCAGCATGGATAACCCAGCTTCTGCAGAATATATGAATGGACGAGTGCTCCCACAATCAAGACTGGTCTAGATTTACCAGCTATGGACTTTGGGGCAAGTACATGTAGGAGTTGGATGAGGTCAGAGGTTGAGCTGCCCTCAAAGTGCCCAGGGTTGGTCCAGAGACCTAACTAGGGGTCTTGGAGAGTCTCCTGGGGAGGGGGGGTTGGCTGTGGCTCACTGTGGGAGCAAGGACACTAATAGCAGGGGCTCCAGGGAATTTTTTTCTTTTCTCTTTTTTATTTTTTTGTTTTGTTGTTTTATTTTTTCCATTTCTTTTATATTTTAAAGAATTTTAAATATATTTTTCTATTTTTTTTATTTTTATTTTTGCTTTTTGTTTGGTTTTGATTGTTTTGTTTAATTTTTTAGTTTTTATCTTATCGTTTTGTGGTTTTTTATGTTTACTTTGATTTTTAAAAATTTGCTTTAGTTTGCTTTTTTTTGAGTTTTTTTTTGGCAGTTTTGATTTAATGGTTTATTTTTGTTGTGGGATTTTTTTTGTGTCATTGTTTTCTTGTTTTCTTTTGCTGTTTTATCACTTTTTTGTTTGTTCTTATTTATTTGGTTTTGTTTTTATTATTTGTCTTCAGTTTGTTTGTCTGATTGATTTCTTTTCTTATTTATTTTTTGGTTTTGTATTTACTATTTGGCTCCGGTTTTGTCTGTTTATTTTCTTTTTCTTTATTTTTTTCCTGCTGCACTGCTTGGCTTGCAGGGTCTTGGTTTCCTGGCCAGAGTTCAAACCCGAGCCACCATTTTGGGAGCATTGAGTCCAGGATGCTGGAATACCAGAGAATTCCTTGCCTCAGGGAATGTAAATTGATGTGAGCTCTCCTGGAGGTCTCTATCTCAGCACCAAGACCGAGCTCCATGTAAAAGCCTGCAAGCTCCAGTGCTGGACGCCTCAGGACAAACAACCAGCAAGACAGGAACACAACCCCACCCATTAGCAAACAGGCTGCCTAAAGTTGTACTAAGCTCATGGACACCCCAAAACACACATCTTGATGAGGCCATAACAACCAGAGGCACAAGACCCAGCTCCAGAGTGCAGGCGGCAGTCCCTCACACCAGGAAATCTACAGAAAACCCTGGACCAACTTCCCTCACCAATGGGCAGACACAAGAAGCAAGAGGAACTATGACCATGTAGCCTGTGGAAAGGAGACCACAAATCAGTAAGTTAGAAAAAATGAGATGACAGAGAAATATTGTAGATGAAGGAGCAAGAAAAAAAACGTAGAAAGCCAAAGAAATGAAGAGGAAAGAGTGAATCTACCTGAAAAAGAATTCAGAGTAATGATAGTAAATATGATCCAAAATCTCAGAAATAGAACAGAGGCATGCGTCAAGAAAATACAAGATATGTTTAACAAAGACATAAAAGAATTAAAGAACAAACAGTGGTGAACAATACAATAACTGAAATGAAAAATACACCAGAAGGAACCAGTAGCAGAATAAATGAGGCAGAAGAACAGATAAGTGATCTGGAAGATAGAATGGCGGAAATAACTGCTGCAGGACAGAATATAGAAAAAGAATGAAAGAATTGAGGACAGTCTCAGAGACATCTGGGACAACAGTAAATGCACCAACATTCGAAATATAGGGGTTTCAGAAGAAGAAGAGGAAGAGAAAGAGTCTGAGAAAATATTTGAAGAGATTATAGTTGAAAACTTCCCTAACATGGGAAAGGAAATGGTCACCCAAATCCAGGAAGCACAGAGAGTCTCATACAGGATAAACCCAAGGAGAAATATGCTGAGACACATATTAATCAAACTAACAAAAATTCAATACAAAGAAAAAATATTAAAAGCAGCAAGGGAAAATCAACAAATAATACACAAGTTCCTGTTAAGGTTATCAGCTGATTTTTTCATCAGAAACTATGCAGATCAGAAGGAAGTTGCAGGATATATTTAAAGTGATGAAAGGGGAAAACCTACAATCAAAATTACTCTACACAGCAAGGATACCATTCAGAGTAGACAGAGAAATCAAAAGCTTTAAAGACCAACAAAACTGAGAGAATTCAACACCACCAAACCAGCTCTACAACAAAGGCTAAAGGAACTTCTCTAAGTGGGAAACACAAGAGAAGGAAAAGAATACAAAAAACAAACCCAAAACAATTAAGAATATGGCAATAGCAACATACATATCAATATTTACCTAAACGTTAAGTGCATTAAATGCTCCAAGCAAAAGACATAGACTGGCTGAATGGATACAAAAACAAGACCCATATATATGCTGTCTACAAGAGACCCACATCAGATCTAGGGACACATACAGACCGAAAGTGAGGGTATGTAATAAGATATTCCATGTAAATGAAAATAAAAAGAAAGCAGGAATAGCAATAGTCATATCAGGCAAAATAGACTTTAAAATAAAGACTGTAAGGGGAGACAGGGAAGGAAACTACATAACAATCAAGGGATCAATCCAAGAAGAAGACATAACCATTGTAAATACATATGCACCCAACATAGGTTCACCCCAATGCATAGGGAAATGCTAACAGCCATAAATAGGGAAATGACAGTAGCACAATAATTGTGGGGAAGTTTAACACCCTACTTACACCAATGGATAAATCATCCAGGCAGAATATTATTAAGAAAATACAAGTCTTAAATGACACAGTATGCCAGATATACTTAATTGATATTTACAGGACATCCCATTCAAAAGCAGCACAATACACTTTCTTCTCAAGGGCACACGAAATATTCTCCATGATAGATCATATCTTGGGACACAAATCAAGCCTTGGTAAATTTAAGAAAATTGAAATCATATCAAGCATGTTTTCTGACCACAACACTATAAGATTAGAAATCAATTATAGGAAAAGCAAAACTGTAAAAAACACAAACACATGGAGGCTAAATGATATGATACTAAATAATCAATGGGTCTCTGATGAAATCAAGAGGAGATTAGAAAAAAGAAACCTAAGGACAAAAGACAATGAAAACATTACAATCCAAAACCTGTGGGATGCAGCAAAAAGCATTCCCTCTAAGAGGAAGTTTATAACAATACAATCCTATGTCAAGAAACAAGAAAAATCTCAACTAAACAACATATCTTCCATATAAAGCCACTAGAGAAAGAAGAATTAACAAAACCCAAAGTTAGTAGAAGGAAAGAAATCACAAAGGTCAGAGCAGAAGTAAGTCAAATAGAGATGAAGAAAACAATAGTAAAAACATCAATGAAACTAAAAACTGGTTATTTGAGAAGGTAAACAAAATTGATAAACCTTTAGCCAGAATCATCAAGAAAAAAAGGGAGATTACTCAAATCAACAAAATTAGAAATGAAAAAGGAGAAGTTACAATGGACACCTCAGAAATACAAAGGATCATAGAAGACTACTACAAGCAACTGTATGTCAATAAAATGGATAACTTGGAAGAAATGGACAGATTCTTAGAAATGTACAGTCTCCCAAGACTGAACAAGGAAGAAATAGAAAATATGAACAGACTAATCACAAGTACTGACATTGAAACTGTTATTAAAAACCTTCCAACAAACAAAAGTCCAGGGTAGATGAATTCTATCAAACATTTAGAGAAGAGTTAACACCTACCCCTTTTAAACTTATCCAAAACATTACAGAGGAAGAAACGCTCCCAAGCTCATTCTATGAGGCCATCATCACCCTGATACCAAAACCAGACAAAGATATCACAGAAAAACAAAATTACAGACCAATATCACTAATGAACATAGGCACAAAAATCGTCAACAAAATACTACCAAAGAGAATCCAATAACACATTAAAGGTCATATATCCTGATCAAGTGGGATTTATCCCAGAGATGAAAGGATTCTTCAATGTATACAAATCAATCAATGTGATATACCACATTAACAAATTGAAGAATAAAAACCATATGATTATCTCAATAGATACAGCAAAAGCTTTTGACAATGTTCAACACCAAGTTATGACTAAAAACTCTCCAGAAATTGGGCCTGGAGTGAACATACCTCAACACGATAAAGGCCGTATACAACAAACCTACAGGTAGCATCACATAATGATGAAAAGCTGAAACCATTTCCTTAAGATCAAAGATGTCCACTCTCATCAATTTTATTCAACATAGTTTTGGAAGTCCTACCCATGGCAATCAGAGAAAAAATGAAATAAAAGGATCCTAACTGGAAAAGAAGAAGTAAAACTTTCACTGTTTGCATGTGACATGAAAATCCTAAAGATGTTACCAGAATACTACTAGGGCTCATCAATGAATCAGTAAAGTTGCAGATAAAAAATTAATACACAGAAATCCCCTGCATTCCTATACACTAATAATGAAAGATCAGAAAGAGAGACTAAGGAAACAATCTCATTTACATCACATCAAAAAATATAAAATACCTAGGAATAAACCTGCCTAAGGAGGCAAAAGACCTGTACACAGAAAACTATAAGATATTGATGAAAGAAATTAGATATGACACAAACAGATGGAGATATATACCATGGTCTTGGATTAGAAGAATAAATATTGTGAAAAAGACTATACTACCTAAAGCAATTTACAGATTCAATGCAATCCCTATCAAATTATCAAGGGCATTTTTCATGGACATGGAATTAGAACAAAAAATTTTACATTTTGTATTGAAACACAAAAGCCCCTGAATAGAAAAGCAATCTTGAGAAAAAAGAATGGTGCTGGAGGAATCAGGCTCTCTGACTTCAGACTATACTACAAAGCTACAGTAATCAAGACAGAATGGTACTGGCACAAAAACAGAAATATAGATCAATGGAACAGGATAGAAAGTCGAGAGATAAACCCATGCACCTATGGCCACCTAATCTATTACAAAGCAGGCAAGGATATACAATGGAGAAAAGACAGTCTCTTCAATAAGTCATACTATGAAAACTGGACAGCTACATGTAAAAGAATGAAATTAGAACACTCCTTAACACCATACACAAAAAATCAACTCAAATTGGATTAAAGACCTAAATGTAAGTTTGGGTGTTGTAAAACTCAGAGGAAAAAATAGGCAGAACACTCTTTGAAATAAACCAAAGCACGATCTTTTTTTGATCTACCACCTAGAGTAATGAAAATAAAAACAAAAATAAACAAATGAGACCATATTAAATTTAATAGCTTTTGAACAGGAAAGAAAACCATAAACAAAATGAAGAGACAACCCTCAGAATGGGAGAAAATACTTGCAAATGAAACAAACTGACAAGGGATTAATCTCCAAAATATAAAAGCAGCTCATGCAGCTCAATATCAAAATCAAACAAACAACTCAATCAAAAATGGGCATAAGACCTAAATAGACATTTAACCAATAAGTACATACAGGTGACCAACAAACATATGAAAATATGCTCAACAACACTAATTACTAGAGAAATGCATATCAAAAGTACAATGAGGGCTTCCCTGGTGGTGCAGTGGTTGAGAGTCTGCCTGCTGATGCAGGGGACGTGGGTTTGTGCCCCGGTCTGGGAAGATCCCATGTGCCGCGGAGTGGCTGGGCCCCTGAGCCATGGCAGCTGAGCCTGTGCGTCTGGAGCCTGTGCTCCACAACAGGAGAGGCCACAGCAGTGAGAGGCTCGAATACCACACACACACAAAAAAAAAGTACAATGAGATATCACCTCACACTGGTCAGAATAGCCATCATCAAAAATTTCACAAACAATAAATGATGAAAGTGTGTGGAGAAAAGGGAACCCTCCTACACTGTTAGTGGGGATGTAAATTGGTACAGCCACTATGGAGAACAGTATGGAGGTTCCTTAAAAAAATAAAAATAGAGTTACCATATGACCCAGGAATCCCATTCCTGGGCATATATCCAGAGAAAACCATAATTTGAAAGGATGCGTGCACCCCAATATTCATTGCAGCACTATTTTCAATAGCCATGACATGGAAGCAACCTAAACGTCCATCAACAGAGAAATGGATAAAGAAGATGTTGTACATATATACAATGGAATATTACTCAGTCATAAAAATAAACGAATAGTGCCATTTGCAGAGACATGGATGGGCCTAGAGGTTGTCATACAGAGTGAAGTAAGTCAGAAAGAGAAAAACAAATATGGTATAATATTACTTATATGTGGAATCTAGAAAATGGTACAGATGATCTTATTTGCAAAGCAGAAACAGAGTCACAGATGTAGAAAAGAAACATGGTTATGAAGGTGGGAAGGGGGGAGTGGGATGAATTGGAAGATTGGAGTTGACATAGATACACTACTGTGTGTAAAGTAAATAGTTAATGAGAACCTATTGTACAGCACAGTGAACTGTACTCAAAGATCTGTGGTGCCCTGAATAGGAAGGAAATCTAAAAAAGAGTGGATATATGTATATGTTTACTGATTCATTTTTCTTTACAGCAGAAACTAACACAACATTTTAAAGCAACTATCCTACAATAAAAAGTTTTTTAAAAAAAACCCAAATTGTAGTGTTCATAAATTAACTCTGCTATATGCCTATGAAATATTCATATAGATGTAATTTTTAAAATTGAAGACCTATTATTTATTCAGTGTTATACATTAATTTTTCACTTATTAATGTATCATGAGCATTTCCTATCTTGTAATATCAAAATAGCATTTTAAAGTACTGCAATATACAATCATAGAACTCTATTTTAATCATTTTATTATTCAATTGAAATATAGTTGATTTACAATATTGTGTTCATTTCAGGAGTACATCAAAATGATTCAGTTCTATGTATATATATTTTTTCAGATTATTTTTCAATATACATTATTACAAATTATTGAATATATTTCCCTGTGCTATAAATTCTTGTTGCTTATTGATTTTATATACATAAAATACACCACTTATTTATCCATTCATCTGTTAATGGAATCTTAGACTGATTCCATGTCTTGACTATTGTAAATAGTGTTACTATGAACATTGGGATGCATGTATCTTTTGAAATTAGAGTTCTGATCTCTTCTGGATATATGCCCAGGAGTGAAATTGTTGGATTGTATGGTAGCTCTATTTTTAGATTTTTAAGGAGACTCCATATTGTTTTCCATAGTGGCTGCACCAATTTACATTCCTACCAACAGTTTAGGAGGGTTACCTTTTCCCCACACTCTCTCCAGCATTTATTATTTGTAGACATTTTGATGATAGCCATTCTGATCCCTGTGAGTTGATACCTCTTTATGGTTTTGATTTGCATTTCTCGGATAATTTGTAATGTTGAACATTTTTTGTGTGCTTCTTGGACATTTATATGTCTTCTTTGTAGAAATGAAAATGTCTACTTAGGTCTTCTGCACATTTTACATTGGGTTGTTTTTATTTTTGATATTGAGTTTATATTATTGGATATTAAACTCTTGTCAGTGGTATCATTTGCAAATGTTTTCTCCCATTACATAGGCTGTCTTTTTGTTTTGTTGGTGATTTCCTTTAATATGCAAACGTTTTATGTTTGAATAGGTCCTGTTCGTTTATTTTTGCTTTTATTTATTTTGCCTTGGGAGAATGATCTAAGAAGATAGTACTATCATTTACGTCTGAGATTATTTTGCCAATGTTGTCTACTAGGATTTCTATGGTGTTATGTCTTACATTAAGTCCTTTGAACCATTTTGAATTTATTTTTGTATGTTGTGTAAGAAGTATTCTAGTTTCCTTGATTTACGTAAGTCTGTCTAGCCTTTCCAACACAACTTGCTGAAGAGACTGTCTTTTCTTGTTGTATATTCTTACCTCCTTTGTCATAGATTAATTGATCTTAGGAGTGTGGGTTTATTTCTAGGCTCTCTATTCTGTTTCATTAATCTATATATCTGCTTTTGTGCCAATAACACACTGTTTTGATTACTTTGGCTTTTTAGTATTGTCTGAAGTCTGGAAGGCTTATGCCTCAAGCTTTGTTTTTTTTTCCTCAGGATTGCCTTGAAGATTCTGGATATTTTCTGTTCCATATAAATTTTATGATTATCTGTTCTATTTCTGTGAAAAATGTCATAGGTATTTTGATAGGGATCTCATTAATATGTAGATTGCTTTGGATAATATGGCCATTTTAACAACATTAAATTTTCCAATACAAGAGCATGGGACACCTTTCCATTTCTTTCAATCATTTTTAATTTTCTTTATCAATGTTTTATAGTTTTCAGCATGTCTTTTACTCCTTAGTCAGATTTAATCTGAAGTATTTTATTTTATTTTTTGATGTGACTTTAAATGGA
Source organism: Aethalodelphis obliquidens (assembly GCF_003676395.1). NCBI lineage: Eukaryota > Metazoa > Chordata > Mammalia > Artiodactyla > Delphinidae > Aethalodelphis > Aethalodelphis obliquidens. The sequence goes on from NW_020837963.1 coordinate 213,700, forward strand.
TTTTTTCTTTTATGTTCTCTTTCCGATATTTCATTGTTAGTGTAAAAATATGCAACAGATTTTTGTATATTAATCTTTTACTCTGCTACCTTGTTGAATTCATTTATTAGTTTTAATAGTTTTTGTGTGGAGTCTTTAGGGTTCTCTATATAAAGTATCATGTCAGCTGCAAATAGTGACAGTTTTACCTTTTCTCTTCCAATTTGGATGCATTTTATCTATTTTTCTTCCCGAATTACTGTGGCTAAGACTTTCAATATCATGTTGAATAGAAGTGGTGAGAGTGGGCATCCTTATCTTTGTCCAGAATTCAATGGGAAGGTTTCAGCTTTTCCCCATTGAGTATTAGTTGGCTGTGTCACTATTGAGTATGATGTTAGCTGCGGACTTGTCATAAACTGCCTTTATTATGTTGAGATATGTTTCCTTTGTACCAACTTTGGTGAGAGTTTTTATCATGAATGGATGTTGAATTTTATCAAATGTTATTTCTGTGTCTATTGAGATGATCATGTGTTGTCTTTTCTTTTGTTACTGTGGTGTATCACATTCATTGATTTGAGTATGCTGAACCATCCTAGCAACCCTGGAATGAATCCACCCTGATTATGGTTTATGATAATTTTTATATATTGTTGGATTAGGTTTACTAATATTTTGTTGAGAATTTCTGCATTTATATTCATCAAAGATACTGACCTGTAATTTTCCCTCTTTCTTTCTTTCTTTCTTTCTTTTTTTTGTAGTGTCTTTGTCTGGTTTTGGTATCATGGTGATGGTGGCTTCATAGAATGATTTTGGGAGTGTTCCCTCCTCTTCAATCTTTTGGAATAGTTTTGAGAAGGATAGGTATAAGTTCTTCTTTTTATGTTTCATAGAATTCTCCAGTGAAGCCATTCAGTACTGGACTTTTCCTTGCAGGAAGGTTTTTTTTTTAAATATATAAATTTATTTATTATTTATTTTTGTTGCATTGGGTCTTCATTGCTGTGTGTGGGCTTTCTCTAGTTGCAGCGAGTGGGGACTACTCTTGGTTGTGGTGTGCAGGCTTCTCATTGCAGTGGCTTCTCTTGTTGTGGAGCACAGGCTCTAGGCATGCAGGCTTCAGTAGTTGTGGCACATGAGCTCTAGAGTGCAGTCACCATAGTTGTGGCACATGGGCTTAGTTTCTCCATGGTATGTGGAATCTTCCCAGGCCAGGGTTCGAACCTGTGTCCCCTGCATTGGCACACAGATTCCTAACCACTGCGTCACCAGGGAAGCCCTAAGGAGTTGTTTTTTATTACAGATTCTATTTCATTTCCAGTGATCAGTCTGTTCAGATCACCTAATTCTTCTTGACTCAGTTTTGGCAGGCTCTATGTTTCTAGCATTTGTCCATTTCTTCTAGGTTGTCCAATTTGTTGACACGTAACTGCTTATAGCATTTTCTTTTGGTTCTTTTTATATCTGTAATAATGATTGTTATCTCTCTTCTTTAATTTCTTACTTTGTTTATTTGTGTCCTCTCTCATTTCTTCTTAATGAGTCTGGCTAGAGGTGTCTCAATTTTGTTTTTTCTTTTCAGAAAAATATCTCTTGGTGTTATTGATATTTTTCTATTGTGTTTTTGACCTTTATTTTATTTATTTCCTCTCTGACCTTTATTATTCCCTTCTTTCTGCTGACTTCGGGTTTGTTTGTTCTTTTTCTAATTTTTTAGGTGGTAGGTTAGGTTGTCTATTTGAGACTTTTCTTGTCTGTTGGGGAAGGCCTGCATTGCTATGAACTTCCCTCTTAGAATTGCTTTTGCTGCATTCTACAGACTTTTGTAAGGTTGTGTTTTCATTGACATTTTTCTCAAGATATTTTCTAATTTCCTCTTAGATTTCATTGCTGACCCATTGATTTTTTAGTAACATGTTTTGTGGTTTCCATGTGTTCATTTTGTTCCCATTTTTCTTTCTGTGGTTAATTTCTAGGTTAACATTGTAGTCAGAAAAGATGTTTGAGATAATTTCTATCCTCTTAAATTTGTTGCGGCTTGTTTTGTGACCTAGTATGTGGTCTATCTTAGAGAATGTTCCATGTATGCCTGAGAAGAATGTGTATTCTGTTTTTTAAATTTATTTATTTGTTTATTATTTATTTAATGTAATATCCTGTAGATATGAATTAAGTTCAACTGGTCTGTTATGTCATTTAGGGTCTCTGTTGCCTTAATGATTTTCTGTCTGGAAGATCTGTCCATTCATGTCAGTGGGGTATTAAAGTCTCCTATTATTGTTTTTCTGTCAATTTCTTCCTTTATGTCTATTGTATTTATTTTATATATTTAGGTCCTCCTATATTTTTTGTGTATGTGTTAATGAGTCTAATATCCTCTTCTTGTATTGATCCCTTTATCATTATATAATCCCCTTCTTTGTCTTTAGTTGTAGCCTTTGTTTTAAAGTCTACTTTGTCTGCTCAGTGTATTGCTACCCCAGCTTTCCTGTTGTTTCCTTTGCATGAAATACCTTATTCCTCCCCCTCACCTTCAATCTGTGTGTATCTTTCACCTGGAAAGGAGTCTCTTGTAGGTAGCATATTGTAGGTTCTTGTTTTTTATCCAATCAGCCACTCTATGTCTTTCAATTGGAGCCTTTTTTTCATTGATATTTACAGTAATAATTGATAGGTATGGACTTATTGACATTTTAAACCTTGTTTTCCAGCAGATTTTATTGTTCTTCTTTGATCCATTTTCTTCTTTTTGTTCTTCTTTTCATGGTTTGATGGTTTCCTTTTGTATTGTGCTTGAGTTTCTTTCATTTTGGTTTTTGTGAATCTATTGTATGTTTTTGATTTGTGGTTCCCCTGGTTTTTGAATGTGTTGACTCTTTATTCACTTTAGACTGATAGTCATACAAGTTCAAACACATTCTAAAAGACCTACATTTCTTTCTACCTACCCCCACATTTGGTGATTTTGATGTCCTATTTTACATCTTCATGTTTATCCTTTTGCTATTAGTTGTACTTTTATAATCACTTTTACAAATTGTTTTGAATGTTTTTTAATCTATGTGCTGGTGTATGTAAGTGGTCTTCAATCTGTTTATATATTTACCTTTCCTTTTGTAATTTTCTCTTTCCTACGGATTATTGCCTCTTTTCTATTTAGAGAAGATATTTCAATATATATTTTCATAAGTTGGTTTAGTATTGCTGTCATTGTTTTTGCTTCTCTGAGAAATTGTCTCTCATTCTATTCTAAATAATAATGTTGATGGCTATTGTTCTCTAAGTTGCAGGTTTTTCCCTTTCAGAACTTTGAATATATCTCACCATTCTCTTCTAGTCTGCAAAATTCCTGCAGAAAATCAGTATATGGTGGTTCTATTTGGTGTAGGTCTCTTTGTGTTCATCTTTTTTGGGACCCTCTCTGTTTTTGTACCTGCATATCTATTTCCTTCTTTAAGTTTAGGATGTTTTCAGGCATAATGTCTTCAAGTACATTTTTGATCCCCTTCTCTCTCTGTTCTCCTTCTGGTACTCCTATTAAGATAAGTGGGCATGCTTTATATTAACCTATAGATCTTGTATGTTGCTTTTTTTTTTTTTTTTTTTTACTTTTCATTTGTCTTTTTGTCTGCTGTTCTGATTGGGTGATTTCCATTATTCTGTCTTCCAGATCACTTATTTGCTCTTTTGTGTTATTTAATCTGCTATTTGTTGCTTTTATCTTGGCATTTGAGTTGCTTAATTTTCATTGGTTCCTCTTTAGAGTTTCTATTTCTTAATTTTCAGTGCTCTACATTTCTATTGATAATCTTTTTAAATTCCTTTAGCACTATTATTACCTCCTTTTTGAACCTGAGATTTAGTAGACTGGTGAGGTCTGTTTCATTTGTATTTTATGGGATTTCTCTTTTTTTTTAAATAATAGGATATATTTACTCTGCTTTTACATTTTACTTGACTTTCTCTGTCTACGGATTTAGGATAAACCGTTATCTACTGTGGTCTTTAAGGAGTGTTTTTATTTGGGAGCATCCCTTTGTATACTGTGGGGGTCCATTATTTTTGTTGTGAGGGCTGATTTTGTTATGGATGCCTCCCATGTCTTTCCTCAGATTGTGCTGGCTGTTATTCTCTTGATAGGGGGTGTTATTGGTGGTGTGATGACCAAAGTCTGCACTGGATATTGAGCAGGGCCTCTCCTTTGTCCCTTGTCTGTCACAGTTCTGTATGGGGTGAGGTGTCCTCCCCAGTTGTTGGAGTAGAAGATCTGAGGATTGGACTCAATAAGGCTCCATTGCCACTGAGTGAGTGCTCTGTCACAAAGGAGGCGAGAACTGAAACAAGTGAGGATCTTTTGCTCACAGTGAACTATGCACTGCCCATGCAGCCCTCCACAGTTCTGTCCATAAGCAGCCCAAGGTTGCATCCCTTTCTCTGTTGTGTTTGTTCCATACCTAGTGCTAGGCTGTGGTGTGAAGTGGGTTAGTGCTGGGGGTTGGGATGCTGTGGCTGAAGGAATCAAGGTAGTTTTTTTGCCACATGAAACTTGGGCTGCCTCTGTGGCAGGTCTCTCCCAGGACCTGTCCACCACAGATCTGGCTCCAAGATTTGATGTAAGATAGGCAGTCCTGGAGCACTCCTGTAGGGAAACAAACCACTGTGCACTTCTTCCCAGGGGCTGTATTCCTGAGATATATGTTTCTGTGGCACCACCTAGTGTGCACACTGACAAAGTCTGCCACCCACACTCACTGTGCACACTTTAACAATGGAGTCAGAGCCCAGTTCTGCCTGTGCTGAGCAGGTGCCCACAAAATCCACCACTCCTGGATCTGCACCTGCTGTGTGTGTAGTGGCAGTGGGCTCCAAGTTTCAGCCTAGACCACACCCCAGGCCCTCCTGGCTGTCTCCACATGGCTAGACTGAGTCCTCTCCCAGGGTCTGTCCACTTGAAATTTGGCACCTAACTACTGCACCTATTAGCATCCTCCTTCCCCTGAAATCACTTTGGACTGGAAATTGTGGTGAGGTGGCAAGAGTAAGTGCTGGTCTCTCTCCACTATGATTGCTAGCAAGCCAGCACGTGAACACTCCTTGTAAGCAGAGTCCAGACCTCTCCAGCTCCTTTATCTGCCCCAGTGGACCTCCCAGCAGGCAAGGGGGCTCTCCAGGGTAAGGGTCTGCCCAAGTGGACTTTCTCCCCTTCAGAGATTCCTCCTAGGGTGTCAGTCCCATCCTGATGACTTTTTTACCTCCACAACTTACCCAGTTACATGATACATGATCTTTTTGCAGCTTTGGTTGTATAAGAGATCTTCTGCCATTTTCCAGATGGTTTTCTGTGATATTTGTTCTACCTGTTGATGTATTTTTGATGTGTTTGTTGGGGAAGGTGAGCTCCACATCCTCATGCTCTGACATCTTGGTCCTTCACCTATTTTGATTTATTAATTGACTGCTCTATACCCCTAGGTTATATTATGTTTTGCCAGAATAATGTTTCTATAAACACCATCGTGTATAAATATTGGCTCAGTTGATTCTTTTATTAAGGGTAGAGTCTTATAAATAGGATAGGGAGGATGCCTCTATGAAAGAGTATGAATAATTTAAATGGCTATTGAAATACATCATCAACTTAATTCCTTTGAAGTGTTTAACATTTTATACCCCTAGTAATAGAATATTATGATGATCATTACACCATGCTCCTATCAAACTTGAGAATATATACTTTCTTATTTTATATATTCTTAAATATATATATATATACATACATATATATTTTTTCTATAGTTGACACTCAGTAGGCTGTTATGAATATTGGTTAAATAAAATAAGCAAGCAAGCTCATTGTTACCATAATTGGCATGCTTTTATTACCAGCAAAATTCTATATTTTAGTCCTTTAATGACCATTTTCTTTTTAACTCATTCCAATTAACTCTAAACTTTTATTGTTCTCCTTCATGCATTCAGCTGAATCTCCTCTTTCTCATACTCATTCCCATTGCTGAGTCTTTGTTCACATAAAAGTTCTTGGAATCTTTCTTCTTCAAATTGAAAATCTTCTTAGAGTAAATTTGAACACATATTCTATTCTTTTTATTATTATTACTTTGTGCTTTCACTAGACCATGATGCAATGTGGTGTACTGGCTTTGGATTCAGAAAATATGGGCTGAATCTTGGTTCTGGGACATTCCAGACTTTGTGTGACTTTAGGCAAAACTCTCCTCCTTTCTGTGTCTTTTAACTCACGTGTCAGTAACTCATCTACAACATAGATACTGATAACTACCTCAATGTGTTCATTTATATATTCCATAAATATCACTTGAGTGTGTACTAAGATTTATTCCTGGTAACAGGGATAGATGGTCACTTGATTAAAAAAGAGTGTGGGTGTTATAAACCTTGCGTATTTTAGACACACAGATGATGCTTAGGGATTGGTAGATGGGGAAAGCAAAATAGAAATATTAATATAATCTCTGAGAAACCACATATTGTATACATCATATACATTTATACACCATGGTAGTATTTCTGACCACCATTAAAAAGAAGTGTCATTTTTCTTGCTTTCTCACTGGCAAAAATATACCTTGCTGAAGCATCCATACACTCCCTCATTGTAAGATTTCCCTGTTTGTGGGACAGTTGGTTTATGATTTCGTTGTCAGAGAAGAAGCAGAATTAAGTAACCCAAAGAGAGACCCAACCTCTGATCTTGACTTCATTAAGATTGTGTGCTAAGAACTCAGGCTGACCAATAACAGAATTTTGTCCATTCAGTGGATGTGTCCCTAACATGTTTATTTCCATGCATATATGAATCCTGATAACTATTTCCCAGAATACCCCCAACCCTGGAGAGAATTATTTGGATGTCATGGTCAAGCTTAATGCATTTCTATTTAGGAATCTAATGTCTGGCAACATAATACATTTATCACTTATTTAATACATAAACGGTTTTTACTCTTGTCTGATACCCCAATGGTTGGCAAATTAAAGACTATACATTAATCAGTTTGCCTTTCAGTTAAGTGCACCTATCTCATCTGTGCGGACTGTAGCTTCATCTGCCAGATATATAGTCTGACTCAGTAAAAAAATGGAACTGAATTCCTGTTGAGGACATTATATTTGGTATTTGTTGCAGGTACAGATGATGGGTAGGAAACAAAAAGAGACATTTTTCCCTTAGGTTTACAGTGTAAGTGGCAGGTCCTAGTGTGAGAACTCCTTGAGGCTCTTCACTTAGTGGTGACATATCTAAGGTTCTAATAAGAGGATTCTGTATTACTTTAATCTTAGTATATATAAAATAGAACTTATCTTTCCCAAACCCAAATTTTCTTATGTCTAGTTTCAATCAACTATGTCATTCTCCAGACTTCAAGCTGTGAGGGCTATGTGCTTTTGGACCTGAATTTCTCTTCATTGCTGATATTTACTGGTCAGCACATGACTCAAACTTGCCAATTTCTCTGTATCACCTTGCCATTTTCATGACTAGCACCTATTCAACTTATGTTGAGATTACTTCTAGAAGCCTTGTTAACTGGCCTTTCAGACCACAATCTTTCCACATATATTCCTTTTTATAAATAAATATCCTCAAATGCCCTTCCTCCATACTTTCACTTGAGAGATAAGACACGTTTTCTCACACTTATGACATTATTTTTCTTTGGCTCTCAAAAGCAAACACAATGTGGCACCAACTCTCCTGTCTTATCGCCAACTATTTCTCCAAATCTTCGTTTTCCTAGAGTTAGCTGTGTCCCCTCTCTACCAGCCCATCCCTAATGAGGCTTCACACATGTTCTTCCCACTAGAAGTTCAAATCTGCTTCATTCAAATTCCTGTTCCCACATTTATTCAAAAGACAAATATTAACTGAGTGACTCCTCTGGTTAAGCTATTTTAGGCATGTGAGATATATAATTTATGCCTGGCCTCATGGAGTTTTCATTTTGAAGGGTAAAGATACTGTAGGTACATATACACAGCCCAGATCCCAACCTTCCATACTGCTATGCTCTAGATGCTAGGGACAATGAGAGCTGGTCATTCTCAGCTTGGTCTCTCTTCATAACTGCCCTCAGTTGAGGAGATTGACTTTATCCCAGATCATGGGGGAAGCTCACATACAATGACTGGTTAATGGAGGGGAAAGGCCCTGGTTATTTAAAGAGCAAAAGAATAGTTTAAATTTAAGGAAGTCCAGCTCATCTTTATTTTCAAGTCGTTCTGACCAGTACTTGTAATCAATCTAGGGCATGGGCATGTTACTTCTTTCATGTCATGTTCATCCATCCTGCACTTGGGTCTAGGAATATCTGTATGGAGTACTAGCATCAAGACTTCTTCCATAATGCTCCATGTTGCCATTACCTTCTGAGTTCTGACATATCAAAGTGATACATTTTCCACTATTTGCAGAACCTCAAAGTGTCATTCCTTTTTAAATCACGGAGAACTTTTCCCTCTTACACACAATCACAAGACAAGAGGGAAGCTTATGTAAAGAGAAGTCATGATGATATATATTCTGGACTTCTTTCTCATTATAGTACTTGAAAATTTGGGGATAAAGTGAAAATAAATATACTTTAAAGCAATAAAATAAAAGGCAATTCAATGTAGTATTTTAATCATTATTAAACATATTATATACAACTTCCCAACTTGGAGATATATATAGAAAGCATTAATACTGACTGACCATAAATTATTCCATACAGACAGGAAGAGCAATGGATAAAATTTAATACTTTTAAAATAAAATTACCAAGAAATTTCATACACACAGAACCAAATTTTGGAGTTTGGGATGACTACCTTCTAAATAGGGGGACAATATGTCCTTTGCTGCCAGGAATAGTCCTGGTTTATACCTGTTGTTCCAGAGTAATTATTAATTTCATACTCATTAAAAAAACTTGAGTTGGAATTCATATAACATAAAATTAACCATTTTAAAATGTACAATTCAGTGTCATGTAGTACATTCATGATGTTGTGCAACAATCATCTGTATATGATTCAATCATCTGTACATGCAAAAGTGTTCCAAACATTTTTACCCTCCTTTTACTCTCAAAGGAAATCCTATACCCATTAAATAGTCAGTCCCTATTCCTCCCTCCCCAACCCCTGACTACCATTACTATGCTTTCTGTCTCTAAAAATGTAGCTTTTCTTGATATTTCATTTAAATGAAATTATACAATATGTGGTCTTTTGAGTCTGGCTTTTTTCACTTAGCATAATGTTTTTGAGGTTCATCCACATTATAGCATGTGTCACTACTTCATTCATGTCTATAGTTGAATAATATTCCACTGTATGGATATATTCCATTTTGGAGGGCTGCTTCCAAATTTTGGCTATTCTGATTATTGCTGCTATGAACATTCATGTGCAAGTATTTGTTCAATTTTTTCATTTTCTTGTAAATTATAATGCCATTTGTCACAGAAGTGTTTAAGAATTATCATTTTTTCATCAATGTAGGTGATTTTTCATTGACATGAAAGTAAAAATATAATGTTCAGAATTGTCCATGGGCTTATTCACCTCCTCCCCAAAATGGACAATACTTTGCCTTTATGAATCTTAGATAGCTATGAGAAATTAAAAAAAAAAACACCTTTAAACACACAGCCCCATATGAACTATCTTTTTAAAGATTTGTTATATACTCTAGTCTCCCTTGTTAACTGAAAACAAAAGGCACAACCTATAAATTGAGAGTTATGTTTTACTGTGGACAAAACTGAGGACTTGAGCACCAGACACAGCATCTTGGATAACTCTGAGAGACTGCTCTGAAGAGGCAAGGGGTGGGGAGCAAGGATATATAGGAGTTTTTGCAAGAAAGACCAGGTAGTTGGATCATCAAATGATTTCGTTAATTAGAGAAAATCAGGTATCTCAAGTTAAGAATTTAGCACTTTTCTATGTATGGAAAGATGCAAGAGTCTGAGCTCACTGAAATCATTCCTTTGACATGCACTACAGCTATCTGAGGCCAGTATCCTGTGTTTTCTCATCCTGAGTTTCCTCAGGGTGCACTGTGTGGGGGGAGGGAGGGGAGGGAGACTGCAGTGTCAGATGATTTGATGGCAGGCATTATGTTTCCATCCTGAGTTCCCTCAGGGCTCACCATTGGGGGTGGCTGAAGTGCCTGGTGGTTGCAACATCTTTTGTTTACTGATAGGTCAGGTGGCATTTTTAGTTCACACCCTCTAGCCTATCTTAGCTTGTTAAGGTTTTCTGAAACTTTCCAAATGTTTCTTGCAGGTGGAAGGTATAGACAACATTCATATTGAAGAGAGTGATCCTCTCTTTTCCATGGACAACAGTCTACACATCAAGAAAATAGAATCAACTGACATGTCTGATTGGTCCATCAAGGCACTTCTGAGACCTCTTTGAAATTCAAAAGTTTCAAGATCCTTTGGTCAAAAAAGAAACTTTTGCCAAGGGCAGAGAAGAATTGCAGGTTTAATTTGGTTGAGAAAAAACATCAACATCAGCTTCCTCCTATTGAGGTTTCCTCTGATTACATGGTCTTGTATAAGAATTTCAGCCCTAAGGACCTTTGATTCTCCATAGATTTTTTCATTATCGTTCATCCTTAAGCTTAAACTATATCAGACATGTAAAGAATTAAGGCAATCAGTCAAACAGAACAAAGTTTATTGATGTTTAAACAAGCAGGAAAAATAAAAGATTTTGGGTCTCAGTGATTCTGGCTGATAATCAGTCATTAGAAGTAAGTTGATAGTTGTTTGATCTTCAACCTCCTATGCTCATGTTGATATAGCATTAAGGTTATCAAAAGGACATTATGATTAATAAAATTGTATAAAAACAGTTTAAAGACATAAAGCTTTCTGCAGTCAGCTAGAGGATGAAGTAGGTAAAATTCTTTCCCTTATTCTTCCTTTTTGTTTTTCCAAGGAGAACGTTAGCAAGATAATTTGCACACCGCAAGTGCTAAGTAAATACATTTTGAATTATATTGATTTTCTTTACCATCTTTTATCTCTCGCCATTTATAAGTTATTTAAATTATAAAATGAAACCAGAGTACAAATATAGGTTTATGATGAAAAAAAAATCTTAAGTAGAATGAACTGAAGATTTTGTAAATCTCTCCAGTCTTAACCATTTGAAATTTTCTAGTCTCACTATATCTACAGGAAGGGAGGAGAATGAGGAGATAAACTTGGAAGTCAGTAACTTTTTGGTTCTGATTTCAGCTCTGTCATATATAAGCTACTTGGCAAGGCATTTTCCTTCCTGTGTCTCCATTCCATCTTCTACCAAATAGGAATAATAATACCTAATTCACAAGGCTACTGTGAGTCTTAAGTGTCAAAATATCTCTAAAATTACCTGGCACACTATGTAGTATAAGGCTTTCTAATAAATATTATGTTCTTCCTCTTTTCTGACCACTTTTGTTGGAGTGAGACTTGAGGAGCATGAAATATTTTCTCTTAGTTCTGCTTTAAAAAAAAAAAAACTGTGGGAAAAATGTACATGTGAATGCTTACAGACTGTAGGAAGACATTTTAAGAGTGCTAAATTCTACTCACACAGCCTCATCTTGTTAGACCTTCGCGGTCTCCTAGGAGTTTCGACTCGCCCAGGAAACAACAAGAGTCGGAAGCCGATGCAAAACGCAAGAGGTTTATTGAAGGCCGGTGCACCGGGGTTCCTTGGTCCTCACGCAGGAGGTCGAAGAAGGAACCCTTTTGGGCGCGAATATGTCAGTTTTATAGGTTCCCACTTCCCCGTATGTAAATTATAGATTTGGTTGTGTTCTCCTGCTGATTGGTTCCGGCTTAGGCTCGGACCAGAGAGGGAACTTGTCCCTAGCTGCCTGATTGGTCTTTGACAGACACCTTTTTTACATTTTGTTATCTCCCTCCTTCTC
>NW_020837963.1:225656-264131 GCF_003676395.1 Aethalodelphis obliquidens
CCTATTGTCTGGAGAGTTCTTAATCATTAGCTGGAACAATGTCCCTCGAGTCCCACAATCTCAGGTATAAATGCCCCAAATTCTAGATTTTGAGTCTGTTTCAATTCTTTCTCTCACTCCCTCTAAAATCAAGTGTTCAAATACTTTTGAGTGACACCTATGAAAATCTTACTGTTAGCTAGCCTAACAAAGCCCATTTCCTGTCGCTAACAAGCTTTCAACTTATCAATCCTTATCAAATCTTTGTTTCTCCTCATTTTTATTCCTAAAATATAGAGACCTAATCACTGAATATATTTTACTGGAGTGCAATTACTTTACAATGTTGTGTTAGGTTCTGCTGCACAATGAAGTGAATCAGCTATATGTACACATACATCTCCTCTCTCTTGGACCTCACTCTAAGGCCCCCATCCCACCCATCTAGGTCATCACAGAGCATCGAGCTGAGCTCCCTGTGCTATACAGCAGGTTCCAACTAGCTATCTATTTTACACATGGTAGTGTATATATGTCAATCCTAATCTACCAATTCATCCCATCCTCCCATTCCCCCTTCCATGTCCATGTATCAGTTCTCTAAATCTGCATCTCTATTCCTGTCCTGCAAATATGTTCATCTGTACCATTTTTATAGATTCCACATACATGTGTTAATATACAATATTTGTTTTTCTCTCTCTGACTTACTTCACTCTGTTTGACAGTCTCTAGGTCCATCCACATCTCTACAAATGAGCTCATTTCATTCTTTTTATGGCTAAGTAATATTCCATTGCATATATGTACCACATCTTCTTTATCCATTCATCTGTTGATGGACATTTATGTTGTTTCCATGTCCTGGCTATTGTAAGTAGTGCTGCAATGAACATTGGGGTACATGTATCATTTTGAATTATGGTTTTCTCAGGGCATACACCCAGTAGTGGGATTGCTGGGTCATATGGTAGTTCTATTTTTAGTTTTTTAAGGAGCCTCCATACTGTTCTCCATAGCGGCTGTATCAATTTACATTCCCACCAATAGTGTAAGAGGGTTCCCCTTCCTCCACACCCAATCCAGTATCTGTTGTTGGTAGGTATTTTATGATGGCCATTCTGATTGGTGTGAGGTGATACCTCATTGTAGTTTTGATTTGCATTTCTATAATAATTAATGATGTTGAGCATCCTTTCATGAGCCTCTTGGCCAACAGTATGTCTTCTTTGGAGAAAGCTCTATTTAGGTCTTCTGCCCATTTTGAGATTGGGTTGTTTGTTTTTTAATATTGAGCTCCAGGATTTGTTTGTATATTTTGGAAATTAATCCTTTGTCAGTTCCTTCACTTGCAAATATTTTCTCCCATTCTGAAGGCTGTCTTTTCATCTTGTTTTTGGTTTCCTTTGTTGTGCACAAGCTTTTAAATTTAATTAGGTCCTGTTTGTTTATGTTTGTTTTATTTTCATTAGTCTAGGAGGTGGGTCAAGAAAGATCTTGCTGTGGTTTATGTCAAAGAGTGTTTTTATTTATGTTTACTCTAAGAGTTTATAGTGTCTGGTCTTACATTTAGGTCTTTAATCCATTTTGAGTTTACTTTTGTGAATGGTGTTAGGGAGTGTTCTAATCTCATTCTTTTAAATGTAGCTGTCTAGTTTTCCCAGCACCATTTATTGAAGAGGCTGTCTTTTCTCCATTGTATATTCTTGCCTCCCTTGTCATAGATTAATTGACCATAGGTGCATGAGTTTTTTTCTGGGCTTTCTATACTGTACCATTGATCTATATGTCTGTTTTTGTACTATTACCATACTGTCTTCATTACTGTAGCTTTGTAGTATAGTCTGAAGTCAGGGAGCCTGATTCCTCCAGCTCCGTTGTTTATTTTTTTTTTTTCTCAAGATTGCTTTGGCTAGTCGGGGTCTTTGTGCTTCCATACAAGTTGTAAAAATTTTTGTTTTAATTCTTGAAGAATACCATTAGTAATTTGATAGGGATTGCACTGAATCTGTAGATTGCTTTGGGTAAGGTAGTCATTTTCACAATATTGAGTCTTCCAATCCAAGAACATAGTATATCTCTCCATCAGTTTGTGTGATCTTTGATTTCATTCATCAGCATGTTATAGTTTTTGGACTACAGGTTTTCGCCTCCTTAGGTAGGTTTATTCTTAAGTATTTTATTCTTTTTGCTGCAATGGTAAATGGGATTGTTTCCTTAATTTCCCTTTCTGATCTTTTCTTGTTAGTGTATAGGATTTCAAGACATTTCTCTGCATTAATTTTGTATCCTGCAACTTTATCAAATTCGTTGATTAGCTCTAAGAGTTTTCTGGTGGCATCTTTAGGATTTTTCCATTTATATTATCATGTCATCTGCAAACAGTGACAGTTTTACTTCTTCTTTTCCAATTTGTATTATTTTTAATTCTTTATCTTCTCTGAGAGCCATGGAAACGACTTCCAAAACTATGTTGAATAAGTGTGGTGAGAGTTGTCATCCTTGTCTTGTTCCTGACCTTAGAGGAAATGCTTTCAGTGTTTCACCATTGAGAATGATGTTTGCTGTGGGTTTGTTGTATATGGATTTTATGCATTCAGGTAGGTTCATTCCAGGCCACTTTCTGGGGAGATTTTTTTTTTAATAATCATAAATTTGTTGAATTTTGTCAGAAGCTTTTTCTACATCTATTAAAATGAACATAGGGTTTTTATTTTTTATTTTGTTAATATGGTGTATCACATTGATTGATTTGTGTATATTGAAGAAACATTGTATCCCTGGGATAAATCCCACTGGACCATGGTGTATGATCCTTTTATTGTGTTGCTGGATTCTGTTTGCAAGTATGTTGTTGAGGATATTTGCATCTATATTCATCAGTGATATTGGTCTGTGATTTTCTTTTTTTTTTTTTTAGTATCTTTGCCTGGTTTTGGTATTGGGGTGATGGTGGCCTCATAGAATGAGTTTGGGAGTTTCCTCCACAATTTTATGGAAGAGTTTGAGAAGGATAGGTGTTAGCTCTCCTCCAAATGCTTGATAGGATTTGCCTGAGAAGCCATCTGGCCTTGGCATTCTATTTGTTGGAAGATTTTTTTTTTTTTTTGCCATCTCCATTAGAGTACAATTGCTTTACAATGGTGTGTTAGATTCTGCTTTATAAAAAAGTGAATCAGTTATACATATACATATGTCCCCATATCTCTTCACTCTAGCATCTCCCTCCCTCCCACCTTCCCTATCTCACCCCTCTAGGTGGTCAAAAAACACTGAGCTGATCTCCCTGTGTTATGTGTTTGCTTCCCACTAGCTATCTATTTTACGTGTGGTAGTGTATATATCTCCACGCCACTCTCTCACTTTGTCCCAGCTTACCCTTCCCCCTCCCTGTATCCTTAAGTCCATTCTCTAGTAGGTCTGCATCTTTATTCCCATCTTGCCCCTAGGTTCTTCTGACCATTATTTTTAAATTGTTTTTAGATTCCATTTATATGTGTTAGAATATGGTATATTTTTCTCTTTCTGACTTACTTCACTCTGTATGACAGTCTCTAGGTCCATCCACCTCACTAAAAATAACTCAGTTTCATTCCTTTTTATGGCTGAGTAATATTCCATTGTATATATGTGCCACATCTTCTTTATCCATTCATCTCTCAGTGGACACTTAGGTGTCCTGGCTATTGTAAATAGAGCTGTAATGAACATTGTGGTACATGACTCTTTTTGAATTATGGTTTTGTCAGGGTATATGCCTAGTAGTGGAATTGCTGGGTCGTATGGTAGTTCTATTTGTAGTTTTTTAAGGAACCTCCATACTGTTCTCCATAGTGGCTGTGTCAATTTACATTTGCACCAACAGTGCAGAAGAGTTCCCTTTTCTCCAGCGTTTATTGTTTGTAGATTTTTTGATGATGGCCATTCTGACCAATGTGAGATGATATCTCACTGTAGTTTTGATTTGCAGTTCTCTAATGATTAATGATGTTGAGCATTCTTTCATGTGTTTGTTGGAAATCGGTATGTCTTCTTTGGAGAAATATGTATTTAGGTCTTCTTCCCATTTTTGGATTGGGTTTTTTGTTTGTGTGATATTGAGCTGCATGAGGTGCTTGTATGATTTGGAGATTAATCCTTTGTCAGTTGCTTCATTTGTAAATATTTTCTCCCATTCTAAGGGTTGTCTTTAGTCTTGTTTATGGTTTCCTTTGCTGTGCAAAAGCTTTTAAGTTCCATTAGGTCCCATTTGTTTATTTTTGTTTTTATTTTCATCTCTCTAAGAGGTGGGTCATAAAGGTTCTTGCTGTGATTTATGTCATAGAGTGTTCTGCTTATGTTTTTGTCTAAGAGTTTGATGGTGTCTGGCTTTACATTTAGGTCTTTAATCCATTTTGAGTTTATTTTTGTGTATGGTGTTAGGAAGTGTTCTAATTTCATTCTTTTACAGGTATCTCTCCAGTTTTCCCAGCATCACTTATTGAAGAGGCTGTGTTTTCTCCACTGTATATTCTTGCCTCCATTATCAAAGATAAGGTGACCATATGTGTGTGAGTTTATCTCTGGGCTTTCTATCCTGTTCCATTGATCTATATTTCTGATTTTGTGCCAGTACCATACTGTCTTCATTACTATAGCTTTGTAGTATAGTCAGAAGACAGGAAGCCTCATTCCTTCAGCTCCGTTTTTCTTTGTCAAGATTTCTTTGGCTATTCGGGGTCTTTTGTGTTTCCATACAAATTGTGAATTTTCTTGTTCTAGTTCTGTGAAAAATGCCAGTGGTAGTTTGATAGGGATTGCATTCAATCTGTAGATTGCTTTGGGTAGTAGAGTCATTTTCACAATGTTGATTCTTCCAATCCAAGAACACGGTATATCTCACCATCTATTTGTATTATCTTTAATTTCTTTCATCAGTGTCTTATAATTTAATGCATACAGGTCTTTTGTCTCCTTAGGTAGGATTATTCCTAGATATTTTATTCTTTTTCTTGCAATGGTAAATGGGACTGTTTTCTTAATTTCACTTTCAGGTTTTTCATCATTA
This sequence comes from Aethalodelphis obliquidens, assembly GCF_003676395.1. Lineage (NCBI taxonomy): Eukaryota > Metazoa > Chordata > Mammalia > Artiodactyla > Delphinidae > Aethalodelphis > Aethalodelphis obliquidens. Next base: position 230,683 of record NW_020837963.1, read on the forward strand.
GTGTATAAGAATGCAAGAGATTTAGGTACATTAATTTTGTATCCTGCTACTTTACCAAATTCATTGATTTGCTCTAGTAGTTTTCTGGTAGCACCTTTAGGATTCTCTATATATAGTATCATATCATCTGCACACAGTGACAGCTTTACTTCTTCTTTTCCAATTTGTATTCCTTTATTTCTTTTTCTTCTCTGTTTGCTGTGGCTAAAACTTCCAAAACTATGTTGAATAATAGTGGTGAGAGTGGGCAAACTTGTCTTCTTCCTGATCTTAGTAGAAATGGTTTCAGTTTTTCACTATTGAGGATGATGTTGGCTGTGGGTTTGTCATATATGGCCTTTATTATGTTGAGGAAAATTCCCTCTATGCCTACATTCTCGAGGGTTTTTGTCATATATGGGTGATGAATTTTGTCAAAAGCTTTTTCTGCATCTCTTAAGATGTTCATATGGCTTTTCTCCTTCAATTTGTTAATATGGTGTATCACGTTGACTGATTTGCATATATTGAAGGATCCTTGTATTCCTGGGATAAACCCCACTTGATCATAGTGTATGATACTTTTAATGTGCTGTTGGATTCTGTTTGCTAGTATTTTGTTGAGGATTTTTACACCTATATTCATCAGTGATATTGGCCTATAGTTTTATTTCTTTGTGACACCTTTGTCTGTTTTTGGCATCAGAGTGATGGTGGCCTCATAGAATGAGTGTGGGAGTGTTCCTCCCTCTGCTATATTTTGGAAGAGTTTGAGAAGGATAGGTGTTAGCTCTTCTCTAAATGTTTGATCAAATTTGCCTGTGAAGACATCTGGTCCTGGGCTTTTGTTTCTTGGAAGATTTTTAATCACAGTTTCAATTTCAGTGTTTGTGATTGGTCTGTTCATATTTTCTCCTTCTTCCTGGTTCAGTCTAGGAAGGTTGTGCATTTCTAAGAATTTGTCCATTTCTTCCAGATTGTCCATTTTATTGGCATAGAGTTGCTTGTAGTAATCTCTCATGGTCCTTTGTATTTCTGCACAGTCACTTGTTACTTCTCCTTTTTCATTTCTAATTCTATTTATTTGAGTCTTCTCCCTGTTTTCTTGATAAATCTGGCTGTAATGGTTAATCAATTTTCTTATCTTCTCAAAGAACCAGCTTTTAGTTTCATTGATCTTTGCTATCATTTCCTTCATTTCTTTTTCATTTGTTTCTCATCTGATCTTTATGATTTCTTTCCTTCTGCTAACTTTTGGGGTTTTTTTGTTTTTCTATCTCTAATTGCTTTAGGTGTAAGGTTAGGTTGTTTATTCGAGATGTTTCTTGTTTCTTAAGGTGGGCTTGTATAGATATAAACTTCCTCTTAGAACTACTTTTTCTGCATCCCACAGGTTTTGAGACATTGTGTTTTCATTGTCATTTGTTTCTAGGTATTTTTTGACATCCTCTTTGATTTCTTCAGTGATCTCTTGGTTTTTAAGTAGTGTGTTGTTCAGCCTCCGTGTGTTTGTATTACTTACAGATTTTTTCCTGTAATTGATATCTAGTCTCATAGCGTCATGGTCAGAAAAGATACTTGATACGATTTTAATTTTCTTAAGTTTACCAAGTCTTGATTTGTGACCCAAGATATGATCTGTCCTAGAGAATGTTCTATGAGCATTTGAGAAGAACGTGTATTCTGTTTTTTTGGATGGAATGTCCTACAAATATCAATTAAGTCCATCTTGTTTAATGTATCATTTAAAGCCCATCTTGTTTAATGTATCATCTTGGGTTTCCTTATTTATTTTCATTTTGGAGGATCTGTCTATTGGTGAAAGTGGGCTGTTAAAGTCCCCTACTATGATTGTGTTACTGTCAATTTCCCCTGTTATGGCTGTTAGTATTTGCCTTATGTATTGAGGTGCTCCTATGTTGGGTGCATAAATATTTAGAATTGTTATATCTTCTTCTTGGATCGATCCCTTGAACATTATGTAGTGTCTTTCTTTGTCTCTTGTAAAAGTCTTTGTTTTGAAGTCTATTTTGTCTGATATGAGAATTGCTACTCCAGGTTTCTTTTGATTTCCATTTGCATGGAATATCTTTTACTACCTCTCACTTTCAGTCTGTATGTGTCCCTAGGTCTGAAATGGGTCTCTTGTAGACAGCATATATACGGGTCTTGTTTTTGTATCCATTCAGCCAGTCTATGTCTTTTGGTTGGAGCCTTTAATCCGTTTACATTTAAGGTGATTAATGATATGTATTTCTATTACCATTTTCTTAATTGCTTTTGGTTTATTATTGTAGGCCTTTTCCTTCACTTGTGTTTCCTGCCTAGAGAAGTCCCTTTAGCATTTGTTGTAAAGCTGGTTTGGTGGTGCTGAATTCTCTTAGCTTTTGCTTGTCTGTAAATGTTTTAATTTCTCCATCAAATCTGAATGAGATCCTTGCTGGGTAGAATAATCTTGTTTGTAGGGTTTTCTCCTTCTTCACTTTAAATATGTCCCACTCCTCCTTTCTGGCTTGCAGAGTTTCTGATGAAAGGTCAGCTATTAACCTTATGGGGCTTCCCTTATGTGTTGTTTGTTGTCTTTCCCTTGTTGCTTTTAATATTTTTTCTTTGTATTTAATTTTTGATAGTTTGATTAATAGGTGTCCTGGCGCATTTCTCCTTTTATTTTTCTTGTATGGGACTCTCTGTGCTTCCTGTATTTGATTAACTATTTCCTTTCCCATATTAGGGAAGTTTTTGACTATAATCTCTTCAAATATTTTCTCAGTCTGTTTCTTTTTTCTTCTTCTTCTGGGACCCCTATAATTCAAATGTTGGTGCATTTAACTTTGTCCCAGATGTCTCTGAGACTGTCCTCAATTCTTTTCTTTCTTTTTTCCTTATTGTTCTCTGCAGTAATTACTTCCAATATTTTATCTTCCAGGTCACTTTTCTGTTCTTCTGCCTCAATTATTCTGCTATTGATCCCTTGTAGAGAATGTCTAATTTCATTTATTGTGTTGTTCATCACCGTTTTTTTGCTCTTTAGTTCTTCTAAGTCCTTGTTAGACGTTTATTGTATTTTCTCCATTTTATTTCCAAGATTTTGTGTCATCTTTACTATGATCATTCTGAATTCTTTTCCAGGTAGACTGCCTATTTCCTCTTCATTTGTTAGGTCTGGTGGGTTTCTGTCTTGCTCCTTCATCTGCTGTGTGTTTCTCTGTCTTCTCATTTTGCTTTACTTTCTGTTTGAGGTCTCCTTTTTGCAGCCTGCATGTTTGTAGTTCCCATTGTTTTTGGTGTCTGTCTCCAGTGGCTAAGGTTTTTTCTGTGGGTTGTGTAGGCTTCCTGATGGAGGAGATTAGTGCCTGTGTTCTGGTGTTTGAGGCTGCATTTTGCATTTCTGGTGGGCAAGTCCATGACTGGTGGTGTGTTTTGGGGTGTCTGTGGCCTTATTATAATTTTAGGCAGCCTCTGTGCTACTGGTTGGGGTTGTGTTCCTGTCTTGCTAGTTGTTTGGCATAGGGTGTCCTGCTCGGTAGCTTGCTGGCCATTGAGTGTAGCTGGGCCTTGGCATTGAGATGGAGACTTCTGGGAGATTTTTGCCATTTGATATTATGTGGAGCTGGGAGGTCTCTTGTGGATCTTGTGGACCATTTTCCTGAACTTGGCTCTCCCACCTCAGTGGCACAGCCCTGACACCTAGTTGGAGCACCAAGAGCCTGTCCCCCACATGGCTCAGAAAAAAAGTGAGGAAAAAAGAAATAAAAAAGAAGATAAAATAAAATAAAAGTAAAATGAAATAGAATAAAGTTATTAAATTAAAAAAATTATTAAGGAAAATAATAGTTTTTAAGTAAAAAAAAAAAACAACAGACAGACAGAACCCTAGGACAAATGGTAAAAGCAAAGCTATATTGACAAAGTCACACACAGAGGCATACACATACACACTCACAAAAAAAGAAAAAGGGGAAAAATACATATCATTGCTCTCAAATTCCACCTCTTCCATTTGGGGTGATTCGTTGTCTATTCAGCTATTCCACAGATGCAGGTACATCAGGTTGACTGTGGATATTTAATACGCTGCTCCTGAGGCTCCTGGAAGAACTTTCCCTTCTTTGTTTGCACAGCTCCCTGGGTTCAGCTTTGGATTTGGACCCACCTCTGCTTTAGGTCACCTGAGGGCATCTGTTCTTCGTTCAGACAGGACAGGGTTAAAGGAGCAGCTTAGGGCTTCCATGGTGGCACAGTGGTTTAGAGTCTGCCTGCTGATGCAGGGGACACGGGTTCATGCCCCGGTCAGGTAAGATCCCACATGCCACGGAGCAGATGGGCCTGTGAACCATGGCCCCTGAACCTGCGCGTCCAGAGCCTGTGCTCCGCAATGGGAGAGGCCACAACAGTGAGAGGCCTGCGTACTCCAAAAAAAAAAAAAAAAGGAACAGCTGATTCGGGGACTCACTCAGCCCAGGGGTGGGAGGGGTACAGATGTGCGGTGAGCCTGCAGTGGCAGAGGCTGGCCTGATGTTTCAGCAGCCTGCAGTGCACCATGTATTCTCTCGGGGAATTGTCCCTGGATCATGGGACCCTGGCAGTAGTGGGCTGCACAGGCTCCTGGGAGGGGATTTGTGGATAGTGACCTGTGCTTGCACACAGGTTTCTTGGTGGCTGCAGCAGCAGCCTTAGCTTCTCATGCCATCTCTGAGCTTGAGGTCCATGCTGATAGCCACAGCTCACGTCCATCTCTGGAGCTCCTTTAAGCAGCACTCTTAATCCCCTCTCCTTGCACACCAGGAAACAAAGAGGCAAGAAAAAGTCTCTTCTGTCTTCGGCAGCTCTAGACTTTCCCGGACTCCCTCCCGGCCAGTCGTCATGCAGTAGCCCCCTTCAGGCTGTGTTCACGCAGCCAACCCCAGTCCTCTCCCTGGTATCCAGCTGAAGCCCAAGTCTCAGCTCCCAGCCCCTACCCATCCCGGCGGGTGAGCAGACAAGCCTTTAGGGCTGGTAAGTACTGGTCAGCACCAATTCTCTGTGCAGGAATCTCTCCACTTTGTCCTCCACACCCCTGTTGCTGTGCTGTCCTCCATGGCTCTGAAGCTACCCCCTCTGCCACCCGCAGTCTCTGCCCACAAAGGGCCTTCCTAATGTGTGGAAACCTTTCCTGCTTCACAGCTCCCTCCCACTGGTGCAGGTCCTGTCCCTAATTTTTGTCTCTGTTTCTTCTTTTTTCTTTTGCCCTACCCATGTATGTGGGTAGTTTCTTGCCTTTTTGGAGATCTGAAGTCTTCTGTCAGCGTTCAGTAGGTGTTCTGTAGGTGTTGTTCCACATGTAGATGTATTTCTGATGTATTTGTGGGGAGGAAGGTGATCTCCGTGTCTTACTCTTCCACCATCTTGAAGCCATTCCCCTAATATTTCCTTTGTTGGAAGAGTTTTATTCAGTTTCAATTTCAGTATTTATGATTAGTCTGCTTATATTTTCTAATTCTTCCTGGTTCAGTCTTGGAAAGTTGTACCTTTCCAAGAATTTGTCCACTTCTTCCAGGTTGTCCATTTTCCTGGCATATAGTTGTTTGTAGTAGTCTCTTATCATCCTTTGTATTTCTGCAGTGTCAGTTGTTACTTCTCCTTTTTCATTTCTAATTTTATTGAATTGAGTCCCCTCCTGTTTTTTCTTGATGAGTCTGGTTAAGGTTTATCAATTTTGTTTATCTTCTCAAAGAACAAACTTTTAGTTTTATTGATCTTTGATGTTGTTTCTTTCATTTCTTTTTCATTTATTTCTGACCTGATCTTTATGATTTCTTTCCTTCTACTGCCTTTGGGTTTTATTTGTTCTACTTTCTCTAGTTGCTTTAGGTGTAAGGTTAGATAGTTTGAGATTTTCTTGAGTGAAGATTGAATTGCTATAAACTTCCCTCTTAGAACTGCTTTAGCTGCAACCCATAGGTTTTGCATTGTCATGTATTTGTTGTCATTTGTGTCTAAGTATTTTTTGATTTCCTCTTTGATTTCTTCAATGATCTCTTGGTTATTTAATAGTGAAATATTTAGTCTCCATATGTTTGGTTTTTTACAGTAATTTTCCTGTAATTGATTTCTTATCTCATAGCATTGTGGTTGGAAAAGATGCTTGATATGATTTCCTTTTTTTGTATATTTTCCAAGGCTTTATTTTTGACCCAAGATATGATCTATCCTGGAGTAGGTTCCACGTGCACTTAAGAAGAAACTGTATTCTGCTACCTTCGAGTGGAGTGTCCTATAAATATCAATTAAGTCCATCTTGTCTATTGTGTCATTTAAAGCTTGTGTTTCCTTATATATTTTCCCTCTGGATGATCTGTCCATTGGTGTAAGTGGGGTTTTAAAATCCTCCACTATTACTGTGTTACTGTCGATTTCCCCTTTTATGCCTGTTAGCATTTGCCTTATGTATTGAGGTGCTCCTATTTTGGGTGAATAAATATTTATAATTTCTATATCTTCTTCTTGGATTGATCCCTTTATCGTTATGTAGTGTCCTTCCTTGTCTCTTGTAACAATCTTTATTTTAAAGTCTATATTATCTGATATGAATCTTGCTGCTCCAGCTTTTGTTTGATTTCTAATTGCATGGAATAACTTTTTCTAACCCATCACTTTCAATCTGTACATGTCCCTAAATCTGAAGTGGGTCTCTTGTAGCCAGCATATATACAGGTATTGTTTTTGTATCCATTCAGCCAGTCTGTGTCTTTTGGTTGGTGTATTCAAGGTAATTATCAATATATATGTTCCTATTACCATTTTCTTAATTGTTTTGTGTTTGCATTTGTGGTTCTTTTTCTTCTCTTGTGTTTCCTCCCTTGAGAAATCCCTTTAGCATTTGTTGTAAAGCTGTTTTGGTGGTACCAAATTCTCTTAACTTTTGCTTGTCTTTAAAGCTTTTGTTTTTTTCCATTGAATCTGCATGAGACTCTTGCTCTGTAGAGTAATCTTGGTTGTAGGTTTTTCCTTTTCATCACTTTAAATATATCTTGCCATTCCCTTCTGGCCTGTAGTTTCTGCTGAAAGATCAGCTGTTAACCTTATGGGGATTCCCTTGTATATTTTTTGTTGCTTTTCCCTTGTTGCTTTTAATATTGTTTCTTTGAATTTAATTTTTGTTAGTTTGAGTAATATGCATCCTGGTATTCTCCTTTGGTTTATCCTGTTGGTACTCTGCACTTCCTGGACTTGTGTGGCTATATCCTTTCCCATGTTAGGGAAGTTTTTGAGTATGATCTCTTCAATATTTTCTCAGATGCTTTATCTTTCTCTTCTTCTTCTGGGAACCTTATAATTTGAATTTTGGTGCATTTAATGTTGTCTCAGTGGTCTCTGAGACTGTCTTCAATTCTCTTCATTCTTTTTTCTTTATTCTGCTTCTCAGCAGTTATTTCCACTATTCTATTTTCCAGCTCACTTATTCATTCTTCTGCCTCAGTTATTCTGCTATTGATTCCTTCTAGCATATTTTTCATTTCAATTATTGTGTTGTTCATCACTCTTTGTTTTTAGTCCTTCTAGTTCTTTGTTAAACATTTCTTGTATTTTCTCAATCCATGCCTCCATTCTTTTTCTGAGATTTTGGATCATCCCTACTATCATTACACTGAATTCTTTATCAGGTAGGTTTCCTATTTCCTCTTCATTTATTTGATCTTGTAGGTGTTTACTTTGCCTCTTCATCTGTAACATATTTTCTGGTCGATTTATTTATTTTGATGGGTGAGACTGTGTTCCTGTCTTACTGGTTGTTTGGATTGAAGCTTCCAGCACTAGAGTTTGTAGACAGTTGTGTAGAGGCAGGTCTTGGTACTGAGATGAGGACCTCTGGGAGACCTCACTTCGATTAATATTCCCTAGGGTTTGGGTTTCTCTGTTAGTCAAGTGGCTTGGATTTGGCACTCCCACCACAGGAACTCAGGCCCAATCCCCAGCCTGTGAACCAAAATCCTGAAAGCCACAAGATGTGGCCAAAAAAAAAAAAAAAAAGCAGTATAGTAACAAAGAATAAAAAATAAAGTAAAATTAGAAAAATTTAAAAATATATTAGAAAAATAAAAATGTAAATGAAACAAAAACACCAAGTTAAAACAGAGCCACAATAGCAAAAAAAAAAAAAAAAAAAAAGGCAAGGGGTGTGCAGAAAATGTCTTGATTTTGAGTTGTGGAGCATAGGTGGTGGCAGGGTTTAGGGAGGGCCAGTGCCTAGACTCAGGACACACATGACCAGAAAAGGCCCTGAAGGCAGGGCTTAGGTGGTGGCAGTGTTTAGTCAGGGGGGCAAGAGCCTAGCCTCAGGACCTGTACAGCTGGAAATGGTCTTGTGGATCTGGGCTTAGGTGGGGGCTGGGCCTAGTCTCAGGACCCACTTAGCTGAAAAAGGCCCTGGGGTTTGGGGGGACAGGTCTTAGGTTCAGCATGGCTGGAGGGTGCCTCGGAGGGCAGAGGATAGACCTGGGACCTCAGCAGGTTCCCAGAGGCCCAAGTAGGTGAGGGAAATTCTGGCTGAATTCCTTTCTGATCCTCCGATCCTCTGGTGGTCTCCCTGCATCCCTGTTGATCTCTTTGTGGTGAGTGGGCCCCTCCAGGCATGGGAAATTCTCCCCTTCCTCAGCTGCCCCTCGGGGTGCCAGTCCCATCTTTCCCACTTATCCTTCCCCTTCTCTCCCACCAACATCCTACCTGGTCATTTAGGGGTTTCTCCCATTCTCTTAGTTGTCCAAGATCCCCCACCAGCTCCTGGTAGGTGCCCTAGTTGTTAGGAGAGGTGAATTCTGTGTCCTCCTACTCTACCATCTTGACTCCATCCCCTCCCATCTTGACTCCGCCCCCTCCATTGACTCCTTATTTTTCTTCTTTCTGTCTCTTTTGTCATGTTTCACATTTTGCTTTCTTACCTCCTTATTCTCTTTATCCTCTCTCCATTCTTTTAACCCTTATTTTCTGTTTTTCTTTTCTCTTTACCTCTCTCCCTTTCCTCAATAAAATATTGTTTAAAATTAATCAGCAAACTAAAGCAATGTGACACACAACTGTATTTCAGGAATTCAAAGTTTATAAATATAGATAATGGCAGAAAAAGATGATTGACCAACAGCATGAATTTATGGGGCTTGCTGCCATAACTGTAGCTTCTCTTCTGCCCATTTCTGTACCCACACATTCTGCCTTCCCACCTGCTACTATTAATAAGCCTTTCTGTGCTCCTAAATTTTATTCATTTGCACACTAGATCACATCTTTTTTCTCCTACTTCACTGCTGCAATCTTCATATTCTTTCCTTCTAGAATGAATCTATTCCATTGTGATTTCAATGGTCTCTTTCCTTTGAAGTCCCTCCAGCTAATGCTTCAGAATTATCTGAATCCTCCCTTTGCTCACACTCTATGTCTAATCTTTTAACAAATTGTTAACATCTTAAAGATGTATTCAAAATCTCACTACTTATCATTTGTTCCACTCCTATCACTGTGAAATTAGCTACCCTATCAAGCTAAAATCTGATCTGATCTGGATTATTGAAATAGACTTCCACCAGGGCTCCCACCTTGTTAGAACCTATTATCACCTAGTGACAAACTTTATCCTTTCAAAACTCAAGTCAAATTATGCTAACTGTTCTGAAGAAAACTTAAGTATGTCTTTCAAACACATGTCAGAGTCACTACAGTGGCCAATATTATTCTGTTTAATTTGATGACATTAGTAATCTCTCAAATCCTACCTTTCCCCACCTTGCTCACCAAGTCTCATCATACTCTTTCTGCTCTTCATTAAACATGTCACCCTCCTTTATCAGGGTGTTTATGCTTGTTTTTTCCTCACATATCTTCCTGGCTTTCTCCCTGACTTTTGTAAAGCCTCTGTGCCCAAGATTACTTTTTCAGTGAAACCTGTCAGAAACACCCCATCTCAAATTGTAAACTCTCAGAAAAACCTGTCATCTAGACTCCCTGGTTTTTGTCAGTTGCACTTATTTTTAGCATAACCATTTGTTATGATGTATATTTAAGTGCTTTTTTTCTTTCTTTTCTCCCTCTGTACTGTAACATCCATGAAAACTGTTATTTGTTGGTTTATTTTGTCTTGTTTTGTGTTATGGTTTTGTTTACGCCTGTATCCATTGCCCTTAGGAAAGTTCCCAGTACTTGATAGGCACTTAAATATTTGTTGAAGGAAATACTTTAACGATCAAAATTATTTGGAAAGGAGATCTTAAAGAAAAGTCTCATCATTTCATCAGAGTTATATATTAAATGAAAGATTATCTTATTTTTAAAGCTGAGCTGATACTGTTTAATACAGCAGGTTAGGTCATTGTGAAATGTTCAACATTTAATTAATCTAGCCTGAAGCCACCTTCTAATTCATATTGTTCATTTCAAATTATTTTATACAGGCTAGTCTTATCTCAAGTTTTATATTCTCAGTCAGTGGGATCACTAGTAGAAGAAACTCTATTATTTTTTTGTTTCTGTTTTCCTAGTGCTAGTAGAATGCTGCAGTCATGGTAAATTCTCATTAAATATGAGGTAATTAATAGAGGACTTGATTACAATTAAAATGCACAATATTTCCCCCAGTCCTTGGCAAGCCATATCATATGACTGCCTCAACAAGTTCTACTTTATGAAATCTTTGGTACTTTAAGGAATAATATTCATTGAAAAAGATCTGGTGGTAAATGGACATTAACAACTAAATGGACATTAACAACTAAAAGAACGACAAACGTACAATGATTTGGAAGAGTTTTTCTTCATCACTGCTTACAGCAAACTTTCTGTACTCCATTAAGATTTAAGTTTGACTGAAATGTCTGGTGTGGTATTTGTAATAGTGTGTCCAGTTCTCATCATGCTCAGTTCTCTTTAGTAGTTTATCCGTTGCCTGCAGAATCTTTCACTACATGTGAAAAGGGGATTGAAACCCTAAGGATCTTGTGAAATACATTAATTTGTGGTTAAATCTAAAAAAAAAAAATCTAATTTCAAATGTAAGTTAGTGCCAAACACAAATGGACAAGTGGAAGCCTGTGACTAGATAACAGTATGTAGAGAGAAAATTATTTACTTTCAATTCTAAGAGAAAAATGCACAAAGGAAACTGTTTACCTTTATGGAGCATAATTTATGGTATTACATTAATTCCCTAATACTTGCCAATCCCATTACTGAATCCTCATTTGCCATAATGTGTATGAGAATAGCATTAACTTGTTCTGTTTGTTTAGTCTTACGAATAGAAACTGTGCATTTACATATACTAAGAGGTTGATACAACTAATTTGTTAACCAAAAGTGTTTTTACATTAGGGTTTTATACCTTTGTCTGCTTCTTAAAGATTATTAGAAGAATGACTAAGATAGAAAGTATAAAGCAAAATTCTTGTTTGGAAATAAAATTGTGTCATAAATGTTATATAATAATAAGATTATTACAGTTTTGTTTTATTGAGTATATGCTTACATTTAATATAATGCTACAGGTAAAGAATTCATATGAAAAGGGTCTAAAGGTAAATGATCTAATTGTGAAAGCAGAGTTAATTTTATAACACAGCTAAAACAAAATTTGATGGTGATAAAAAATATGCTGGCATATTTTTGTTCAAAAATATAGCTGGCAGCATGGTGAAGCTAATAAAGGGTAGTATTCATAGTTGTGTAGGTAATTTTCTTGGATGGCATTAAAATAAATTGCAAAGCAAATGAAATAAAAACCTATTCATGTACCTTATGGAATCATAAACTGCAATGACATTACAATGAAAGCAGCATGATTTGTCCAATCAAAGACAATTGTGTTAAGGGAAAGAAAGTGAGAGAGAAAGCTATGGACATCATAAACACTGTCAGTCTGAATCCTCATTTCTTTGGCACTTAAGACAAGTTACTTTACTTTTTTACATAATTCTTCATTAAATGTTCTGGGCTCAGGACATAAGACTGTTAGTACCAAACTATAAAAATATCTGTGCTCAGGGACTCTTTTAAGGGTTATTTGTCTTCTGTGTTTTTATCTGTTAGTTTTTATTAACTTGCACAGCTTTAATACAGACACTACCTTATCTGACAATTATTTTGTTATTTTCTCCCATTTGGTCTCATACACCCCGCTAGTAAATATGATTTACTCCACCCCCTAAATTTATTACCTAATAAATTTGCTAAGCCCACACCAAGTAGGAATAATCTCCATTTACTGTACAGAGAGGGTATTAAGTGACTTGTTTAAGGTAGAAGACACTTGATTAATAGGGTTGGTTAAAAAGGAGATGACATTGTACTCATAAAATACTTATTGGATGTCTGCTGTACTTGCCAATGAGAATAAGTGATGAACGAAAGAGGAATGGTATTTCCATCACAGAGCTTCCCATTTAAAGTCAAAGATGTCCTTTGTTCCAGATACACCCTTTCCAGACAAAAGGATTTTAAAAGGTGTCCACCAATCCTACAACAAACATCATCTCAAAAAGCTAAATTAATATAAATAGCTAAAATAAATAAAAAGTTAAATTAGGATAACAAAGTCTCTAAAATATTCTGCAAAAAAGAAATCTATTAACTTTAATCAACCCAGGGTTTCTCAAGCATATTTAGTTGTAGACTACCTACCTTCTCACCTCTCCCTTCAAACCTAGCAACTGCTAGCAACTGGTGAAGAAGGTTTTCCACAGCACAGTCTAGGAACCACTGATTTGAACTAAGATCCTCTTTAGCTAAGGACTTTTGACAAAAAGGAGCATTATGGGTTGGGAACATTGCTGAGCAAGTTAATGGACTAACTTATGCATATGCTGTTCTTTCAAACAGAAATATTTTGCAAAGAATAATTTTGAAATCCCTTTCAAAACCAGCATTCTCACTCTTTCTCCCCTACTCAACATGCTATTCAAAAAGGAAAATAAATTTGATGGACTATTTCTGCCCAAGGAATAAAAAGCATTGTTTACTTTTCTGCACAGCTCTCAGTCTTTGACAGAGAAACAGTAGACCTAATTAGACACATCTTTCTGTCCATGTGGTATTTTTAAACAAAATACATTTCCCCTCCTTAAATTTTCCTTCTTTTTTAAAATACAAAGCATGATATTTTAAAAAATGAATTCCTTGTTTCTTTGGCATATCCACCATTGCTTTAAATGAAAACATCTTCCACTCCAAAAGGGACACAATATATCTAAACAGTTGCAAGAAAAACAAATGGTCAGAAGTTTGCAAATATGATAACACTGTACACATAAGTATCACAACAAAATACAATAAAATATTATAACTTTTAATATCCCTTCACACTTGAATGAAAACTGTTTACTAAGAGCTGTAGTGATTTAGCAAGTAGAAGCAAAACAAAATATATGTTGCATGTTTCCACTCATTAACATGTGGCCCTCCCTGTTAGCTTAGTATTTCCCTATTTTAATATTGGTGAAAATAAAAATAATAAAGAAATTCAAAGAACTAGAATATTTTGTCATTGTTTCCGAACTTCACATTATTTTTAAGTATCTCTTTTCTTGTTCAGGGTGTGAGTGTATGGATGTATGTGACAGTGTGTATATAGGTAATCAGATGTAAAAACAGGAAAGTCAGAAATATAAGATGAAATTTTAGGATATATCACTAATTAAGCATTAGTAGAGAAGTGGAAAGAACTAGAATTTAATATGTGATTTGCTAGTAGTCAGGCAATCAAATTGAAGAACTATTTATTTAATATTCTGAATCATAGTTCCTTCACTTATAAAATATAATTAGTGGTACCACTAAAGTATAGTTTTTCAAAAAGTTTAAAACATGATTTATACAAATATAAAATCATCAGATACTAATAATTTTATTTAAGTCAATAATTTAATGAGGAAATCAGTGAATGTTAAATGTGAGTTTGAAGAATAGATACATATACAGAAAATCACTAATGATGAAATGAATCTGCTAATAGAAACAAATTAATTAATATCTTATAGGGCAATAAAATGTTGGAGATAATATTTTCTTTAGGATAGAAAGCAATTTTATCTCTATTGAACAAAATTAACTTGCATTATTGAGGATAAGAATTATTTGCTTATCAATTGCCTATAACTTCTATTCTTACAGAGCTGACTCCATTTAATTCTTTCAATATTTTTATTATTCTGAGCTCTAAAATTATAAAATTCTAATGCATAATCACAAAGCTTTCTTAAAACGGTAGTATGCTATAAGATTCTTGAAAAGGATGTTTAACTAAAATACTTATCAGTGACAAGTTTCAGGCAATTTATGGACTTTGCCTCTATAAGCTCAGACATCTCAATATTTCAAAACACTGAAATACATGCTTGTTCTACCATTAGAGTTGTTTTGTCATTGTTTTGTGTTTGAGCAAGTACATTCATACATCAAGCAATAGTTCTAATAGATTCTGCCTGTATTTTTGTACTACTATGAGTAGAAAATAGTTTCTGTTCAGCATAATTTCCTTATCTCATCACTCTTGAAGACCATAGATCTGATCTGTTATGAAGAAATACACCAAAGAGAAACTGCCAAAATATCTAGGTTCATGTGTTTTTCTTGTGTGTGGGGGGCATGTGAGTGATCCAACTGTGTGTACATAATCTGAAACATATGTCTGTACAGCTGCGATGTTTGTGCAACATACACTTTGGCATGTGGCAGGTGTAAAGGAAAGGTTGATTACCTTTCTTTAGAATACTAATTACTGATAAAACATGATTGCCATTTCCTAGAAGCCATATTGAAGTTTATTTAGAGCACCAGATTTAAAAAAGCAAAAGAAGAAGAAAGCAAACAAGCAAGCAAAAATAGATATGTTTCTTCTCACTGCATTATTATAAGGAAGACCTTAAAATTCCAATAAAAAGTTGCAGAGAAACTTAAGTGCAATTCTGTGAAAATATTAACACATAAAAAACTCACATGGTTATCATGAGAATTAAATTAGTTAATACAAAGAATTAGGGACTTCTCTGTTGACACAGTGGTTAAGAATCTGCCTGCCAATGCAGGGGATACAGATTCGAGCCCTGGTCCATGAAGATCCCACATGCTGTGGAGCTACTGAGCCTGTGTCCTAGAGCCCAAAAGCCACAGCAACCGAGCCCATGTGCTACAACTACTGAAGCCTACATGCTTAGACCCCATGCTCTGCAAAAAGAGAAGCCACTTCAATGAGAAAACTGTGCCCCAAAACAGAGAGTAGCCCCCAGTCTCTGCAACTAGAGAAAGCCCACGCACAACAACAAAGTTCCAACACAGACAAAACTAAATAAATTAATTAAGTTAAGAAAAGAATTAACACCTAATGTTTGATATACAACAAAATTTAATCATTTGTATTTACTGTATTTCATGATAACATTTAAAAAATTCCTTTGAGACTCTCAGATCTGGTTATGAGTTGGGCTTTAGGCTTAGTTAGCATCCTTGGAAGACAATGGATTTCATGTTCATGATGCCTTGGACTTCATGCTCAGACTGAACCATGAGTGTTCTTCTTGGTCATTATAGCCTCAGAACATGTTCCTTTCTGAGATCTCACTCCTAGACCCAGGAAGAATAAAGCTAGGTACTGTTAATAATTCTGAAGTGTCTAATATTTTATCTAGCTTGAAAGCTGACAAGTTAATCTCCTATAATATAGTGCATGTTTGTAGAAAACATAAGATTTCTGGGTCAGAGATTAAGGATAGTTTATTTATAACTCACAGAAACAGTGTGGTCAGAATATCAGCATTTTTGAATTAATTTGCCAAGCTCTAATCCTCACAGGATGACACAGATGATAGCTATACACACAGTGTGATGTATTATGAAAAAAGAACACTGAATTCCAGGAGCTGTAATCTTCTATAATGGGTGGTAAGTATAACTGCCCTGTAACCTAAGGTTTCAAGGGAAACATTATCTTTATTTTATTTTAATTAATTAATTAATTAATTAATTAATTTTGCAGTACGCAAGCCTCTCACTGTTGTGGTCTCTCCCGTTGCAGAGCACAGGCTCTGGACGCGCAGGCTCAGTGGCCATGGTTCACGGGCCCAGCTGCTTCACGGCATGTGGGATCTTCCCGGACCAGGGCACAAACCCATGTCCCCTGCATCGGCAGGCGGCCTCTCAACCACTGCACCACCAGGGAAGCCCCATTATCTTTATTTTAAAGCAACTGGGAACTTCAGAAAACTAGGAAAAAAAGGAAATTCCTTACTTGATAAATGAAAATCTATGAACACCCATATCAACTTATATTTAATAGTCAAAAACTGAATGTCTTTTTCCTAAAATCCAAGATTATAAGAGATGTACTGGAAGTTCTAGGCAGTCAATAAGCCAAAATAAAGAAATAAGAGGCATACTGATTATAAAGACAGAAGTAAACTGTTTTTATTGGCATATGACTTGATTACCTATGTAGAAAATCTGATAAAATTCACAAGAAAGCTACTAGAAATAAGTGTTTTTAGAAAGATTGTAAGATACTATATAAATATAAAAATAATTGTAATATTATACACTAACAACAAACAATTGGAAATTGAAATTTTAAAAATATCATGGATAATAGCAAAAAATAAAAGAAATATTCACTGGTTAATTTGACAAAAGCTGTACAAGACCTGTACATTGTAAACTAAAACATTGCTGAGAGAAAAATGGAAGATTTAAATATATCAACAAGATGGTGGAATATGAGGTCCCACGCTTGTATCTCTCCTCAGCAACAATAATTAGGCAGCCATCCATGGAAAAAAAGTGGCTTTGAGGGATACAAAATCAATCCTGCCTGCCCAGGGGTCTGCCTACTCACCTGTCAAGAGCCCTTTTAAAGACCAAGGGGGAGCCACACCCATCTGAACACCTGGTAACAGGCCCATTGGCTGTCAACCTCAAAGTGGACGCTTGAGCTAGTACCAGCCTTATTAAACAAGGTCCTGGAAGCAGATCCAACCACCCAGGAACCAGACAAAATCCATGCTCACTGAAAACCTGTGGTAACAGGCTCTCCAACAAAGGACCTCACTGAAGACCCAGCAGCAGCCATATGACCTGGCTCCAGTTTGGCTCAACTGTGACCTTAAAGACAATAGCATTAGCCTAACTCAACAGGAAAAAGCCTTTACCCACCAAAGCCAGTCTGTAAATGGAATAATACTCAGCAATAGAAAGGAATGAACTATTTTTTATTTAGTCTTTTGGGAATCTTTGTGTTGTATATTTTTTTATTTCTATCTTTTTATATATTTCTATTTTTACTGTCTTTTTCTGTTGTTCTGTGTTTTTTCCCTTAATGTTTTCTTCTTTTTCTTTAATATATTTTTAATTTTCTTTCATGTTTCCATTTCTACTTTGCTTTTCTGTTGTCTTGTATTTTTACCCTTTTTATTTAATTTAATTTTATTATTTTTAAAAATAATTTTTATCAGTTTGTTCTGTTTTGTTTTATTCTTCAGTTGGCACACTGCTTTGGTTTGTTTTTAGGTTTTGTGTTTTTGTTAGTATTGATCTTAATTGTTTGATTTCATTTTTGAATTCTTCTATTTGTCTAGTTGTTCTCTTCATTTTGTTTTATTTGATTCTGTTTTGTTTCTTCCTTGTGTGTGTGCATGTTAACTTGTTTCTGTTTCTTTGATTTTGTTTTTACCATTTCTCTGGGGTTTTGTTTGTCTTTTTAATATATTTTCTATTTTATTTTTTTAATATTTCTATTTCTACATTGCTTTTCTGTTTTTCTATCTTCTTTACCCTTTCTCTGTTTTGTTTTTGTTTTTTATAAAATCAATTTTGTCAGATTGTTTCGTTTGTTTGCTTCATTCTTCAGTTGGCCCCCTGGTTTTGTTTTTTGGTTTCATGTTTTTGTCAGTTATCTTTCTTTTTCTTTTCTTTTTTTTTTTTGGCTGCATTGGCTGCTCATTACTGCACATGAGCTTTCTCTAGCTGTGGTAAGCAGGGGCTACTCTTCATTGTGGTGTGCAGGCTTCTCATTGCAGTGGCTTCTCTTCTTGCAGAGCACAGATTCTAGATACACGGGTTTCAGTAGTTGCAATTTGCAGGCTCAGTAGTTGCAGCACACAGACCCTAGAGCATGGGGGCTTCAGTAGTTGTGGAGTGTGGGCTCAGTAGTTGTGCCTCACAGGCTATAGAGCACAGGCTCAGTAGTTGTGGTGTATGAGTTTAGTTGTTCTGCGGCATGTGGGATCTTTCTGGACAAGGGATCGAACCTGTGTCCCCTGCATTGGCAGGCAAATTCTTAACCACTGTACCCCCAGGGAAGTCTATCAGTTTTCTTTTTAGTTGTTTGATTTCATTATTGGGTTCTTTTGCTTTTGTTTGGTTGTTCTCTTGCTTTTTGATTTATTTGGTTCTGTTTTTGTTTCTTTTGTGTGTGTTACCGTGTTTCTGTTTTTCTTTGTTTGATTTTACTTTTTACCACTTTTCTGGGGTTTTGTTAGTCTTTTCTTTTTTTGTTTTGTTTTGTTTTTAATCCCCTTTATTGCCAGGATGAGCGACTTGCAAGGTCTTGGATCCTCAACCAGAAGTTGGGCCTGAGGTTCTGGGATGGGAGCACTGAGTCCAAGATGCTGGACCACTAGAAAATTCCTGGCCCCAGGGAATATTAATCACTGAGAGCTCTCATGGAAATGTCTATCTGAATTTAAGACACAGCTCCATCCAACTGCCAGCAGCTCCTAGCACTGGATGCCTCACAACAAACAACAAACAAGATTGGAACACAAGCCCACCCATCAGCACACAGACTACCTAAAGTCATACTAAGCCAACAGATTCCCCAAAACACACCACCTGACATGGCCATGCTCATCAGAGGGAAAAGGCTCAGTTCCACCTACCAGAGTCCAGGCACCACTCCCTCCCATCAGGAAGCCTATGCAAGTCACTGGACAAACCTCACCACCAGGGGCAGAGAACAGAAGCAAGAGGAACTATGCCCCTTTAGCCTAGGAAAAGGAGATCTCAAAACAGTAAATTAGACAAAATGAGAAGGCAGAGAAATATTTTGTAGGCAAAGGAGCAAGATGAAAACTGACAAGACTAAATAAAGGAAGAGGAAATAGAAAAACTACCTGAAAAAGAATTAAGAGTAATGATAGTAAAGATGATACAAAATCTCAGAAAGAGAATAGAGAAAATATAAGAAACATTTAAAAAGGACCTAGAAGAATAAAGAGCAAACAAATAGTAATGAACAACACAATAACTGATATTAAAAACACTCCAGAAGGAATCAATAGCAGAATAACTGAGGCAGAAGAATGGATAAGTGGGCTGGAAGATACAATGTTGGAAACAACTACTGCAGAGCAGAAAAAAGAAAAAAGAATGAAAAGAATGGAGGACAGTCTCAGAGACCCCTGGGACAACTTTCAGCACACCAACATGCGAATTATAGGCATCCCAGAAGAAGGAGAGAAAAAGAAAGGGCCTGAGAAAATATTAGAAGAGATTATCATTGAAAACTTCCCCAACATGGGAAAGAAAAAGTCAATCAAGCCCAGGAAATGCAGAGTCTGATACAGGATAAACCTAAAGAGAAATATACCAAGACAAATATTAATCAAACTAACAAAAATTAAATGCAAAGAAAAAAATATTAAAAGCAACAAGGAAAAAGCAAGAAATAACATACAAGGGAATCCCCATAAGGTTAACAGCTGATCTTTCAGCAGAAACTCTACAGGCCAGAAGGGAGTGGCAAGATATATTTAAAGTGATGAAACGGAAAAAACTACAACCAAGATTACTCTACCCAGGAAGAATTTCATGCAAATTAGATGGAGAAATCAAAAGCTTTACAGAAAAGCAAAAGCAAAGAGAATTCAGCACCACCAAACCAGTTTTACAACAAATGCTAAAGGAGCTTCTCTAGGTAGGAAACACAAGAGAAGGAAAAGACCAACAAAAAGAAATGCAAGACAATTAAGAAAATGGTAATAGGAACATACATATCAATAATTACCTTGAAAGTAAATGGATTAGATGCTCCAGCCAAAAGAAACAGACTGGCTGAATGGATACAAAAGTAAGATGATGTATATGCTGCCTACAAGAAACCCACTTCAGACATAGAGACACAAACAGAATGAAAATGAGAGGACGGAAAATTTGCATATTCCATGCAATGAGAGGATAGAAAATGAGAGGATGGAAAATTTGCATATTTCATGCAAATGGAAATCAAAAGAAAGCTGGAGTAGCAGTACTCATATCAGAAAAAATAGACTTTAAAATAAAAATTATTACAAGAGACAAAGAAGGACACTACATAATGATCAAGGGATCAATCTGAGAAGATGACATAACAATTCTAAATATCTATGCACCCAACAAAGGACCACCTCAATACATAAGGCAAAGGCTAACAGCCGTAAAAGTGAAAATCAGCAGTAACACAATAATAGCAGGCAACTTTCACACCCCACTTACACCAATGGACAGATCATCCAAAATAACTAAGGAAAGGAGCACTAAATGACTCATTAGACCAGATGGACTTAATTTGATATTTATAGGACATTCCATCCAAAGACAACAGAATACACTTTCTTCTCAAGTGCACATGGACCATTCTCCAGGATAGATCACATCTTGGGTCACAAATCCAGTCCCAGTAAATTTAAGAAATCTGAAATCATATCAAGCATCTTTTATGACCACAGTGCTATGAGACTAGATATCAATTACAGGAAAAAAATAACTATAAAAAATACAAACACATGGAAGCTAAACAACCAAGAGATCACTGAAGAAATCAAAGAGTAAATTTTAAAAAACCTAGAAAAAAATGACAATGAAATCACAATGACCCAAATCCTATGGGATGCACCAAAAACAGTTGTAAGAGGCAAGTTTATAGCAATACAATCCTAACTCAAGAAATAAGAAAAATCTAAAATAAAATACCTAACCTTACACCTAAAGCAACTACAGAAAGAAAAACCCCAAAGTTAGAAGGAAAGAAATGATAATGATCACATCAGAAATAAAAGAAAAAGAAATGAAGGAAACAAGAGCAAAGATCAATAAAATTAAAATCTGGTTCTTTGAGAAGATAAACAAAATTGATAAACCATTAGCTAGACTCATCATGAAAAAAAGGGAGAAGATTCAAATCAACAGAATTAGAAATGAAAAAGAAGTAACAACTGAAATTACAGAAACACAAAGGATCATGACAGAGTACTACAAGTAAAAATATGCCAATAAAATGCACAACCTGGAAGAAATGGACAAATGCTTAGAGTATTAAAACCTCCCAAGATTGAACCCGGAATAAATAGAAAATCTGAACAGACAAAGGACAAGCACTGAAATTGAAACTGTGATTAAAAATCTCCCAACAAATAAAAGCCCAGGGCCAGATGGCTTCACTGGTGAATTCTACCAAACATTTAGACAAGAGCTAATACCTGTCCTTCTCAAATTCTTCCAAGATATAGCAGAGGGAGGAACACTCCCAAACTCATCCTATAAGGCCACCATCACCATGATACCAAACCAGACAAAGAGGTCACTAAAAAAATAATTAACGGGCAATATCACTGACGAACATACATGCAAAAATTCTCAACAAAATACTAGCAAACAGAATCCAACAGCACATTTAAATGATCATACACCATGAAGAAGTGGGATTTATACCAGGAATGCCAGGATTCTTCAATATATGAAAATGAATCAATGTGATACACCACATTAAGAAATTTAAGAATAAAAAACATGATAATCTCCAAACATGCAGAAAAACTTTTGACAAAATTCAACACCCATTTATGGTAAAAACTTTGCAGGAAGTGGGCATAGAAGAAAGCTGCCTCAATCTAATAAAAGCCATATTTGACAAACCCACAGCAAACATTCTCAATGGTGAAATACTGAAAGCATTTCCTCTAAGATGTATCAGGGACAAAGCAATGTTTCCCACTCTCACCACAATTATTCAACATAGTTTTGGGAGTTTTAGAAATGACAGTCAGAGAAGGAAAAGAAATAAGATGAATCTCACTTGGAAAAGAAGAAGTAAAACTGTCACTGCAGATGACATGATACTATACATAGAAAATCTTAAAGGTGTCACCAGAAAACTAATAGAGTTAACCAATGAATATGGTAAAGTAGCAGGATACAAAATTAATGCACAGAAATCTCTTGCATTCCTATACACAAACAACAAAAAATCAGAAGGAGAAATTAATGAAACACTCCCATTTACCATTGCAACAAAAAGGAAAAAATACCTAGGAATAAACCTACCTAAGGAGGCAAAGGCCTCTATGCATAGAACTATAAGAAACTGATGAAAGGAATCAAAGATGATACAAACAGATGGAGAGATATACCATGCTCTTGGATTGGAAGAATCAACATTGTGTAAATGACTATACTACCCAAGGCAATCTACAAATTCAGTGCAATCCAATGACATTGGATTGGAATGCCAATCCAATTTGCCATAATCAAATTACCAATGGCATACTTCACAGAGCTTAAAAAAAATTACAATTTGTATGGAAACACAAAGACCATGAATAGCCAAAGCAATCTTGAGAAAGAAAAAGTAGAAGAATCAGACTCCCTGACTTCAGACAATACTACAAAACTACAGTAATCAAAACAGTATGGCACTGGCACAAAAGCAGAAATATAGATCAATAGAACAGGATAAAATGCCCAGAGACAAATCCACGCACATATGGTCACCTTGTCTTTGACAAAGGAGTCAGGAATATACAATGGAGAAAAGAAAGCCTCTTCGATAAGTGGTGCTGGACAAACTGGACAGCTACCTGTAAAAGAATAAAATTAGAACACTTCCTAATACCATACAGAAAAATAAACTCCAAATGGATTAAAGACCTAAATGTAAGGCCAAACACTGTAAAACACTTAGAGGAAAACATAGGTAGAACACTCTATAACATAAACCACAGCAAGATGCTTTTTGACACACCTCCTAGAGTAATAAAAATAAAAACAAAAATTAACAAATGGGACCTAATGAAACTTAAAAGCTTTTGCACAGCAAAGGAAACCATAATCAAGGCAAAAAGACAACCCTCAGAATGGAAGAAAATATTTGCAAACTAAGCAACTGACAAAGGTTTGACCTTCAAAATTTACAAGCAGCTCAATATCAAAAAAACA
This sequence comes from Aethalodelphis obliquidens, assembly GCF_003676395.1. NCBI lineage: Eukaryota > Metazoa > Chordata > Mammalia > Artiodactyla > Delphinidae > Aethalodelphis > Aethalodelphis obliquidens. Next base: position 253,858 of record NW_020837963.1, read on the forward strand.
AACATCCCAATCCAAAAATGGTCAGAAGACATAAACAGACATTTCTCCAAAGAAGACATACAGATTGCCAACAAACACATGAAAAGCTGCTCAGCATCACTAATCATTTGAGAAATGAAAATCAAAACCACAATGAGGTATCACGTCACACCAGTCAGAATGGCCATCATCAAAAAACCTAGAAACCATAAAAGCTGTAGAGGGTGTGGAGAAAAGGGAACCCTCCTGCACTGTTGGTGGGAATGTAAACTGATACAGCCACTATGGAGAGCAATATGGAGGTGCCTTAAAAAAACAAAATAGAACTACCATATGACCCAGCAATCCCACTACTGGGCATATACCCTGAGAAAACCATAATTCAGAAAGAGACATGTACCACAATGTTCACTGCAGCTCTATTTACATAGCCAGAACATGATAGCAACCTAAATGTCCATCAACAGATGAATGGATAAAGAAGATGTGGTACACATATACAATGGAATATTACTCAGCCGTAAAATGAAATGAAATTAAGTTATTTGTAATTAGGTGGATGGACATAGAAACTGTCATAGAGAGTGAAGTAAGTCAAAAAGAGAAATACAAATACCTTATGTAATGCATATATGGAATCTGAAATAACAGTACTGATGAAAGTAGTGGCAGTGCAGGAATAAAGACACAGATGTCGAGAACACACATGAGGACACAGTGGGGAAGGGGAAGCTGGGATGAAGTGAGAGAGTAGAACTGACATGTAGACTACAAAATGTAAAATGGATGGCTAGTGGGAAGCTGCTGCATAGCACACAGAGATCAGCTTGATGCTCTGTGACTACCTAGAGGGATGGGATAGGGAAGGTGGAAGGGATGTTCAAGAGGGAGGGGATATGGGGATGTATGTGTGCATATAGCTGATTCACTTTGTTGTACAACAGAAACTAACACAACATTGTAAAGCAATTCCACTCCAATAAAAATGAAAAAATAAAATAAACAGAAAAAGAGATTTTCCTGGTTGTCCAGTGGGTACGACTCCACACTCCCAATGCAGGTGGCCATGTTCAGTTCCTGGTCATGGAACTAGATTCCATATGCATGCTGCAACCAAAGATGCCACACACCACAATGAAGATCCTGTGTGCCACAAAGACCCAGAGCAGCCGAAATAAATAAATAAATATTTTTTTAAATACCCTTATAAAAAAATAAACAGAAAGAACTCCTTCTCTTCTTTCCCATCTTTCTATCTTCTAGTTATTTCCCTTGGCCTAACTTAATATATTTAAATCCAGCTTGCAAAGATTACAGGAAACCTAGTTTGTAGAGTTCAGACGTAGTATCACAGAGGCAAATTAGATGTTTGAATATCCTGCTGAGAAACAATATGTAAATAATGAACACAAATCATCCCTTTACTTACTCACACTTCCATAATTTCATTATTTCATGTAACAAAATGGAATTCTACTTTGACAAAGATGCCTTCATTCTTCCTACAAAAAGACAAAACACAAAGTCTTAGCAGTTATAGTACATATCATTGCACAATGTTAATTTCTTTCCTGGTTTAGTCATAAGTCCACCTGAATATTCTGAGAGAAAAATAGATATATAGCCAACAGAACTACTCAGCAAGAACCTTAACATCATTAAGTATTTTGAAAGCCTTCCTAGTTTCCTACCCATTATAATCTTAGCTGCTGATTTCTGCCTTATGACTCTAATTTGGTTAATTCTTCTTAAAAATCTGCTTAGATTTTTGTTTGCATTCTGTCTGAATTTGATTTCAAAAAAGGAAAATCATGTGTATTCTTATGGAAGTCGGCTGATGTCTTAAGCTAAGGCTGTGATAGCTTTTACCTTTTGGTTCATTTTGACAAATGGTTAATATTCATGGTAGGCAATAACTTCCAGTAAATTCCACCTGTAAATTCACTGGTCAGGTAAAAAGTACCTGCAATGGTATGGGCACTGCACTCCAAGTTACTCTAAAAAGAAAAATCTGTCCCCCCAATTACATTTTATATAGAATGATTAAATAAATTCTAGGTGGTTAACTTGAAAAAAAGACTCTAAAAATCATTCTATATATGCACAGGACTGTTAAGTAACCATGGCTTAAATTTACTCTGGATCCCAAAAGACAAAACTGGGAATGACAAAGAGGATCTTTCTCCAGTGCCAGGTAGCTCCGAGTATGAGGCTGCTTTCTGAAGTCATGATTTACCCATCACTAGGATTGTATCACGGGACACTAAATAATTCTGCCAGATAGGTAGGATTCGTACAGGAAGAGGAGGTTGAAGTGTTGGATATATATTCTATAAAGGGGCATCCAACTTTGGAGTCAGTTAAGATAAATGTTTTTATTTTACACTGTTGTATAAACATGGTTGGTTTTTAGCTAAAGGCAAAAAATGTAATGTTTCCACCATTCAAGAGCAGAATGGAGCTCCTCTCATGCTGTCTCTTTTTTTTTTTTTCTTTTTCTTTGCGGTACTTGGGTCTTTCACCGCCGCGGCCTCTCCTGCCGCGGAGCATAGGCCCAGCGGCCACAGCCCACAGGCCCAGCCACTCCGCGGCATGTGGGATCCCCCCAGACCAGGGCACGAACCCGCGTCCCCCGCACCGGCAGGCGGACCCCCAACCACTGCGCCACCAGGGAAGCCCTCATGCGGTCTCTTGATTTACTTTTCCTTCCTATCCAAACTGATCTGTCTTGGACTCTAACCCACAAAGCTTGTTCTCTGTTAAACCAATGTCATAGACTCAAGCTAAATCAGTACTGGATTATTATAGATTAATTTGTAGATCCTATGCCAACATTCTATGAAGTCTTTCGATTCTTAGCCATATATTGATATAGTGAGTGTGGAGAAATCTGACACTTTGGCACTTTAGCATTACCAGTTTTAGATATATTTCTTAGAGTTCCTTTGTTGCTGTCTTCAATTCACACCTTTGAATGTATAGGAATCATTTTTCCAAAGATATATTATCTTAAGTTTCACATTCTCTTTATTCCCACTTCCCTTCAAATAATTTTAGGATAGAAGATTAAGCTAAGTGGTAGCAATGTATGTTAAATTTGATAGAAATTATATATATACATATTATAATATATATATATTTTTTTCTAATAACATATTCTTGCTGATATGGAAGAAAAAGGAAACAACAGCTTGGGCAAGAGGAGTGTTTAAGGATAAATAACATCATGAACTCTATGTGATTACAACAAAGTTATCACAAACAAAATAGAAACATGGAAATAATTTTCAAATCTCATTTTAATTTCTATAATTTTAGCTATTTTTCTTTTTTTTTTTGGTAACATCTTTATTGGAGTATAATTGCTTTACAATGGTGTGTTAGTTTCTGCTTTATAACAAAGTGAATCAGTTATACATATACATATATCCTCATATCTCTTACTTCTTGCATCTCCCTCCCTCACACTCTCCCTTTCCCACCCCTCTAGGTGGTCACAAAGCAATGAGCTGATCTCCCTGTGCTATGCAGCTGCTTTCTATTAGCTATCTATATTACATTTGGTAGTGTATGTATGTCCATGCCACTCTCTCACTTTGTCCCAGCTTACCCTTCCTCCTCCCTGTGTCCTCAAGTCCATTCTCTCGTAGGTCTGCATCTTTATTCCCATCTTGCCCCTAGGTTCTTCATGACCTTTTTTTTTTTTTGATTCTCTATATATGTGTTAGCAAATGGTATTTGTTTTTCTCTTTCTGACTTACTTCACTCTGTATGACAGACTCTAGTTCCATCCACCTCACTAAAAATAACTCAATTTTGTTTCTTTTTATGGCTAATATTCCATTTTATATATGTGCCACATCTTTATCCATTCATCTGCCAATGGACACTTCAGTTGTTTCCATGTCCTGGCTATTGTAAATAGAGCTGTAATGAACATCGTGGTACATGACACTTTTTGAATTATGGTTTTCTCAGGGTATATGTCCAGTAGTGGGATTGCTGGGTCGTGTGATAGTTTTATTTTTAGTTTTTAAAGGAACCTCCATACTGTTCTCCATAGTATCTGTATCAATTTACATTCCCACCAACAGTGCAAGAGGGTTCCCTTTTCTCCACAGCTCTCCAACATTTATTGTTTGTATATATATATATATATATTAACATCTTTATTGGGGTATAATTGCTTTACAATGGTGTGTTAGTTTCTGCTTTATAACAAAGTGAATCAGTCATACATAAACATATGTTCCCATATGTCTTCCCTCTTGCGTCTCCCTCCCTCACATCCTCCCTATCCCACCCCTCCAGGCTGTCACAAAGCACCGAGCCAATATCCCTGTGCCATGCGGCTGCTTCCCACTAGCTATCTACCTTACTACGTTTGTTAGTGTGTATATGCCCATGACTCTCTCTCGCCCTGTCACAGCTCACCCTTTCCCCTCCCCATAACCTCAAGTCCGTTCTCTAGGAGGTCTGCGTCTTTATTCCTGCTTTACCCCTAGGTTCTTCATGACATTTTTTTCCTTAAATTCCATATATATGTGTTAGCATACGGTATTTGTCTTTTTCTTTCTGACTTACTTCACTCTGTATGACAGACTCTAGGTTTATCCACCTCATTACAAATAGCTCAATTTCGTTTCTTTTTATGGCTGAGTAATACTCCATTGTATATATGTGCCACATCTTCTCTATCCATTCATCCGATGATGGGCACTTAGGTTGTTTCCATTTCCGGGCTATTGTAAATAGAGCTGCAATGAACATTTTGGTACATGACTCTTTTTGAATTTTGGTTTTCTCAGGGTATATGCCCAGTAGTGGGATTGCTGGGTCATATGGCAGTTCTATTTGTAGTTTTTTAAGGAACCTCCATACTGTTCTCCATAGTGGCTGAAACAATTCACATTCCCATCAGCAGTGCAAGAGTGTTCCCTTTTCTCCACACCTCACCAGCATTTATTGTTTCTAGATTTTTTCATGATGGCCATTCTGACTGGTGTGAGATGATATCTCATTGTAGTTTTGATTTGCATTTCTCTAATGATTAATGATGTTTAGCATTCTTTCATGTGTTTGTTGGCAGTCTGTATATCTTCTTTGGAGAAATGTCTATTTAGGTCTTCTGCCCATTTTTGGATTGGGTTGTTTGTTTTCTTGTTATTGAGCTGCATGAGCTGCTTGTAAATTTTGGAGATTAATCCTTTGTCAGTTGCTTCATTTGTAAATATTTTCTCCCATTCTGAGGGTTGTCTTTTGGTCTTGTTTATGGTTTCCTTTGCTGTGCAAAAGCTTTGAAGTTTCATTAGGTCCCATTTGTTTATTTTTGTTTTTATTTCCATTACTCTAGGAGGTGGGTCAGAAAGGATCTTGCTGTGATTTATGTCATAGAGTGTTCTGCCTATGTTTTCCTCTAAGAGTTTGATAGTTTCTGGCCTTATATTTAGGTCTTTAATCCATTTTGAGCTTATTTTTGTGTATGGTGTTAGGGAGTGATCTAATCTCATACTTTTACATGTACCTGTCCAGTTTTCCCAGCACCACTTATTGAAGAGGCTGTCCTTTCTCCACTGTATATTACTGCCACCTTTATCAAAGATAAGGTGTCCATATGTGCATGGGTTTATCTCTGGGCTTTCTATCCTGTTCCATTGATTTATCTTTCTGTTTTTGTGCCAGTACCATACCATCTTGATAACTGTAGCTTTGTAGTATAGTCTGAAGTCAGGGAGCCTGATTCCTCCAGCTCCGTTTTTCGTTCTCAAGATTGCTTTGGCTATTCGGGGTCTTTTGTGTTTCCATACAAATTGCGTAATTTTTTGTTCTAGTTCTGTGAAAAATGCCAGTGGTAGTTTGATAGGGATTGCATTGAATCTATAGATTGCTTTGGGTAGTAGAGTCATTTTCACAATGTTGATTCTTCCAATCCAAGAACATGGTATATCTCTCCATCTATTTGTATCATCTTTAATTTCTTTCATCAGTGTCTTATAATTTTCTGCATACAGGTCTTTTGTCTACTTAGGTAGGTTTATTCCTAGGTATTTTATTCTTTTTGTTGCAATGATAAATGGGAGTGTTTTCTTGATTTCACTTTCAGATTTTTCATCATTAGTATATAGGAATGCCAGAGATTTCTGTGCATTAATTTTGTATCCTGCCACTTTACCAAATTCATTGATTAGCTCTAGTAGTTTTCTGGTAGCATCTTTAGGATTCTCTATGTATAGGATCATGTCATCTGCAAACAGTGACAGCTTTACTTCTTCTTTTCCGATTTGGATTCCTTTTATTTCCTTCTCTTCTCTGATTGCTGTGGCTAAAACTTCCAAAACTATGTTGAATAAGAGTGGTGAGAGTGGGCACCCTTGTCTTGTTCCTGATCTTAGTGGAAATGCTTTCAGTTTTTCACCATTGAGGATGATGTTTGCTGTGGGCTTGTCGTATATGGCCTTTATTATGTTGAGGAAAGTTCCCTCTATGCCTACTTTCTGCAGGGTTTTTATCATAAATGGGTGTTGAATTTTGTCAAAAACTTTCTCTGCATCTATTGAGATGATCATATGGTTTTTCTCCTTCAATTTGTTAATATGGTTTATCACATTGATAGATTTGCGTATATTGAAGAATCCTTGCATTCCTGGAATAAACCCCACTTGATCATGGTGTATGATCCTTTTAATGTGCTGTTGGATTCTGTTTGCTAGTATTTTGTTGAGGATTTTTGCATCTATGTTCATCAGTGATATTGGCCTGTAGTTTTCTTTCTTTGTGACATCCTTGTCTGGTTTTGGTATCAAGGTGATGGTGGCCTCGTAGAAGGAGTTTGGGAGTGTTCCTCCCTCTGCTATATTTTGGAAGAGTTAGAGAAGGATAGGTGTTAGCTCTTCTCTAAATGTTTGATAGAATTCGCCTGTGAAGCCATCTGGTCCTGGGCTTTACTTTGTTGGAAGATTTTTAATCACAGTTTCAATTTCAGTGCTTGTGATTGGTCTGTTCATGTTTTCTATTTCTTCCTGATTCAGTCTTGGCAGGTTGTGCATATCTAAGAATTTGTCCATTTCTTCCAGATTGTCCATTTTATTGGCATAGAGTTGCTTGTAGTAATCTCTCATGATCTCTTTTATTTCTGCAGTGTCAGTTGTTACCTCTCCTTTTTCATTTCTAATTCTATTGATTTGAGTCTTCTCCCTTTTTTTCTTGATGAGTCTGGCTAGTGGTTTATCTATTTTGTTTATCTTCTCAAAGAACCAGCTTTTAGTTTTATTGATCTTTGCTATTGTTTCCTTCATTTCTTTTTCATTTATTTCTGATCTGATTTTTATGATTTCTTTCCTTCTGCTAGCTTTGGGTTTTTTTTGTTCTTCTTTCTCTAATTGCTTGAGGTGCAAGGTTAGGTTATTTATTCGAGATGTTTCCTGCTTCTTAAGGTGGGCTTGTATTGCTATAAACTTCCCCCTTGGAACTGCTTTTGCTGCTTCCCACAGGTTTTGGGTCGTTGTGTCTCCATTGTCATTTGTTTCTAGGTATTTTTTTATTTCCTCTTTGATTTCTTCAGTGATCACTTCATTATTAAGTAGTGTATTGTTTAGCCTCCATGTGTTTGTATTTTTTACAGATCTTTTCCTGTAATTGATATGTAGTCTCATGGCGTTGTGGTCGGAAAAGATACTTGATACAATTTCAATTTTCTTAAATTTACCAAGGCTTGATTTGTGACCTAAGATATGATCTATCCTGGAGAATGTTCCATGAGCACTTGAGAAACGTGTATTCTGTTGTTTTTGGATGGAGTGTCCTATAAATATCAATTAAGTCCATCTTGTTTAATGTATCATTTAAAGCTTGTGTTTCCTTATTTATTTTCATTTTGGATGATCTGTCCATGGGTGAAAGTGGGGTGTTTAAGTCCCCTACTATGAATGTGTTACTGTCGATTTCCCCTTTTATGGCTGTTAGTATTTGCCTTACGTATTGAGGTGCTCCTATGTTGGGTGCATAAATATTTACAATTGTTATATCTTCTTCTTGGATTGATCCCTTGATCATTATGTAGTGTCCTTCTTTGTCTCTTGTAATAGTCTTTATTTTATAGTCTATATTGTCTGATGTGAGAATTGCTACTCCAGCTTTCTTTTGGTTTCCATTTGCATGGAATATCTTTTTCCATCCCCTTACTTTCAGTCTGTATGTGTCTCTAGGTCTGAAGTGGGTCTCTTGTAGACAGCATATATAAGGGTCTTGTTTTTGTATCCATTCAGCTAATCTGTGTCTTTTGGTGGGAGCATTTAGTCCATTTACATTTAAGGTAATTATCGATATATATGTTCCTAGTCCCATTTTCTAAGTTGTTTTGGGTTCGTTATTATAGGTCTTTTCCTTCTCTTGTGTTTCTTGCCTAGACAAGATCCTTTAGCATTTGTTGTAAAGCTGGTTTGGTGGTGCTGAACTCTCTCAGCTTTTGCTTGTCTGTAAAGGTTTTAATTTCTCCATCAAATCTGAATGAGATCCTTGCTGGGTAGAGTAGTCTTGGCTGCAGGTTTTTCTCCTTCATCACTTTCAGTATGTCCTGCCACTCCCTTCTGGCTTGTAGGGTTTCTGCTGAGAGATCATCTGTTAACCTTATGTGGATTCCCTTATGTGTTATTTGTTGTTTTCCCTTGCTGCTTTTAATATGCTTTCTTTGTATTTAATTTTTGACAGTTTGATTAATATGTGTCTTGGCGTATTTCTCCTTGGATTTATCCTGTATGTGACTCTCTGTGCTTCCTGGACTTGATTAACTATTTCCTTTCCCATATTAGGGAAGTTTTCAACTATAATCTCTTCAAATTTTCTCAGTCCCTTTCTTTTTCTCTTCTTCTTCTGGAACCCCTATAATTCGAATGTTGGTGTGTTTAATGTTGTCCTAGAGGTCTCTGAGACTGTCCTCAGTTCTTTTCATTCTTTTTTCTTTATTCTGCTCTGCAGTAGTTATTTCCACTATTTTATCTTCCAGGTCACTTATCCGTTCTTCTCCCTCAGTTATTCTGCTATTGATCCCATCTAGAGTACTTTTAATTTCATTTATTGTGTTGTTCATCATTGCTTGTTTCATCTTTAGTTCTTCTAGGTCCTTGTTAAGTGATTCTTGCATTTTGTCCATTCTATTGTCCATTCTATCTCCAAGATTTCGGATCAACCTTACTATCATTATTCTGAATTCTCTTTCAGGTAGACTGCCTATTTCCTCTTCATTTGTTAGGTCTGGTGCATTTTTATCTTGCTCCTTTATCTGCTGTGTGTTTTTCTGTCTTCTCATTTTGCTTATCTTGCTGTGTTTGGGGTCTCCTTTTTGCAGGCTGCAGGTTCGTAGTTCCTCCTGTTTTTGATGTCTGTCTCCAGTGGCTAAGGTTGGTTCAGTGGGTTGTGTAGGCTTCCTGGTGGAGGGTACTAGTGCCTGTGTTGTGGTGGATGAGGCTGGATCTTGTCTCTCTAGTGGGCAGGTTCATGTCTGGTGGTGTGTTTTGGGGTGTCTGTGGCCTTATTATGATTTTAGGCAGTCTCTCTGCTAATGGGTGGGGTTGTGTTCCTGTTTTGCTAGTTGTTTGGCATAGGTTTTCCAGCACTGTGGCTTGCTGGTCGTTGAGTGAAGCTGGGTGCTGGTGTTAAGATGGAGGTCTCTGGGAGATTTTCGCCATTTGATATTATGTGGAGCTGGGAGGTCTCTTGTTGACCAGTGTCCTGAAGTTGGCTCTCCTACCTCAGAGGCAGAGCCCTGCCTCCTGGCTGGAGCACCAAGAGCTTTTCATCCACAGGGCTCAGGATAAAAGGGAGAAAAATTAGAGGGAATTAGTAGAAGTATGAGGAAAGAAAGAAGGAAAGGAGGGTAGGAAGGAAGGAAGAAAGAAAGAAAGAAGCAAAGAAGGAAAGAAGGCAAGAAGGAAAGAAAGGAGGGAGGGAGGGAGGGAGGAAGAAAGGAAGGAGGGAAAGAAGGAAAAAAGAAAGAAAGGAGATACAGTAAAAATAAAATAAAGTATAATAATGTTATTGAATTAAAAAATTCTTATTTAGAAAAAAAAAAAAAGGGACGGATAGAACCTTAGGACAAATGTTGGAAGCAAAGCTATACAGACAAAATCTTACACAGAAGCATACACATACACCCTCACTAAAAGAGGTAAATGGGGAAAAATCATAAATCTTGCTGTCAGAGACCACCTCCTCAATTTGGGATGATTCGTTGTCTAAAGGAGGGAAGAAAGGAAGGAAGGAAGGAAAGAAAGAAAGAAAGAAAGAAAGAAAGAAAGAAA
>NW_020837963.1:264231-321835 GCF_003676395.1 Aethalodelphis obliquidens
TCCTTAATTTGGGATGATTGGTTGTCTATTCAGGTATTCCACAGATGCAGGGTATATCAAGTTGATTGTGGAGCTTTAATCCGCTGCTTCTGAGGCTGCTGGGAGAGATTTCCCTTTCTCTTCTTTGTTCTCACAGCTCCCAGGGCTGAGCTTTGGATTTGGCCCTGCCACTGCGTGTAGGTCGCTGGAGGGCGTCTGTTTTTTTCTCAGACAGGATGGGGTTAAAAGAGCCGCTGATTCGGGGGCTCTGGCGCACTCAGGCCGGCGGGGAGGGAGGGGCACGGAGTGTGGGGCGGGCCTGCGGTGGCAAAGGCCGGCGTGACTTTGCACCAGCCTGAGGCGCGCTGTGCGTTCTCCCGGGGAAGTTGTCCCTGGATCCCGGGAACCTGGCAGTGGCAGGCTGCACAGGCTCCGCGGAAGAGGGGTGTGGAGAGTGACCTGTGCTCACACACAGGCCCCTTGGTGGCGGCAGCAGCAGCCTTAACATCTCCCGCCCGCCTCTGGGGTCAGCGCTTTTAGCCGCGGCTTGCGCCCGTCTCTGGATTCCGCGCTTTCAGCCGCGGCTTGCGCCCGTCTCTGAATTCTGCGCTTTCAGCTGCGGCTCGCGCCCGTCTCTGGGGTCCACGCTTTCAGCCGCGGCTCGCGCCCGTCTCTGGAGTTCCTTTAAGCAGCGTTCTTAAACCCCTCTCCTCACGCCCCAGGAAACAAAGAGGGAAGGAAAAGTCTCCTGCCTCTTCGGCAGGTGCAGACTTTTCCCCGGACTCCCTCCCGGCTAGCTGTGGTACACTAACCCCTTCAGGCTATGTTCAAGCCGCCAACCCCAGTCCTCTCCCTGCGCTCCGTCCGAAACCAAAACCCGAGCCTCAGAGCCTCAGCTCGCAGCCCCGCCCGCCCCGGCGGGTGAGCAGACAAGCCTCACGGGCTGGTGAGTGCCGGTCGGCACTGATCCTCTGTGCGGGAATCTCCCCGCTTTGCCCTCCGCCCCCGTTGCTGTGCACTCCTCCGCGTCTTCGAAGGTCCCCCCTCCGCCTCCCGCAGTCTCCGCCCGCGAAGGGGCTTCCTAGTGTGTGGAAACTTTTCCTCCTTCACAGCTCCCTCCCACTGGTGCAGGTGCTGTCCCTATTCTTTTGTCTCTGTTTTTTCTTTTTTTCTTTTGCCCTACCCAGGTACGTGGGGAGTTTCTTGCCTTTTGGGAGGTCTGAGGTCTTCTGCCAGCCTTTAGTAGGTGTTCTGTAGGAGTTGTTCCACGTGTAGATGTATTTCTGGTGTATCTGTGGGGAGGAAGGTGATCTCCGCGTCTTACTCCTCCACCATCTTCCGCCTTCCCCTCCTGTTTGTATATTTTTTGATGATGGCCATTCTGACAAGTGTGAGATGATATCTCACTGTAGTTTTTATTTGCATTTCTCTAATGATTAATGATATTGAGCATTCTTTCATGTGTTTGATGGCAATCTGTATATCTTCTTTGGAGAAATGTCTATTTAGGTCTTCTGCCCATTTTTGGATTGGGTTTTTTGTTTGTTTTTGATATTGAGTTACATGAGCTGCTTGTAAATTTTGGAGATCAATCCTTGCTCAGTTGCTTCATTTGCAAATATTTTCTTCCATTCTGAGGGTTGTCTTTTGGTTTTGTTTATGGTTTCCTTTGCTGTGCAAAAGCTTTTAAGTTTCATTATGTCCCATTTGTTTATTTTTGTTTTTATTTCCACTTCTCCAGGAGGTGGGTCAAAACGTATCTTGCTGTGATTTATGTCAGAGTGTTCTGCTTATGTTTTCCTCTAAGAATTTGAGTGTCTGGCCTTACATTTAGGTCTTTAATGCATTTTCAGTTTAATTTTGTGTTTGGTGTTAGGGAGTGTTCTAATTTCATTCTTTTACATGTAGCTGTCCAGTTTTCCGAGCACCACTTATTGAAGAGGCTGTTTTTTCTCCATTGTATATTCTTGCCTCCTTTATCAAAGATAAGGTAGCCATAGGTGCGTGGGTTTATCTCTCGGTTTTCTATCCTGTTCCCTTGATCTATATTTCTGTTTTTGTGCCAGTACCGTACTGTCTTGATTACTGTAGATTTGTAGTGTAGTCTGAAGTCAGGGAGACTTATTCCTCCAGCTCCGTTTTTCTTTGTCAAGATTGCTTTGGCTATTCAGCGTATTTTGTGTTTTCTTACAAATTGTGAAATTTTTTGTTCTAGTTCTGTGAAAATGCCAGTGGTAATTTGATAGGGATTGCATTGAATCTGTAGATTGCTTTGGGTAGTAGAGTCATTTTCACGATGTTGATTCTTCCAATCCAAGAACATGGTATGTCTCTCCATCTATTTGTATCATCTTTACTTTGTTTCATCAGTGTCTTATAAGTTTATACATACAGGTCTTTTGTCTCCTTAGGTAGGTTTATTGTAAGGTATTTTATTCTTTTTGTTGCAATAGTAATGGGAGTGTTTTCTTAAATTCACTTTCTGATTTTTCATCATTAGTGTATAGGAATGAAAGAGATTTCTGTGCACTAATTTTGTATTCTGCTACTTTACCAAATTCATTGTTTAGCTCTAGTAGTTTTCTGGTAGCATCTTTAGGAATCTCTACGTATAGTATCATGTCATCTGCAAACAGTGATGCTTTACTTCTTTTCCAATTTGTATTAATTTTATTTCCTTTTCTTCTCTGATTGCTGTGGCTAAAACTTCCAAAACTATGTTGAATAATAGTGGTGAGAGTGGGCAACCTTGTCTTGTTCCTGATCTTTGTGGAAATGGTTTCAGTTTTTCACCAATGAGGACGATGTTGGCTGTGGGTTTGTCATATATGGGCTTTATTATGTTGAAGTAAGTTCCCTCTATGCCTACTTTCTGGAGGGTTTTTATCATAAATGGGTGTTGAATTTTGTCAAAAGCTTTCTCTGCATATATTGAGATGGTGATCATTAATTTTTAATGCGGTGTTTTTATGACCTTCATAGTCTGCTAGGGAGCATGTGTGGAAGGCAAAATAAGAAAATTAATATATTTGGAAAGCATTTCTGTATTTACTTTTATAAAAAATTCATTTAGCTGTTAATAAAGCAGTCTGTATTTTGACATTAAATTTTAATTTAAAAATGAAAATGTAATTGTTTATTAATCCTGCTAAATATCCTTTGTTTTATTTAGGAGACCATCATTAACAGAGGCCATGTCTACCTGAGCAAAAGTTGGATAGGCCTGAAACAGAGTAGAGCTGCCATAAATATAGAATTTCAGTGGACTCATCTGATTCTGTCAATGTCTCCACATTCTGGCATAAAAGCGGAAGATTTAATTCTGGCTTATAAAACAAACTAATTGAATGTTCTTATTACTCAACTATTTGCAAAGTAGTAGGTTAATAGGTGAGTTCAACATTATGTTGTTTTTTTTTAAAATATCTTTATTGGAGTAAAATTGCTTTACAATAGTGTGTTGTTTTCTGCTGTATAACAAAGTGATTCAGCTATACATAAACATATGTCCCCATATCTCATCCCTCTTGTGTCTCCTTCCCAGCCTCCCTATCCCACCCCTCTAGGTGGACATAAAGCACCAAGCTGATCTCCCTGTGCTATCTGGCTGCTTCCCACTAGCTATTAATTTTACATTTGATAGTGTAATATGTCCATATCACTCTCTCATTTTGTCCCAGCTTACCCTTCCCCCTCCCAGTGTCCTCAAGTCCATTCCCTATGTCTGTGTCTTTATTACTGTCCTGCCTCTAGGTTCTTCAGAACCTTTTTCTTTTTTTAGATCCCATATATATGTGTTAGCATACTGTATTTTTTTTCTGTTTCTGAAATACTTCACTCTGTATGACAGTCTCTAGGTCCATCCACTTCACTACAAATAACTCAATTCCATTTCCTTATATGGCTGAGTATTCCATTGTATATATGTGCCACATCTTCTTTATCCATTCTTCTGTCGATGGACACTTAGGTTGCCTCCATGTCCTGTAAATAGAGCTGCAATGAACATTGTGGTACAAGACTCTGTTTGAATTATGGATTCTCAGGGTATACCAAGAAGGAAGAAATATTTTACAATTTAGCTTTATTATCTGCCTACTTGTGTGAGAGATAAATATGTATAAAATGTAGATATCAAGAAGATATTAATTGAAAACGATTTCTGAAGGAATTGATTAAATTATATACATATTTCATTTGAATACTATTATTAAGGGTCATGGATTCATAAGATGAGACTAAAGAGTAAAATTGTAATTGGAACACATAGGAATTTGTTATAAAATACCACTCATAACTACATTTCTTCCAGGTTTCACTATACTGTTCAGTAGGGAAAACACTGAAACCCAAGTGTCTGGTTCCAGGCTCTGTTCAATCTCTAATTAGTGGGATAAACTTAGAAAAGTTATTTTGCCATCATGAGCCTCACATTCTCCATTATCTAAATGAAAACATTGGACTATCTAAATATAAATTAGATAAGGCTTATCTTCTCAGAATTCAATCTACTTAAAAGGTTTAGGGAGTAATAACCGAATAGAATCCCCCTTTCACTAATTTAATGACATTTTGGATGTGGCTCCCCATTCTTCCTCCTAACAGAAAGCCCTGCTAAGACATTCTAAGTTTTTGTAAAAGAGACTGCATTATTTATTTTATTTTAATACTAGTTTACAAGATATAGACTGGTTTGGGTGTCAGGTATAAGAGCAGTGGAAAAGTTGACTTCAAGTATTTTTGACAAAACTGTAAGGAGAGTTAACATTAACTTAGATGGGGACATTATAAAGATAATTACTATCTAGAAAAAAAAGTAGCTCCACAAAAGAGGGAACTTGCAAAAGCAAAAGTGGGATATAATCAAAGAAATACTTGACTAAGTGTCCAAGTTTGCCTCTAGCTGATTGTACATCCACTGTAATCAGGGCAGTACACTCTGGAACACAAAAACATTTCTGTGTTCCAGCTCTTGGCCCACAAGCAATGTGATATTCAACACAGAAGCACCACAACTGTCACTTCCAACAGATGCCAGGGTGACCCTGATGTGGAATGTTCCATGAAGTGACCAACAGCACATACTCCAGACTGTAACTGACCCCAAGTCTTACAGTAGGCATCAGACAAAACAGAAATTTTACCTGTAAATGGGAAACTGCTTTTGGACAATACTCTTGCTTAGGGAGCTGTATTTATGGTGGCAGCTGCAGATGAACTCAGAGACTGGAAATTCATCTTGTACAAAGCAAGTAATTAAATTTTATCAGAGTGTCCTGGAGAAAACTACCCACCTTCACTGATTTACCTACAACAGTGACTCTAACAGTATTCTTTACACAGATAGTATGTTCTAATAAGTACTTAATGTCAATGAAGAGTCCTGACTTTATTCTATTAGGTCATGTTCCTCAGTCCCTGCAGGTAGGATAATATAATTGATCTCATTTTTTGGAAATAATGCAATTATTCTTGGTAAAAATATTAGTGTGATATGAGCTACTCTTTCATTATCACATCACCTCATTATGTTTTTCTTTTTTTTAAATTTGGGTTCTTATTGAAGTATAATTTACTGAAATAGGTAAGGTTCCTCAGAAACCCTAAAATTCTAATGTGTGTGTAGGTGGCTTAGTGGGAGAAACACTTCTAGGAGCGTGAAATAAGTAGGATTGCTCAGCAGGAGAAGTTGAACTGTGATACAGTTATAAGAGCATCAGATAATCTCAAGGGATTGACACTACTCTGAGTTGGCCTGAATTGAGTTGAAGATCTAGGCTTATATAACCAGGCATCAACCAATAAAAGGGTACATGCTGTCCTAGGGGAGAATGTACAAATTCAGGAAAAGCAATCCATTTGTCTGAAGGCAATTTCAAGAGATGAATGCAGATGGGATCCTTTAGCAATAACTTTACCAGTAGCAGATAAATAAGTACCTCAGTGCTGAGAGGGGATCTGCTCAACACAGAGAGGCTCTCTGCAGTGATTGACTGCAGTGTCCCCCTTACTCTGATTGACTTATTTGATAGTTTAAATTTATCTCTCCTGGAAACAATTGCTCCAGGATTCTGCTTTTTTTTTTCCTCTGAGACAATTTATAAAAGAGGAGTTAATAGGAAACTGTACTCCCTGTCACTACAACTGGATCTTGAGCCTCTAATTGATCCTCATGTCTCTCCAATACTACCAGTTCTAGATTTCCCTCATTCTAACTAGTATCTCTTCTTATCTAAGTGACTAATTGGGTAGGCCAGTCCAGATCCTTATTTCTGAAGCATTTGATTGTCTGGACACATGTGCCTTTAAATACAACAGAAAATTTGTGGGGTGAAACTGTAGCAGTGAGAAAGAGAGAAATTCATAGCTTGAAATGTTTGTTAAAAGAGAAGAAAAGTCAGGGGAGATACAAGATGGCAGAGTAAAAGAACCTTGAGCTCACCTCCTCTCATGAGTACACAAAAATCATAATTAAATGCTGAACAACAATCAGTAAAAAATAAAGGAATCTATGAAAAAAGATATTCTACATTTAATGGCATAAGGAAGAAACTGCAATGAGATGGTAGGAGAGGTACACTCACAATATAATAAAATCCTATACCTCCCAGGTGGGTGACCCACAAATGAGAATAATTATATAACAGAAATTCTCTCACAAGAATGAGAGTACTGAGCTGCACATTAGTCTCCCCAGACTAGGGGTCCAGCATTGGAAAGAGGAGCCCCCAGATCATTTGGCTTTGAAGGCCAGCAGGGCTTAATTGCAGGAGATTCACAGGACTGGGGAAAACAGAGACTCCATTCTAAAGGTCACATATGAAGGCACATTCTAAAGGGCACATGCACTAGGACCCAGGGAAAAAGAAGTAACTTCATACCAGACCTACCTGCTAGTGTTGGAGGGTCTCCTGGGGAGGTGGGGGATGGGGGCCAATGGTTCTCTCTAAGAAGAGAGAAACTGGTGGCAGATATATCAGGGAGCATTCATCTGCAGGAACTCTACATGGAGGCTGACATCCTACTTGAGTCATTAGCACAAAGTCCTGGCACCATCCACCAGATTGTAGGCTCCAGTGCCTGGATGTCTCAGGCCAAACAACCAACAGGGTGAGGAAATAGCCCTACCCATCACCAGACAGGCTGCTTAAGATTTTCTGAGCCCACAGCCACCTGTAGACATGCCACAAGACACAGCCCTGCCCACCAGAGCCCAAGACATATCTCCACCATCCATTGGGCAGACACCAGACCCCTCCTGCCAGGAATCCTGTACAAACTTCTAAACCAAACTCACCGACCAGGGGCCAGACAATAGAAGCAAGAAAAATATGATCTTGCAGCCTACAGAACTGAGTCCACAAACACAAGTCGAACCTACCCTGGGACCAGCCTGTCCCTAATGCTTGGGTGTTGAGAACAGAATCTACTACTGGGAAACATAGGGCATCCCCTACAGAGGGCCTCATACTATGAGGCCACCATCACCCTGATACCAAAACCAGACAAAGATACCACCATAAAAGAAAATTAGAGACCAATATCACTGATGAACATAGATGTAAGAATCCTCAACAAAATGCTAGCAAACTGAATCCAACATTATGTTAGAAAGATAATACACTGAGGGGAGAGGGCGAAGATGGCAGAAGAGTAAGACGCGGAGATCACCTTCCTTCCCACAGATGCATCAGAAATACATCTACACATGGAACAACTCCTACAGAACACCTACTGAACGCTGGCAGAAGACTTCAGACCTCCCAACGGGCAAGAAACTCCCCACGTACCTGGATAGGGCAAAAGAAAAAAATAAACAGAGACAAAAGAATAGGGACAGGACCTGCACCAATGGGAGGGAGCTGTGAAGGAGGAAAGGTTACCACACACTAGGAAGCCCCTTTGCGGGCGGAGACTGCGAGTGGTGGAAGGGGGAAGCTTCGGAGCCGCGGAGGAGAGCACAGCAACTGGGGTGCGGACAGCAAAGTGGAGAGATTCCCGCACAGAGGATCGGTGCCGACTGGCACTCACCAGCCTGAGAGGCTTGTCTGCTCACCTGCTGGGGTGGGCGAGGCTGGGAGCTGAGGCTTGGGATTTGGTCGGAGCGCAGGGAGAGGACTGGGTTTGGCGGGGTGAACACAACCTGCAGGGGGTTAGTGCACTACGGCTAGCCGGGAGGGAGTCTTGGGAAAAGTCTGGAGCTGCCGAAGAGGAAAGAGACTTTTTCTTCCCTCTTTGTTTCCTGGTGTGCGAGGAGAGGGGATTAAGAGTGCTGCTTAAAGGAGCTCCAGAGACGGGCGTGAGCTGCGGCAAACAGTGCAGACCACAGAGACGGGCATGAGACGCTAAGGCTGCTGCTGCCGTCACCAAGAAGCCTGTGTGCGAGCACAGGTCACTATCCACACCTCCCTTCCGGGGAGCCTGTGCAGACCGCCACTGCTGGGGTCCCAGGATCCAGGGACAACTTCCTTGGGAGAACGCACGGCATGCCTCAGGCTGGTGCAACGTCCCCCAGGACTCTGCCACCGCAGGATCGCCCCACATCCGCACCCCTCCCTCCCCCGGCCTTAGTGAGCTAGAGCCCCCGAGTCAGCTGCTCCTTTAACCCCGTCCTGTCTGAGCGAAGAACAGATGCCCTCTGGTGACTACAAGCAGAGGGGGGGCCAAATCCAAAGCTGAGCTCCGGGAGCTGTGCGAAAAAAGAAGAGAAAGGGAAATCTCCCCCAGCAGCCTCAGAAGCAGTGGATTAAAAAGTTTCACAATCAACTTGATGTACCCTGCATCTGTAGAATACATAAATAGACAATGAATCATCCCAAATTGAGGAGGTGAAATTTGAGAGCAAGATTTATTATTTTTTCCCCTCTTCCACTTTTTGTGAGTGTGTATGTGTATGCTTCTGTGTGAGAATTTGTCTATATAGCTTTGCTTTCACCATTTGCCCTAGGGTTCTCTACGTCTGATTTTTTTTAAATTTCTTAATAATTATTTTTGATTTTAATAACTATTTTAATTTATCTTTATTTTATTTTATTTTATCCTCTTCTTTCTTTCTTTCTTTCTTCATTCTTTCTATCTTTCTTTCTACTTTTCCTCCCTTTTATTCTGAGCTGTGTAGATGACAGATTCTTGGTGCTGCAGCCAGGAGTCAGTGCTGTGCCTCTGAGGTGGGAGAGCCAAATTCAGGACACTGGTCCTCAAGAGACCTCCCAGCTCCACATAATATCAAATGGTGAAAATCTCCCAGAGATCTCCATCTCAACACCAGCACCTAGGTTCATTCAACGACCAGCAAGCTACAGTTCTGGACACCCTATGCTAAACAACTACCAAGACAGGAACATAACCCCACCCATTAGCAGAGAGGTTGCCTAAAATCATAATAAGTCCACAAACACCCCAAAACACACCACCAGACGTGGACCTGCCCACCAGAAAGACAAGATCCAGCCTCATCCACCAGAACACAGGCACTAGTCCCCTCCACCAGGAAGCCTACACAACCCACTGAACCAACTTTAGCCACTGGGGACAGAAACCAAAAACAATGGGAACTATGAACCTGCAGGCAGCAAAAAGGAGACCCCAAACACAGCAAGATAAGCAAAAAGAGAAGACAGAAAAACACACAGCAGATGAAGGAGCAAGATAAAAACCCACCAGACCTAACAAATGAAGAGGAAATAGGCAGTCTACCTGAAAAAGCATTCAGAATAATGATAGTAACGATGATCCAAAAACTTGGAAATAGAATAGAGAAAATGCAAGAAACATTTAACAAGGACCTATAAGAACTAAAGATGAAATAAACATTGATGAACAACACAATAAATAAAATTTAAAATACTCTAGATGGGATCAATAACAGAATAACTGAGGTAGAAGAATGGATAAGTGACCTGGAAGATAAAATAGTAAAAATAATTATTGCAGAGCAGAATAAAGAAAAAAGAATGAAAAGAATGGAAGACAGTCTCAGAGACCTCTGGGACAACATTAAACACACCAACATTCGAATTATAGGGGTTCCAGAAGAAGAAGAGAAAAAGAAAGGGACTGAGAAAATATTTGAAGAGATTATAGTTGAAAACTTCCCTAATAGAGGAAAGGAAATACTTAATAAAGTCCAGGAAGCACAGAGAGTCCCATACAGGATAAACCCAAGGAGAAACACACAAAAACACATATCAATCAAACTATCAAAAATTAAATACAAAGAAAACATATTAAAAGCAACAAGGAAAAAACAACAAATAACACACAAGGGAATCCCCATAAGGTTAACAGTTGATCTTTCAGCAGACACTTTGCAAGCCAGAAGGGACTGGCAGGACATATTTAAAGTGATGAAGGAGAAAAACCTACAACTTAGATTACTCTACACAGCAAAGATTTCATTCAGATTTGATGGAGAAATTAAAACCTTTACAGACAAGCAAAAGCTGAGAGAGTTCAGCACTACCAAACCAGCTTTACAACAAATGCTAAAGGAACTTCTCTAGGCAAGAAACACAAGAGAAGGAAAAGACCTATAATAATGAACCCAAAACAATTTAGAAAATGGGAATAGGAACATACATATCGATAATTACCTTAAATGTAAATGGATTAAATGCTCCCACCAAAAGAAACAGACTGGCTGAATGGATACAAAAATATGACCCATATATAAGCTGTCTACAAGAGACCCACTTCAGACCTAGAGACACATACAAACTGAAAGTAAGGGAATGGAAAAAGATATTCCATAGAAATGGAAACCAAAAGAAAGCTGGAGTAGCAATTCTCATATCAGACAAAATAGACTTTAAAATAAAGACTATTAGAAGAGACAAAGAAGGACACTACACAATGATCAAGGGATTGATCCAAGAAGAAGATATAACAATTGTAAATACTTATGCACCCTACAAAGGAACACCTCAATACATAGGAAAATTCTAACAACCATAAAAGGGGAAATCGACAGTACACAATCATAATAGGGGACTTTAACACCTCACTTTCACCAATGGACACATCATCCAAAATGAAAATAAATAAGGAAACACAAGCTTTAAATGATACATTAAACAAGATGGACTTAATTGATATTTATAGGACACTCCATCCAAAAACAACAGAATACACATTTTTCTCATGTGCTCATGGAACATTCTCCAGGATAGATCATTTCTTGGGTCACAAATCAAGCCTTGGTAAATTTAAGAAAATTGAAATTGTATCAAGTATCTTTTCCAACCACAATGATATGAGACTAGATATCAATGACAGGAAAAGTCCACTAAAAAATACAAACACATGGAGGCTAAACAATAAACTACTTAATAACGAAGTGATCACTGAAGAAATCAAAGAGGAAATAAAAAAATACCTAGAAGCAAATGACAATGGAGACACAATGACCCAAAACCTATGAGATGCAACAAAAGCAGTTCTACCAGGGGAGTTTACACCAATACAATCCCACCTTAAGAAACAGGAAATATCTCGAATAGATAACCTAACCTCGCAACTAAAGCAATTAGAGAAAGAAGAAAACAAAACAAAACAAAGATAACAGAAGGAAAGAAATCATAAAGATCAGATCAGAAATAAATGAAAAAGAAATGAAGGAAACAATAGCAAAGATCAATAAAACTAAAAGCTGGTAGTTTGAGAAGATAAACAAAATTTATAAACCATTAGCCAGACTAATCCAGAAAAAAAGAGAGAAGACTCAAATAAATAGAATGAATCAATAGAATCAAATGAAAAAAAGGAAGTAAAAACTGACATTGCAGAAATACAAAAATCATGAGAGATTACTACAAGCAACTCTATGCCAATAAAATGGACAACCTGGAAGAAATGGACAAATTCTTAGAAATGCACAACCTGCCAAGACTGAATCAGGAAGAAATAGAAAACATGAACAGACCAATCACAAGCATTGAAAGTGAAACTGATTAAGATCTTCCAACAAACAAAAGCCCAGGACCAGATGGCTTCACAGGTGAATTCTATCAAACATTTAGAGAAGAGCTAACACCTATCCTTCTCAAACACTTCCAAAATATAGCAGAGGGAGGAACACTCCCAACGTCATTCTACGAGGCCACAATCACCCTGATACCAAAACCAGACAAGGATGTCACCAAAGAAAGAAAACTACAGGCCAATATCACTGATGAACATAGATGCAAAAATCCTCAAGAAAATACTAGCAAACAGAATCCAACAGCATATTAAAAGGATCATACACCACGATCAAGTGGGGTTTATTCCAGGAATGCAAGGATTCTTCAATATACGCAAATCTATCAATGTGATAAACCATATTAACAAATTGAAGGAGAAAAACCATATGATCATCTCAATAGATGCATAGAAAGCTTTTGACGAAATTCAACACCCATTTGTGATAAAAACCCTGCAGAAAGTCAGCATTGAGAGAATTTTCCTCAACATAACAAAGGCCATATATGATAAATGCACAGCCAACATCATCCTCAATGGTGAAAAACTGAAATCATTTCCACTAAGATCAGGAACAAGACAAGGTTGCCCACTCTCACCACTCTTATTCAACATAGTTTTGGAAGTTTTAGCCACAGCAATCAGAGAAGAAAAGGAAACAAAAGGAATCCAAATCGCAAAAGAAGAAGTAAAGCTGTCACTGTGTGCAGATGATGTGATACTATACATAGAGAATCCTAAAAATGGTACCAGAAAACTATGAGAGCTAATCAATGAATTTGGTAAAGGAGCAGGATATAAAATTAATGCACAGATATCTCTGGCATTCCTATACACTGATGATGACAAATCTGAAAGTGAAATCAAGAAAACACTCCCATTTACCATTGCAACAAAAAGAATAAAATATCTAGGAATAAACCTACCTAAGGAGACAAAAGACCTGTATGCAGAAAATTATAAGACACTGATGAAAGAAATTAAAGATGATACAAATAGATGGAGAGATATACCATGTTCTTGGATTGGAAGAATCAGTATTGTGAAAATTACTCTACTACCTAAAGCAATATACAGATTCAATGCAATCCCTATCAAACTACCACTGGCATTTTTCACAGAACTAGAACAAAAAATTTCACAATTTGTATAGAAACACAAAAGACCCCGAATAGCCAAAGCAATCTTGAGAACGAAAAACAGAGCTGGAGGAATCAGGCTCCCTGACTTCAGACTATACTACAAAGTTACAGTAATCAAGACAGTATGGTACTGGCACAAAAACAGAAAGATAGATAAACGGAACAGGATAGAAAGCCCAGAGATAAACCCACGCACATATGGTCACCTTATCTTTGATAAAGGAGGCAGGAATGTACAGTGGAGAAAGGTCAGTATCTTCAATAAGTGGTGCTGGGAAAACTGGACAGGTACATGTAAAAGTATGAGATTAGTTCACTCCCTAACACCATACACAAAAATAAGCTCAAAATGGATTAAAGACCTAAATATAAGGCCAGAAACTATCAAACTCTTAGAGGAAAACATAGGCAGAACACTCTATGACATAAATCACAGCAAGATCCTTTTTGACCCACCTCCCAGAGAAATGGAAATAAAAACAAAAGTAAATAAATGGGACCTAACGAAAGTTCAAAGCTTTTGCACAGCAAAGGAAACCATAAACAAAACTAAAAGACAACCCTCAGAATGGGAGAATATATTTACAAATGAAGCAACTGACAAAGGATTAATCTCCAAAATTTACAAGGAGCTAATGCAGCTCAATAACAAAAGAAAAAAAAACAAACAACCCAATTCAAAAATGGGCAGAAGACCTAAATAGACATTTCTCCAAAGAAGATATACAGATTGCCAATAAACACATGAAAGAATACTCAACATCATTAATCATTAGAGAAATGCAAATCAAAACTACAATGAGCTATCATCTCACACATGTCAGAATCGCCATCATCAAAAATTCTAGTAACAGGGCTTCCCTGGTGGCGCAGTGGTTGAGAGTTCACCTGCTGATGCAGGGGACATGGGTTCATGTCCCAGTCTGGGAAGATCCTTCATGCCGCAGATTAGTTGGTCCCTTGAGCCATGGCCGCTGAGCCTGCGCATCCAGAGCCTGTGCTTCACAACAGGAGAGGCCACAACAGTGAGAGGCCTGTGTACAGCATAAAAATAATAATAAAATAAAATAATTTAAAAACTATAAATGCTGGAGAGGGTGTGTAGCAAAGAGAACACTCTTCCACTGCTGATGGGATTGTGAATTGGTACAGCCACTATGGAGAACAGTATGGAGGTTCCTTAGAAAACTAGAAATAGAACTACCATATGACCCAGCAATCCCACTACTGGGCATATACCCTGAGAAAACCATAATTCAAAAAGAGTTATGTACCAAAATGTTCACTGCAGTTCTATTTACAGTAGTCAGGACATGGAAGCAACTGAAGCGTCCATTGACAGATGAATGGATAAAGAAGGTGTGGCACATATATACAATGGAATATTAGCCATAAAAAGAAACAAAATTGGGTTATTTTTAGTGAGGCGGATGGAACTAGAGTCTGTCATATAGAGTGAAGTAAGTCAGAAATAGAAAGACAAATACCGTATGTTAACACATATATATGGAATCTAAGAAAAAAATGTCATGAAGAACCTAGGGGTAAGACAGGAATAAAGATACCAATGTACCAGAGAATGGACTTGAGGACTTGTGGAGGGGGAAGGGTAAGCTATGACAAAGTGAGAGAGTGGCATGGACATATATACACTACCAAATGTAAAATAGATAGCTAATGGGAACCAGCCACATAGCACAGGGAGATCAGCTCGGTGCTTTGTGACTACCTGGATGGGTGGGATAGGGAGCATGGGCGGGAGGGAGATACTAGGGGGAGGAGATATGGGAACATATGTATATGTATAACTGATTCACTTTTTTATAAAGCAGAAACTAAGACACCATTGTAAAGCAATTATACTCCAATAAAGATGTAAAACAAAGAAAAAAAAGATAATACACCATAATTAAATGGGATTTTTCCCACGGATGAAAGGATTTTTCAATATCCATGAATCAATAAGTGTGATATAACACATTAAGAAATTGAAGAAAAAACATATTATCATCCCAATAGATGCAGAAAAAGCTTTTGATAAAATTCAACATCCATTTATGATAAAAACTCTCTTGAAAGAAGGCATAGAGGGAACATACCTCAATACAATATAGACCACCTATGACAAACCCACAGCAGATATCATACTCAATTGTGAAAAACTGAAACTATTTCCTTTAAGATCAGGAATAATATATAATGCTACCCATTCTCACCACTTTTATTCAACTTGATTTTGGAAGTCCTATCCACAGCAATCAGAGAAGAAAAAGAAATAAAAGGAATCTAAATTGGAAAAGAAGTAGGAATGTCATTGTTTGTACCCAGAAAATCCTAAAGATCCTACCAGAAAACTACTAGAACTCATCAATGATTTGGTAAATTTGCAGGTTACAAAATTAATGCAGAGAAACCTGTTGCATTTCCACACACTTACAACAAAAGATCACTATGAGAAATTAAGGAAACAATCCCATTTACCATTGCATCGAAAAGAATACAATACCTAGGAATAAACTACCTAAGGAGACAAAAGACCTGTGCTCTGAAAACTATAAGATGCTGATGAAAGAAATTGAAGATGACACAAATGGATGTAAAGATATACCATGTTCTTGGATTGGAAGAATCAGTATTGTTAAAATGAATATACTACACAAGGTAATTTCCAGGTTCAATACAATCCCTATCAAATTACCAATGACATTTTTTACAGAACTAGAAAAAATTTTTAATTTGTATGGAAACACAAAAGACGTGTATAGCCAAATCAATCTAGTATATTACAAAGCTACACTAATCAAAACACTATGGTACTGGTATAAAAACAGACCTATAGATTAATGGAACAAGATGCAAAGCCCAGAAATTAGCTTACACACATATGGTCAATTAATCTATGACAATGGAGGCAAGAATATACAACTGAGAAAAAGCAGTCTCTTCAATAAGTGGTGGTGGGAAAACTGGACATCTGCATGTAAAAGAATGAAATTAGAACATTCTCTAACACTGTATACAAAAATAAACTCAAAATGAATTAAAGACTTAAAAGTAAGACCAGATACTATGAAATATCTAGAGGAAAACTTAAGCAGAACTCTTTGACACAAATTGCAACAATATATTTTTGGATCCATCTCCTAGAGTAATGGAAATAAAAACAAAGATAAGCAAATGGGACCTAATTAACTTGAAAGTTTTGCCCAGCAAAGGAAATCATAAACAAAATGAAAGGACAAATTACAGAATGGGATAAAATATTTGTAAATGATGCTACCAACAAAGGATTAATTTCCAAAATATACAAAAAGCTCAAACAGCTCAGTATCAAACAAACAAACAAATCAATCAAAATATGGGCGGAAGACCTAAAAAGGCATTTCTCCAAAGAAGACATACAGATGGCCAACAGATACATGAAGAAATGTTCAACATAGCTAATTATTAGAGAAATGCAAATCAAAACTACAATGAAGTATCACCTTACACTAGTCAGAATGACCATCATCAAAAAGTCTACAAATAATAAATGCTAGAAAGGGTGTGGGAAAAAGGAACACTCCTACAATCTTGGTGGGAATGTAAATTGGTATAGACATTATAGAAAACAGTATGGAGGTTCCTTAAAAATCTAAACATAGAGTTATTATATGATCTGGGGTTCCCACCCCTGGTCATATATCCAGAGAAATTTTAATTCAAAAAAATACATGCACCCCAACGTTCATTGCAGCATTACATTGCAGCAACACCTCCTTACACTCTGGTACTATAATATACTCCACACTCATATTTCTGCCCCCAAGGTCTGAGCTTTAGTTGTGCTCATTGCTACTAGGGTGTCATTTTCTTTAGGCTCTCCTAGCTGATGATGCAAAGAAATAATATGTGTCTACTAACCCACATACATGCACCTATTAAATTAAGCATGATTTCTTACTGATATCTCCAACTATTATTCATTACCATATGGATTATTTTACTCACTTTCTCTTCTTTATCATAAATTTCCACTTGAACAGTAAGAAAGCTGGCTCCCACCATCTACCATCCATTTATTTAATTATTCGATCCCAGTATCTAAGTACAGCAGCATATTTGTTAACCTGTTAACCTGTTAACCAGAAAAAAAATACTTTATCAACTAGAGTACAGTGCTTATGTGAAGTTCCTTTTGCCTTTAGTCTTACAACTCCATTCATCCCCCCAAATTACTTAGGTCAGCACGTGTTTCCACATCTCCTGCAGTGAGGTTTTCCCATATATTTATATTACAGTCAGATTCTATTGTCACAGTCTATATTCATTACTAGGATGTCTGATCTCCTAAATGATTTTTTTTAACTTGTATAGATTAAAGCTTATTCTTTGTGTTGTTCATTACTGTGGGCTTTGACAAATACAAGTTATGTATTCACCATCAAAGTATTACACACAACAATTTCACCATCTTAAAAATCCCCTGTGCTTTTTATATTTATCCCTTTATTTCTCCTCACAAACACTGGCAACAACTGATACTATCTGTATAGGTTTGACTTTTTAAGAATGTCATATAATTGGAATTTCAGATGCACAGCCTTAACAGACTGGCTTCATTCACTTGACAATATGCATTTAAGATTCTTCCAGGTGGTGTGTGTGTGTGTGTGTGTGCTGATAGCTCATTTATTTTTATTGCTGGATAAGATTCCATTACATACATATAATACTGTTTGTTTACCACCTACTGAAGAGTATATTCGTTGTTGTTAGTTTTTTTGCGATTATAACTAGAGCTGCTACATATACTCATGTGCAGGTTTTTGTGTGGACATAATTTTCAACTCGGTTGAATACCTGAAAACACAATTGGTGGAGTACATGGTAAGACTATGTTTAGTTTTGTAAAAAACAGCCACACTGTCTTCCAAAGTGACTGCATCTGTCTGCATTTCCACTAGAACTGAATGAGAGTTCTTCTTGCTGGACATTCTTGCCAGTTTTTGGCATTGTCTTTTATTAGGGGGAGGGGTTTAACCATTCTAATAGGTATGTTGTGGTATCTTACTGTTGTATTATTTGAAATTCTCTAGTGATATATGATGATGAACCTCTTTCCATATGCTTGTTTGCTATCTGTATATCTTCTTTGGTGAAGTCTGTTCAGGTCTTTTGCCAATTTTTAAAGACTTTTTTGTACATTTTTATTGGAGTATAATTACTTTACAATAATCGTGTTAGTTTCTGCTGTACAACAAAGTAAGTCAGATATATGCATACATATATCACTATATACCCTCCTGCTTGAGCCCCCCTCCCACCCTCCCTATCCCACTCCTCTATGTCATCACAAAACACCAAGCTTATCTCCATGTGCTATGCAGCATCTTCCCACTAGCTATCTATTTTACATCTGGTAGTGTATTTATGTAGAGAAGTTTTAGGTTTACAGCAAAACTGGAAGAAAGTTACAGAGTTTCCCCATTTATCCCCTGTCCCCATGTATGCATAATCACCCCCATTAAATTGTTCACCAGAATAGTACTTCTTTTACCAAGGATGAATCTACATTTGGACAACATAATCATCCAAAGTCCATAGTTTACCTTAGGGTTCATTTCTTTGTCCATTTTTAATTGGGTTGTATGTTTTCTTGTTGTTCAGTTTTAGAAATATTTGCATAGTTTGTATACAAGTACACTCAGATATGTGTTTCACAAATATTTTCTCGCAAGTTATTAATTGCTGTTATGTAAGAAAGCAATTGTCTTTTGTATATTAACCTTGTATTGTGCAATGTTACTAAAAATTCCTAGCTCCTGGATTGTTTTGTCAGTTCAATGGAATTTTCTGAAAACAAACGTTCCTTTCTTTCTAATAATAATAAACATATTTTCCTTTCTAATCTATGTACATTTTATAATTTCTAATAATTTCTAATTCTAAACATTTCTAATTTAATAATTTTTTAATTTCTAATAATAATAAGCATTTTTCTTTCTAATCCGTATGCATTCTATTTATTTTTCTTGTCTTATTGTATTAGCTAAGTCTTCCAATAAAATTCTAAATAGACGTGGTGAAAGTAAACATCTTTACCTAGTTCTTGATATTGGGGAAAAAAGCACTGTGTTTTTGGCCATCAAGGGTAATGTTAGCTGTAGGTTTCTGTTTATTAAGTTACAAAAGTTTTCTGTACTCCTAATTTGCTGAAAGTTCTTATTATGAATGGTGTTAGATTTTGTCAAATGTTTTTCTGCATAGATTGATATGCTCATATGAGTTTTCTTCTTTAGCTTGCTGATAAGGATGATTAAATTACAGGGATACCTTACCTTATTGTGCTTTGTAGATATTTCCCTTTTTATAAATTGAAAGTTTGTAACAACCCTGAGTCAAGCAAGTCTATTGCCATTGTTCCAAAGCATTTTCTCACTTCATGTCTCTGTGTCACATTTTGGTAATTCTCACAATATTTCAAACTTTTAAATTATTATTATATTTGTTATGATTTCTGTGATCAGTGATCTTTAATGTTACTGTTGAAGAAAGATTACAACTTGCTGAAGGCATTTTTTAGCAAGAAAGTATTATTATTATTTTTTATTTGCGATATGTGGGCCTCTCACTGTTGTGACCTCCCCGTTGCGGAGCACAGGCTCCGGACATGCAGGGTCAGCAGCCATGGCTCATGGGCCCAGCCACTCTGCAGCATGTGGGATCCTCCCGGACTGGGGCATGAACCCGTGTCCCCTGCATCGGCAGGCAAATCTCAACCATTGCGCCACCAGGGAAACCCCGCAAGAAAGTATTTTTAAATTAAGGTGAGTACATTTTTTTTTAGACATAATGTTATTGCACACTTAGTATTCTTTATTGTGATATTTGCCTTACTGTAGTAGTCTGGAACTGAACCCACAATATCTCTAAGATATGCCTGCAATTGACTTTTGAATGTAGAAGCAATACTTCTTATCCTGAGTAAATCTCACTTGTCATGGTGTTTAATTCTTTTGACACATTTTAGGTACAGTTTGCAAGTGTTTTATTGATGATTTTTGCAACTATCTTCTAAAGAAATACTGATCTTTAGCTTTCTTTTCTTGTAGTGTCTTTAACAGGTTTTGGTATAATAAAGCTGTCCGCATAGAATGAATTACAAAATATTCTCTCTGTTTCTACTTTATGAAATGGAAGAGAATATAGAGAGGTGATATCATTTCTTCCTAAAATATTTGGTAGAATTCACCAGTGAAACCATCTAGGTTTGGCAATCCATATTTTTTACAAGGTTAGCAATTATTGATTCAATTTCTTTAATTGATATAGAGCTATTCAGATTATCTATTTTTCCTTGTCCAAATCTGGTATCCTTTAAGGAATTAATCCCTTTCATCTATGTTACCCAATTTGTGGGCAGAGAGTTCTTAATTATCCTTTTAATGTCTTTGGGATAACTAGTAATGACCTCCTTTTAATTCTGATGTTAATCATTTGTCTCTTCTATTATTTTCTTAGTTAGCCTGGCTAGAAGCTTATCAATTTTATGGGTCTTTTCCAAGAACCAAGGTGTGTTTAATTTTTCTCTACGAACATCCTATTTTCAATTTCACTGATTTATACTCTAATTTTTGTTATTTCTTTTCTTCTGTTGTTTAGAATTAAATTATTTTTATTTCTCTAGTTTCCTAAGGAGGAAACATATTATTGATATTAGAAGTTGTTTTTTTCTAATTGAATGCTATGCATATCTTTTTAAGCACTGCTTTTCTACATCTCCCAAATCTTGATAAGGTATGTTTTAATTTTCATTTAGTTCAAAATATATTTAAATTTATCTTGAGACTTCTTTTACTTGTGTGTTGTTTGGAAATATGTTGTTTGATCTCCAAATTGGGAGGGGGTAATTTTCCACCCTTCTTCCTTTTATTCACTTCTACTTTAATTCCATTGCAGTCTGAGAAATACTGCCTATGATTTATATTCTTTTAAATTTGTTTAGGTGTGTTTTGTTGCACAGAACGTGTTATATACTAGCAAATCTTCCATGTGAGCTTGAGATAAATGGATATTCAACTGTTGTTGGATGAAGTATTCTGTAAATATCAAGTAGACCCAGTTGTTTGATGGTAGTGTTCAGTTCAACTATATCTTTACTGATTTTCTGCCAACTATATTTATCTATTACTGTAAAAGGGGGTAGAGATATTTTGTTGAGACATGACTGTGGGCATTACCTCAAGCCTTCAAGAATTTCTGGAGTGGCAATGCCAGTATATGTACATTTTTTAAGACACTATGATCAGTTCCCTTTGTGGGTCATAGAGGTGGGGTAGCAAACTACCTTCATGAGAAATAATTTTTGATACATGTCCCCCTGAAGATGAGGAAAATATTGGTTCTATAAGAAATAAAACTTTGATATCAGAACCTAAGACATTCTATTGGAAGGTCAAGCTTACAGTGTATAGTGCCTGGGGGCCAAGGCCATAGACATGTGTATTGCAGAACCTAAAATGTCCTTGTATTACCTTGACATCTTTGGGTTTCATGCGCCATAAAACTCTAGCCAAAAGTTTCCTTGCTTTAATCAGATATCACCCCCATCCAAAGGGAAAGACTTCCTACCCAGCTAAGCTGGACCAACTTCATCTACCCCTTCCTCTCAAACCTTGTGACCTGTATGAGGTAGAGTGTCCTCCTTTCCCAGGCTGTAAGTAATGTAACTAATAATCTGCTGCCAGTCTCATCTGCCCAGTATTTCATGTCATGTGTTCATCTTCCACACTATTTTGGGTGGAAGATACCTCTTTCATCAATGAAGTAAATAGGGAGTAAGTAGAATAACAAAGAGTATCCAAAAGGAAAGTGAATGAAACAGGAATAGGACAGGATAATATTTAAAGGAGAATTGTAGAGTGTATTAAAAAAATTCCTTGTCCCTTTCACTAAGATAGAATTGATTTTACAATTATTTTTAAATAAATAACTGTCTCAGCTTTAACAATATATTATTTTCTATAAGTTTCTTGCCTTTATTATAAATAGTATGTAAAGTCATTAATAATGTCAATAAGCATTTTCCCTTTCAGTGGAGCAATTTAAGAAATAGAAGAAATGTATATAGATCTCAATTTGGATAGGAACACAATGGATTTTTCCAAAGATATTACTTCTTCAGTATTAACCCTTTTATTTTGGAACTGTAAGCAGGTTGTACTGCTGTTTCTGTTGAATACCCCTTAAACCAGCAATCACTAAGTGTATGCCAAAGTGAGTAGAAGTCCTTCTCTGTTATGTAAGACAAATATGGGGCCTGATCCAAGGAATGTTTAATTAAGTAAGCAGGCTAAACCTGCTGAACAACAGTTTAGAGGCACTCTGTCAGGTTTCCTTTTTCTTTTTTTTCTTGACCATGCTGCTTGCAGGATCGAGCCCAGGGCCCCTGCAGTGGAAGCAGAGTCCTAACCACTGGACTACCAGGGAGTTCCCTCCTTTCCTTTCTTTTATTTTTAAATGTCTTCATTTTTTTAAGAGTCACTGTGCTATATATTACATCCCCAGAATTTATTTATCTTATATCTAAAGGTTTGTGCCTTTTAACCACTGTCCCCCACTTCCCTCACATCTCAACCTCCCCCACATCTGGCAACCACAAATATATTCTCTGTTTCTATGAGTCTGGTATTTGAGGTTCCAAATAGAAGTGAGATCATACAGTATTTGTCTTTCTCTCTCTAGTTTGCTTAACATATTGCCCTCAGGGTCCATCCATGTTGTCACAGATAGCAAGATTTCCTTATTTTTTATGGCTGAATCATAGCATTATATGTATATAAAATATACTGCATCTTCTTTATCAATTTCTTCATCAATGGTCACTTAGATTGTTTCCATGTCTTGGCTATTGTAAATAATGTTACAATGAAAATGGGGGAGAAGATATATTGAAAAGAGAGGTCAAATCCTAGGTTGCTGTTGCCCAATGCAACAGATACCATTTTGTGCAAATAATAAACTTACCTAAGAGCTTGAGATTAAAGGCAGGGAATGATATTCTTAAGGATTTTGAAAAGTCCCAACATATTCCTGGGAATCTAGGAGGCCACATAGGTGTTCAAGGCTGTATGCATGCTCATGAAAGATATAAGAAGGCCGTAAGATCTCACCTTCTACAGACCTTGAGAATCAATGGAAAAAGGAAGTGAAAACTAAGGCAAGGTTGTCAGCTGAGTTGTCAATTGTTGAAGACATTCTCCAACATAGACACAGAACCCATTGTCAAAGACTGGAAATATTTTTGCTTCTAGAAACAACAAATCTTAGGGTGGAGAAAGAATCTGATTTCCAAATTTTCCACATTATAATAGACAAAATGTCCAGTTTTCAACAAAAAAATGCAAGTCATATGAAGACACAAAAATTATGGCCATACATAGGAAACAAAATAAATCAATAGAATCTGTGCCTGAGAGACTCACACTAACAGAATTTCTGGCATTGATATTCATGAATCTACATTTTGAATGAATTTCATGGATGATTCTAGCTCACTTGAAAATAATGGCAATTTGGTTTCTTTACATTCTTATAACTTTTACATATTTTCTTATTATATTGCATTGGCTAAAGTTTTGCATGTTGAATATAATCAGTAATGATGCTAGTAGGCATCGTTTAGTGCTCCTGATGAAAGAAAATGCTTTATATGGTTTGCAGTTAGGAATAAAAATTTCTATTTTTTTTGATGGGTAACATTTTAAAGTTTGAAGAAGGTCCTTTGTATTTCTAATGAAAGGTGTTTTTCACATGAAGTCCATACAAAGAAGTTTAACTAATAGCTAAGATATCCATTAATAACATATTTCAAGAACACACATATACATGCACTTAATCATAACACACAGTATCAATACGTTACATATGTGGACTAAAAGTCTTCTATACAAACATTCTCTAGAGTGTTAATATGAAAATAGAAATTATTGTAAGATTTATTACCTGCTTGTGAATTGTCAGGCATTGCAAGAAGAACTTTTGGCTTACTGTCATAAATTTCATAATAACACTATAGGATGGCTAAAATAAGATCATTTTAATGTTGGAACCTGGAGCATTTAGAGATTAATTAGCTTTTCCAAATTTCTAAGGATCCCCTCAATAGAGCCAGTATTTATATTCAGACCCAGTGATAGTAGTGCTAATCTGCCTAACAATTATGCAATTGCATTATACAATCAAGTAATATATGTCTTTGGAATGCAGAGTTTATTTATATTTCATGTACAATGCTTAAGAACAGTTTATAAAAGCAAAGAAGTTCTTCATATAGAGAGGTAATAATCTTTTTCTCATAAGTGCCTTCATCCCAAATACTCAGAAAACAGACAAGATTCTATAATTCCTCTCAATTTCATAAACTATAATAAAAGCATTCTTTTGATTCTATTTCACCACATGGCTTGCACCTTATTTCTATGTTACTCTTGACAGCAAAAATCCTTGGAAAAATTTGTTATTTTGCTTTCTCCAATTCCACATTTCCAATTTTTTTTTCTATTAAGCTTTCATTCCTACCATGGCAATGAAGTTGATCATTTCATGGTCACTAATTATTACCACATTGCTAGTAATTGCTAAATTCAGGGTCTTTTATCAAGCCTCACTTAACTCATAATGTGACCAATGACTTCACCCTTTTGACAACTCAGATTTCTCCATTTTCACTTTCTTCATTTGGATTTCAGAACTCCACTCCCTTAGTGTTTTTCTTATCTCATCACTCACGTCTTCTCAGTTATTTTTATTCATTCCTCCTCTCCTTCTGATTTCTTAAATGCTCCAGGCTCAGTTCTTTTTGTTTTGCATTCTCTATCCTCATACACTGGTATGAGGCCTCATATACTTTCAAGGCTTAAATAATGTGTAAAATGCCCCTAACTCTAAAATTTACCCATTGCTCAGTCAGTTCCTGAATACCATTCCTATATAGTCAATGCCATTAGAAGAGTGGAGTAACAGTGGTATAGGGTGATGTTGTAAAGTTTACAGAGAGTATGTTAAAAAAAACTGAAACTGAATCATCTTTTTATTATCATTATGCCCTGAGAATTCTATGATAGGTAATGATTAAATACTTTTTTGCCAAAAATCTTTCATTGGTTCAGGTTCTAAACAATGGTTTGCAAACCTAAAAGTTACTCCCATCTTGCCCTTGGTATGCCACAGTATACAGCCAACAACTTACTAGACATCTCCATTTGGACATTTACTGAACATTAAGCAATATATACCAAAAACCTTTTTCCCCCAAAACTTGCTCTATCCAAAATTTTATGCTAAATTTTTTCCATTTCAACTGAAAAGCAACCAAATGAGGCAAAAAATCTGAGTCATCAGGACTCTTTATTTTTTCCTTTCACAATTCTTATTGAATCTAGTAGGAAATTCTGCACTTCCTCCACTAGAACATGTAGTCTTCTACTTGGAGGGCAGAGATCTTTCTGTTTTTGTTTTGTGTTTTTCCTTCTGATAAATCAGGCTCAGTACGTTTTTGAAGATAAATCAATGAAATATCTATGAAAAAAATTGTCACTGATATTTTAAAAATCTTCCAATTCTTGGACTTCCTCTGTGGGGCAGTGGTTAAGAATCCACCTGCCAATATATATACAAGGAAATACTATTCAGCCATAAAAAGACTGAAATTTTTGTCATTCACAATAACATGGATCAACTAGGAGGGTATTGTGCTAAGTGAAATAAGTTAGAAAGAGAAAGACAAATAGTATATGTTATCACTTATATGTGGAATCTAAAAAATAAAATAAACACATGTATATAACAAAACAGAAACAGACTCCTGGATATAGAGAGGAAACAAGTGGTTACAATTGAGGAGAGGGAAAGGGGCAGAGGAAAGATAGGGGTAGGAGTCAAGAGATACAAACTATTATGTATAAAATAAGCTACAAGGATATGTTGTACAACAAAGGGAATACAGCTAATATTTTATAATAACTATAAATGGAATATAACCTTTAAAAATTATAAATCACTATGTTGTATACCTGAAGCATGTATAATATTGTACATCAACTGTACAACAATTTTTAAAAGATGCACTTCTCTTAGGAAGTCCTCCTATAAGGTTTAAAACTTTTGTAAGGCTTTGGGGAAATTTTTATGTTTTTTACCACAGAACCTTATATTTGGAATAGAATTTAAACAATAAAATTTTTATCAGAGAATAAATTCTTATCCTATGTCTCCCATGTTAGAATAACAGAGAAAACATTAAAAAACGATGAAGTCAGGGGTGCTTAGATCAACATAGCAGAGTAAGAAGACATGGAGCTCACTTAACCCCATTAACACATCAAAAATACATCTACATGTGGAACAATTCTCACTGAAAACTAACTGGTAACTGGCAGAAGAACCATACAACCAAGGTTGTAAGAAAAATAAACATGTAATCAGGTAGGAAGAAAAGAAAGGCTTTCTGGTTGGGAACTGCATCCCTGGGAGGGGACCCAGAGGAAAATGGAGATTTCATGGGCAGACTCCTTCCCTGGGGAGTGAGTGGTTCAAGCTACAGATTAGGCACCCAAGATCTGGGGTATATGTGATGGAGACAAGCCCCTTTGGCTGTTAGAGGACATTGCACTGAGACTAACAGAAAGTCTGTGGGAAGCCTGGATTCCACTTGTGAAACACACATGTGTTTTACCTTTCCCCTGAGGCACAGCAGTAAGGGGTCTGCTTTAGCAGCTGCCAGGATTCTCATGACCACCTTGCTGCACACTCCAGCCTGAGTCAAGCAAACACTCTGGCCCCACTCACTCCACATCACAGTGTGGCACTGGATCTACAGCAGCCATTACTGGGGATCAGACTTTACTATGGATGCAGAGGTGACCTGGTCCTGAAGTGAAGTGTGCATGGGGCATTGGTGGCCATTGTTGGCCCTTACTCAAGCCATGCTTCAGAATCAGCCCATATCTCTAAAGGTGGCTGCATAACCAAAGCTCACCCCCCAATACAAGCTAAGAGACCACAAGAGGTTTTGCTTACTCTGGGGACTGGTTCCACAATATGGGACCCTAGCAGAGGCTGGGGGCACTGTTTGGTTGTGAGAGACAAAGGGCACTTGCACCTGAGGCTCTGTGTCTTAGTGGAGACACAGGTGTCTGGGAAGACCTCAGGTCAGATCTCTGTCTGTGGCCAACATGAGCTAAGAGCTTGCAGAGGTCCCACTTGCTTCAGTACTTCTCAGTACATATATAGTAAGTATCATCTACTTAAATAAGCTAATATGAAGATTAAAAGACAAAATAACTGTTAAAGCAACTATAATTAAAATAAAATGTTAAGGGATAAGCAAGAAGATGTAAAATATCACATCAAAAAACACAAAACATGGAGGAGAGGAGTAAAAAATGTAGAACTTTCAGAATGTGCTTGAACTTAAATGACTACCAGTTTTAAACAAGTAGATATAGTTATAGGTCAACATATATAATCCCCATGATCACCACAAATCAAAAACCTGCAATAGATACACAAAAACTGAAAAGAAAGTAACACAGGTATAATTCTAAAGAAAACCATTAAACCACAAGGGGAGAAACACAAAGAAGAAATGAACAGAAGAACTATGAAGCAAGTGGAAAACAAGTAATAAAATGGCAATAAGCACATACGTATCAATACTTACTTTAAATGTCAATGGACTAAATGCTCCAATCAAGAGGCCTAGGGTGGCTGATTGGATTTAAAAATAAGATCTTTCTATATGCTACCTACAAGAGACTCACTTCAGAGCTAAAGACACATGCAGATTGAAAGTGAAGACATGGAAAAAGTATTTGATGTAAAGGAACACAA
This sequence comes from Aethalodelphis obliquidens, assembly GCF_003676395.1. NCBI lineage: Eukaryota > Metazoa > Chordata > Mammalia > Artiodactyla > Delphinidae > Aethalodelphis > Aethalodelphis obliquidens. The sequence continues at coordinate 292,185 of NW_020837963.1, forward strand.
CAAGGAAGCTGAGGTAGCAATACTCGGATCAGACAAAATAGATTTAAAGGCTATAACAAAAGACTAAGTAGGCATTATATAATGATAAAGGGTTGAATACAATAAGAAAATACAGTAAGTCCCCTACATACAAACCTTCAAGTTGCGAACTTTCAAACATGTGAACGTGCACTTGCATGTTCAATCATGTAAGTTAGGTCACATGTCTGGCGTACACTGTCACATGCATGCATCCTGTATAAGTGGTTGTGTTTTTGTGTACTTTACTGTACAGTACTGTATAGAGTACAGTAGTACAATATCTTTATTTCAAGCCCAGGATGTCTGGAAGCAAGCGTAAAAGCAGCAGTGATGTAGCTGGTACTGCTAAGAAGTGCCAAGTGATAATGATGGAAACAAAAGGGAGAATAATTGAGAGAGTGGAGGCAAAAAGATGGTAGACGTTGCTCATTCTTATAACATGAATCATCCAACCATTGGCACAATTCTAAAGAACAAGGACAAGATCATGGAATATGTGAAGTCTGCTGTGCCAATGATGTTGACAATAATATCAAAGAAACATGGAAAAATGATGGAGGAGAAGGAGAAACTTCTCAGTGTGTGGATGCAGGATTAGCATCAGGATCAAGTCCCACTCAGCTTAATCCTGATTCAAGAGAAACTTAAAAGGCTTTATGAAGACTTGAAGAAGAAACACAGTGAAGAATCAGAGGGTACATCCTTTAAACTGTCACTGAAACCAAGGCTGGTTTCATTGGTTCCATTTTCATTTGTCTCAAGGTATTTTCTGTGTTTGTCTTTGACTTCTTTATTTATTCATTGGTTTTCTAGTAGCACAATATTTAGTGTCCACTTGTTTATTCTTTTTCCATTTTTTGTAAGTGATTTCTAGTTTCATAGAATTGTGGTTATAAAAAATGTTTGATATAATTTCTATTATCTTAAATTTGTTGAGACTTGTTTTGTGACCTAGCATGTGATCTATCCTGCAGAATGTTCCATTTGCACCTGAAAAGAATGTGTATTCTTCTGTTTTTGGATGAAATGTCCTGTAGATATCTATTAAATCCCACTGGTCTATTGTGTCTTTTAAGATTACTGTTGCATTTTTAATTTTCTTTCTGTAGATTTGTCCATTGATGTAAGTGAGGTGTTAAAGACCCCTACTATTATTATATTATTGTGAGTTTCTCTTTTATGTCTGCTAGTATTTGCCTAATATATTTAGGTGCTTCTTTACTAGGTACACATATGTTAACAAGTGTAATACAGTAATTCCCCTACATATGAACGAATTCCATTCTGAGAGTGCATTCGTAAGTCCAATTTGTTAATAAGTCCAAAAAAGTTAGCCTAGGTACCCAACTAACACAATTGCCTATATAGTACTGTACTGTCATAGGCTTGTAAATACTTTTCACACAAATAATACATAAAAGACAAACACAAAAAATAAAGAAAACAGTTTTAATCTTACAGGACAGTATCTTGAAAAGTACAATAGTACAGTACAGCAGCTGGCATAGAGGGGCTGGCATCAGGTGAACTGGCAAAAAGAGTTACAGGCCCATATCTTTGATGCATATAGATGTGAAAATCCTCAATGAAATATTATCAAACCATATTCATTAATATATAAAAAGATAATAAACCATGATCACATTGGAATTATTGCAGGGACACAAGGATGTTTCAATATTCACAAATCAATCAATGTGATACACCACATTAACAAAAGGAAAGGAAAAATATCACATGATCATCACAATAAGATGCAGAAAAAGCATTTGACAAAATCAATATGCATTCGTGATAAAAACTCACGTTAATGTGAGTATAGAGAGAACACATTTCAACATAATAAAAGCCATTTGTGACAAACCCACAGCTAACATCATACTCAATAGTGAAATGCTAAAAGCCTTCCTTCTAAATTCAGGAGCAAGACAATGATGCCCACTCTCACCACTTCTATTTAACATAGTTGGAAGTCCTAGCCACAGCAATCAGAAAAAAAAAGAAATAAAAATCATCAAGTTGGAAAGGAAGAAATAAACTGTCACTCTTTGCAGATGACATGATACTATATATAGAAACTAAAGTCTCCACCCAAAAAGTACTAGAACTAACACAAAAATCTGTGACTTTTCCAAATACTAAGAACTATCAGAAAAAGAAATTAAGAAAATAATCCTATTTATAATCATATCAAAAAGAATAAAGTACTTAAGAATAAACTTAACCAAGGAGGTGAAAGATCTATACTCTGAAAACAATAAAATATTGATGAAGAAAATTGAAGGCAATAGAAACAAATTGAAAGTTATCCCATATTCATAGATTGAAAAAAATTAATATTGATAAAATATCCATATTACCCAAAGCAATCTACAGATTTAATGCAATTAGTATCAAAGAACCCATGACATTTTTCATGGAAGTAGAATAAATAATCTAAATAATTCTAAAATTCATATGGAATTACAAAAAGCTCAAAATTGCCAAAGCAATCTTGATAAAAGAGAACAAACCTGGAGGTTTCACATTCCCTAACTTCATATCATACTGCAAAGCTATCTATAGTAAACAAAACAGTATGGTACTGAAATGAAAAGAGACACATAAGTGATTGGAACAGAATAGAGAGCCCAGAAATAAATGTACATATATATGGTCAATTAATCTATGACAAAGGATGCAAAATATACAATAGATAAAAGACAGTTTCTTCAATAAGTGGTGCTGGGAAAACTAGAAATCTATATGTAAAAGAATAGAATTAGAACATTTTCTCACACAAAAATAAATTCAAAATGGATTAAAGACCAAAACGTAAGATTGGAAGACATATAACTCCTAGAAGAAAACATAGGCAGTACACTCATTGATATGGGGCTTTTCAGTATTTTTTTAAATCTGTCTCCTCAGACAAGGGAAATAAAAGCAAAAATAAACAAATTATGTCTTATCAGATTTTAAAGCTTTTAGCTTTTGTACGGAGAAGGAAACCATCAACATAACAAAAAGACAACCTACTGAATTGGATAAGGTATTTGTAAGTGATTTGTCTGATAAGGGGATAGTATTAAAATAATGACCTAATTCTCATAGCTTGAGCTTCTCATAGGTTGTGCATGCCCTTAGCAAATACTTTTTATGTGGGTCTCCTCTGTATATAAACTATTCGATTTGTTTTTGTAGTGGTTACCATTGGGGAGAGAAGTGGTGGGAAGGGTATATGTGGGAAAGGGATTAAGGCATAAAAACTACTAAATATAAAATAAATAAGATACAAAGTTGTAATGTACATCAGAGGGAATATAGCCAATACTTTATAATAACTTTAAATGAAATATAATCTATAAAAATAACAAAATCAAAATGTTGTACACCTGAAACTAATATAATAATTTATAATATATAACAATTTATAATATTGTATATTATAAATATACTTCAATAAAAATGTAATACCCTTAAAGTACTATATTAAGCCATCTTTTACCAACATAGGAGATATAGATATTTTATACTCTCCGATAAACTACAATTTCTCCTTGTAAATTGTATGGACAATAATTAAAATAAAATAGTTTTTCAGACTGTTTCTAATGCATTATAAAGACAAGAAACTAATCTGAATTTTGTTGAAGTGAATGTTAGAATTTCAGAAACTATCTTAATTTCATACAAGCACATAATTTAAAAATAAATTATAATATAATAAATTGTAGAAATGATATTGAAATATATTAATGTGCTTATCTATCTATCTTTTAATTGACCTGTTTTCACCCTTAATATAGAAATATGTAAAATATGTTAAATATTGTCAAGTATGATAGTAAAAATTGAAAACTTCATCAAAGTGTTTAGTAGTTCTATGTAATCCATCTGATGAAATATATGACAATTCTCATAGCTTGGGCTACACATATGTTGTGCACACTCTTAGTGATTACTTTTTATGTGGGTCTCTTCTGTATATAAACTATTTGATTTAAAAAGGGATTATAAAATGTATGGGCCCATGTGAAATATACTGATTTATTTTTTTATGTTTGTTTGTTTTTTGCAGTACGCAGGACTCTCACTGCTGTGACCTCTCCCGTTGTGGAGCACAGGCTCCAGACGTGCAGGCTCAGTGGCCATGGCTCATGGGCCCAGCCGCTCTGCAGCATATGCGACCTTCCTGGACCGGGACACGAACCCATGTCCCCTGTATCAGCAGGCAGACTCTCAACCACTGCGCCACCAGGGAAGCCCAAGTATACTGATTTATTAATGAAGATTTAGAAAAAATTAAAAAGGAAAGAATTCACATTTTTGCTTATTGTCCAATCAGTGAAGATTGTTTTATATTGTCCAGGACTCATCTCTTTCTTTTCATATTCAGGTACCATCTTGTTGTCATACATACCATTCCTAGCTAATTTCGTATCTCTCACTAAAGTAAAAACCTAACACACTGTTATTACTCACAATGCCATAGCTCTTTCAGTATTTATTTTTTGCTTCTGCATTTCCCTAACATCATTCATTTATGCTGGTTACTCATTTTGCTGAATCATCCTTTGGACCACCATGTACACTGACTTCTAATGACTTTTTCAAAGGTTGTTACCGTTTTTGTTGATGATCTCAAATGCAAGTCTTACTCAGAGTATTCAGGAAAATGTAAACTATGCACCCCTGCTCTCTACACATTGCCACCAATGGAAAGGAGAGATAAGAACCCATGATCACAGTGAAAGCAGTCTCGTTTTTGCAAAGAATGTCTATTCCACTTATGGTACCTGGAAGGGTACATCAACACAACATCAATTAAAAGCAAGAAAGAACAGTAATAAGAAGGAATAGTTTTGATTAGAGCAAAGATCTCAAAGAATCCTTGGAGAGACAGAAATGTTCTCTTATATTAATCCCTTAGACTCAAATAACATTAACTCTGGGACATCTGAAGAAAAATCAGAAAGAATGATCTATGTTCATATACACTGAAAATACTAATATTTAAACATAAATAATAATGCAAAGTTGAGGCCAGGAAGCATATTTTTTGTTGTAGTTCAAACATTTTTAAAGTAGCATAAAATTTCAGAGCTTGTGAGGAATTAAGTATCAGTGTAATCCCCTTAAGCATAGAAAAAACCACTGAAGCCTGTGTGTCAATGCTGAGGTTATGCTTTTAAGCCTGTTTCCCAGTCTAACTCACATTATATTCTATATAATCTTATCAGAAGTGAATTGGTTTTAATACCTTGGTATCCCATATTGTATAGTTTTATGTCTATTTTGGTGCCCAAATTCTTGCCTTTTAGGTCTAGAGTCCTGACACTATGTCTTACCTTTTCCTATGCAAAATTTACTATCAGTAAGATCTAAAGCCAATATTTCACATATGAGTTTGAATTATGCCAAAATTTCACAGATATTTGTTTGTTCAATTTTGTCTCTGTGGAATTAAAGTATTTGTTTAATGGAACAAGAATTTCATGTGAGGAAACAGGTAAACAGAACATTGAGGGTAAAGGGGATCTTGTCTTGACTTCTCAAGTCACACCATGTGGGCAGCCTAACACTATGTTTAGGGATTATTTCTACATACCATTTTATAATATGGTTAATAAAATGTTTGTGATTGGGCTTAACACTTGTTTCCATCTTCCTTAATCCCAAGATCCAATTAAAATGGTAGTAAAGCATAAGAGTGTTATAAATCCACAAAAATAAAGAAAACAGAAGAGGGGATAAGCTGACAAGAAGTTTCAACAGCACCTTGGAAAACTGAAAGCAGATAGAAGGTGATAACTGATGGAACAAGGCTGAGGGACCCTTAGGTCTTGTATGCAGACAGAGAAGGATATAGATGGTAAGGCAGCTAATATGCCATGTAAAATAGTAGAAGCTGAGGCATTAACATGAAAGTAGATGTCTGAGGTGAGACATAGAGGTAAAAATGGGTATGGGGGATAATGTATATAAAACACTCCATCCTACTACCACCACCATAAACATAGAGAACAACAGCATGAAAATTTTGCCAGTCTGGGAAAGAAACCTGAGGATCTTTCTCAGGGGAAATGGAACACTTTCAGAAAAATTTAAAAAGTTATCTGAATTTTGACATTCAGGTATCTCCAATATAATTGCCAGCTTATGCTGATCACTTTTCCCTATCAATACATACAGAATTGCCAATCTACTTTATATGCATCACCTTTAAATATCAATTGACAATCAACCATCTCTGACCACTTGAGGATATTTTCTAGTGTGAATAATAGAGGGTGCAGTAAACAAACAGAAAATACGGAGATAATGTGAGGCTATAATCAGTCATGCCAAATTTATGCTGCATATATCCAAATCAAATATATATGTGTGTACATGTATATGTATGTGTATGTGTGTGTTTCTTGGAGTTCCTGAAGACCATTCCCAGTTTCAATAATTCATTATGGTAACTCACAGAACTCAGAATATAGTTGTACTCATGGCTATGATTTATTACTGCTAAAGGATAAAATACAAAATTAGCAAAGGGAAAAATCACATGAAGCAAAGACCAGAGGGAGCTAAGTGCAAGGTTTAAAGAGTCTTCTCTCAGTGGAATCATCTGGGATGTACTTAATTCCCCTACCAATGAGTTGGAACAGCACATGGGAAATGCCACTCATCATTTTGGGGAACCATGGGAGTCCTCCAAAATCCAAGTTCCCAGATGCCAACCAAGGGCTAATCTTGCAAACAGAATTTTTTTTGCGATAGCAGTGTGTTATGTTAACTCTTTCCTAAGGAATATACATATATAAAAATGAGAGAATAAATTTTTAAATAAAAAGTTGAGAAAAATTTCCCAGAGTTCATTAACTTATTCAGCAAATTAGTTGGGGTATTCTAAGCTTAACACTATTTTAGGACTTTGGGAAATAAAAGGAAATAAAAGAGACATAGATCACTGGCTTTGTGTATATTCTAGTACAGTAAAGAAAAATGAATATAATAACTTACAAACTTTCCTAAATTTGAGAAGGTATACTGTTATGAAAACAATGTAGAGCAGAGCAAAAAAAAAAAAAGTTGGGGTCTGTGGGGGAAATTTGTAGCCATAAATAGAATTGATCTCACTGAGAAGGTGAGGTTAATCAAAGCCTCAAATAACAACAAAGATGAAGACAGTGATTAAACACTGGATTTAGCATCTGTAGAGTGTGTGAAGCAAAAAGTTTATCAAATTTAAAAGAGAATGTGTGGTTACAGTTTTGTTTAAGATGGAATAATTATAGTCTCTCTGTTTACTCCACTGCATACAACTATAAAACCTGGAAATAATGCATGGAGCAGTCACTGTCACTCCTTCTCCCACCCTCTAGCTCCTGGCAACCACTAAGCTACTTTCTGTCCCTATGGATTTCCCTATCTGGACATTTCATATGCATAGAATCATATAATTGGTGGGCTTTTATGTCTGGCTCTTTCTCTTATTTTAATGTTTTCAAGGTTCATCAAGTTGTACCATGAATCAGTACTTTATTTATTTAGATGGCTGAATAATATTCCATTGTATCAATATACCATTTTGACCATCTATTCATCAGATAATGAAGATTTGGGTTGTTTCCACTTTTTGGATATTATGAATAATGCTTCCATAAACATTTATGTACACACTTTTGTTAGACCCATGTTTTCAATCCTACTGTGTATATACCTAGAAGTTGAAGTGGTAACTCTATCTTTAACGTTGAGGAACTGAAAAAAAAGTTTTCCAAAATGGCTGCATAATTTCACATTCTACATATTTGTCAACACTTATAATTATCCATCTTTTTATTTTAACCACCCTAGTTGGTATGCTTCATTTAGTTTTGTATCTATTTTATGTCCACCTAAAGAACACCTGGCATAGAATTCATAACAAATGTTTTGACTGAGTGAATTAATGAATGATTTAAATAAATACTATTCATATCTATATAACCCATGTGCAATTAAAGTTTTTGGTCTAATTGACTCATTAAAAATGATTTTCTCTTCTATTTTACTATTTTTGGCATGAAAATAAATCAGTCTGTTGGAAATATCTTTCTTGTAAATACCAGAATGAAATTCAAAACATTTGCATTCATTTTTGCAGGCATTTCCCATCGTATATCATGAGGTCCTCAAAGTTCAAAACCATGTATTTTAATACGACATTTTAATCTGCTCTGATTTCATCAGCTTGTATATCCCTTTTTTCTTTTTATCTCTTGTTTTAGCCATTGATTTCTATTTTCTCTCCAACCACAGGCTTTTCAACAGGTCATAAAAGAAAAACAAAAGCACACCTAAATTTATTTTGAAAGATAGAGAAATTTGTTTCCATCTCCACAATTACTTGGGTCCCTGTGAAGCATTAATAGTGAAGATCCTTTCAAAATTAGAGAGGACCATTCTCCTTATACACCTTTGCAGCAATCACAGTGAAAGAATGCCCCACAGAGTGATATTAACAGAGATTCTCCATTTTGTACAACACTTACTAAATGGAATGTATATTGTATTATAATTTATTGCTAGGGAAATTTAGCTTATAAAAAAAGAGCAACTTTATTTATGTCACAATGTTCCCAATATCAGTCAATACCAATCCAAGCTAACATCTATAAGAGAAAAAAATAACACACAGACACTCCTGTTTAATTTTTGTTTATGCTTTAACTCCAGTGCTAAAGTGTTCTTTATTGATTACAGAAACAGTTAGCTTTCAATAATAAAATGTAATTAAAATGTAACTGATGACTTTCATAATTGTTCTTCCCTACAGATATATTAATTGATGATTTGGCAGATAATCTATAATTTTTATCCAGTTGCATGTAATCAATTGTTGCACTGCACTTGGCTATTTGATAATGTCAGATATTTTCAGCCTTTTAGACAGCTTTGCCACATCTATCTACATGTAATCGTTTATCTATTTCTAACATAGCTCAGAGGACTTGTAAAAACTTTGTTTATATAAGCCAAAGAATGTTTGCATCTGTTATGCAAAGCAATTAAATAATTGCATCAATTCTAGTATATTCCAAGTCCAGGACCAGTTGGTTTCACAGGCAAATTCTATCAAACATCTAGAGAAGAGTTAAACCTCTCCTTCTGAAACTCTTCCAAAAAATTACAGAGGAAGGAACACTCCCAAGCTCATTCTATGAGGCCACCATCACCCTGATACCAAAACCAAACAAAGATACCACAAAAAAAGAAAATATCACTGAGGGGGATATCACTGATGAACACAAAATCCTCAACAAAATACTAGCAAACCAAATCCAACAATATATTAAAAGGATTATACGCCATGACCAAGAGGGATTTGTCCCAGTGATGCAAGGATTCTTCAATATCCACAAATCAATCACTGTGATACACCATGTTAACAAACTGAAAAATAAAAACCATATGATCATCTCAATAGATGCACAAAAAGCTTTTGACAAAATTCAAAACCCATTTATGATAAAAACCCTCCAGAAAGTGGGAATAGAGTGAACTTACCTCAACATAATAAAGGGCATATATGACAAACCCACAGCTATTATCATTCTCAACAGTGAAAAGCTGAAAGCATTCTCTCTAAGATTACAAACAAGGTGAGATGCCCATTGTGACCACTTTTATTCAACATGGTTTTGGAACTCCTAGCCACAGCAATCAGAGAAGAAAAAGAAATAAAAGGAATACTAGTTGGAAAAGAAGAAGTGAAACTGTCACTGTTTGCAGATGACATGATACTATACATAGAAAATCCTAAAGATGCTACCAGAAAACTATTAGAGCTCATCAATGAATTCAGCAAAGTTGCAGAATACAAAATTAATACACAGAAATCTCTTGCATTCCCATACATTAACAATGAAAGATCAGAAAGAGAAATTCAGTAACAGTCTCATTTACCATCACATCAAAAAGAATAAAACACCTAGGAATAAGCCTACCTAAGGAGAAGAATGATCACTACTCTGAAAACAATAAGATGCTGATGAAAGAAATCAGAGATGACACAAACAGTTGGAGAGATATACCATGCTCTTGTATTGGAAGAATCAGTATTGTGAAAATGACTACACTACCCAAGGCAATCTACAGATTCAATGCAATCCTTATCAAACTACCAATGGCATTTTCCACAGAATTAGGGAAAAAACAACTTTAAATTTATATGGAAACACAAAAGACCCCAAATAGCCAAAGCAATCTTGAGAAAGAAAAATGGAGCTGGAGGAATCAGACTCCCTGACTTCAGACTATACTACAAAGTTACAGTAATCAAAACAGTATGGTACTGGCACAAAAACAGAAATATAGATAAATGTAATAGAATAGAAAACCCAGAAATAAACTCATGCACCTATGGTCAATTAATCTATGACAAGGGAGGCAAGAATATACCATGGAGAAAAGACAGTCTCTTCAATAAGTGGTGCTGGGAAAACTTGAGAGCTACATGTAAACGAAATTAGAACATTCACTAACACCATACACAAAAATAAAATCAAAATGGATCAAAGACCTAAATGCAGGGCCAGACACTATAAAACTGTGAGAGGAAAACATAGGCAGAACATTCTTTGACATAAATTGCAGCAAGATCTTTCTGGATTCACCTCCTAGAGTAATAAAGATAAAAAAAAAATAAACAAATGGGACCTAATTAAACTTAAAAGCTTTTGCACAACAAAGGAAACCAGAAGCAACATGAAAAGACAGCCTTCAGGATGCGAGAAAATATTTGCAAATGAAGCAATGGAGAAAGGATTAATCTCCAGAATATACAAGCAGCTCATGCAGCTCAATATCAAAACAAACAAACAAACAAACAAAATGGGTGGAAGACGTAAATAGATATTTCTCCAAAGAAGACATACAGATGGCCAACAAACACATGAAAAGATGCTCAACATCATTAATTATCAGAGAAATCCAAATCAAAACCACAGTGAGGTATCACCTCACAGCAGAAAGGCCATCATCAAAAAATCTACAAACAATATATATTGGAGAGGGTGTGGAGGAAAGGGAACCCTCTTGCACTATTGGTGGGAATGTGAATTGATACAGCCACTATGGAGAACAGTATGGAGGTTCCTCAAAAAACTAAAAATAGAACTACCATATGACCCAGCAATCCCACTCCTAGGTCTATATCCAGAGAAAACCAAAATTGAGAAAGATACATGCACCCCAAATTTCCTTGCAGCACTATTTACAATAGCCAGGACATGGAAGCAATTTAAATGACCATTGACAGAGGAATGGATAAAAAGCATGTGGTACATATACACAATAGAATATCACTCAGCCATAAAAAAGAACAAAATAATGCTATTTGCAGCAACATGGATGGACATAGAGATTGTCATACTGAGTGAAATCAGTCAGACACAGAAATACAAATATCATATTATATCACTTATAGGTGGAATCTTAAAAAAAAACTGGTATAAATGAACTTATTTACAAAACAGAAGTAGAGACACAGATGTAGAAAACAAACTTATGGTTGTCAAGGGGGAAGGGGGAGGGATAAATTTGGAGATTGGGGTTGACATATACACACTACTATATGCAGTAAGTCCCCTACATACGAATGAGTTCCATTGTGAGAGAGTGTTTGGAAGTCTCATTTGTCCAACTTTGTTGGACTTATGCACACTACTATATATAATATAGATAACAAACAAGGACCTACTGTATAGCACAGGGAACTGTATCCAATATTCTGTGATAACGTACATGAGAAAAGAATCTAAGAATGAATATATGTATATGTATAACTGAATCACTTTGCTGTACACCTGAAACTAACACAACCTTGTAAATCAACTATACTCCAATAAAAGTAAAGTATTAAAAAATCTTCTGTATATTCCAAATCAAACCATACTGAGAATACTTACCATATGCTTGTTTCCACAGGACAAAGTTTTTAGCTTTTTTTTCTTTTTCAACATTTGTGTTTGTTTATTGGCAGTGTAAAGATTTAAAGAGGTGAAAAGAAACCTCAAAGTTAGTGAAATCAGCTTTCTCAGCCCCACATGGCTTGAAATAAACTTCATGGAACTTTTCAGTGTGAACATGTAAGAACACTGAGTGAAGTCAACAAAAGAATTAGTAATCTTCTGAATGTATTGTTTACTTCAAAAGTAAATGAAGAAGTGCTTCTTTTCAGAAAGAAATTATATTACAGTTTTGTTGAGTGACTAATGTTCTATAGCCCAGGCTGTTAGTTTTAAATTGTGCCCCAGTATTGTTAAACAGAGTCTCCAGAAATAAGCTTAATACATTTAAAAAATATATAAAATCTCTCAGAAACAACATTTCTAAAAGAAACCTTTGGTTAATTTATTATGAATGAAGATTTGTACAAAATTATTTGGTACCAAATCATTGCTTAGGTTTTTTTTTCTTTAAGTTTTTTATTTATTATCTGTTCTTATGATTATTGTTTAACCATGTTAATTGGTTAAATCACAGCACAACATAGATGGGGATTTAAATAGTTTTGCTTTGTATGGCTGTTGGCTAATCCTTTGTGACTTTGTTTTAGTGGAGCATTGTGTTCTAATTAGATGGAGGATAATGCTGTTAAAGCTGGTGCTTCCTTTGTGATAGTTCCACATGTGAGTGTTGTGTGTGTGTGTGTGTGTGTGTGTGTGTGTGTGTGTGTGTGAGAGAGAGAGAGAGAGAGAGAGAGAGAGAGAGAGAGAGAGAGATACATGACTCAGCCAGAAAGTATGAATGTGGAGCTCAGACTCTTTGATATATATGTCTTCTTTATCTTGTTTGTTCAAATCAGAAACCTCACAAGCTGGAATACAAAGAAGATTTGGAGTATTGATACCATACAAAAGTATATTAATAAAAAAGACCAATACTTGACATGATGATGGACAGCATATGTGCTTCAAATCTATGAAGGAAAATCAACTACACTTAACATAGGGGAGAGAAAAAATGTTTCCTCTAGGCACGAGAGACCAAAATGAAATATTTCCTGCCTTTAGTTTTCAGAGGGGCATTGTTTCACTCTGAAGTGTCTTCAATTCGTTATAAAGCTACATCTGGTATTTAAGTTCATAGATCTTAAAAAAAGTGACTCAACTCCATTATTTCACAGTTGAAAATGAGGCATAGAATTTTCAATATTGGTCTGGGCAAAGTCATGAAGACAGTCTAAGCTACTTTGTACATATGTTTTCATTTATTTGTTCTTTTGACCAGTGATGCTAATAGATATATGGAAGAAATACAAAGTCTTTGTGATTTTAATAGATACATGGAAGAAAGCATCTGTAAAATAACTGTTAAATCTGAGATTGTTAAAACCTTATGCGTATCTATTTCCATATACCAAATAATAATTTAAAATATTCTTAAGACTGCCAAGGTTGTTGGCATCAGGAAACTTGAATTTGAATTCCAATCTATCTCTCACCAAATAGGGGACTTGGAGTAAGTTACTTCTGCTCTCTGTGCCTCAGCCTCCACCTCTGTAAAATGAATTGTTTGCAGGAGATCATTTCTAGGTTTCTCTTCTGATCTATAAGTTTATGATGTAGGTTCTAACTATGTGTTTGGTAAAATTTCACTTCCTGGGATCTTCTGTCAATGTGAGTTCGTTCATGTGAAGTAGATATATGCCAGAGTCCTGTGTCATCTGCAGTTGAATATGTCCCCTTACACATATAGTTAATGTTGCACCTGTGATTCCCATAGGCTCCATGAACAGGTTGTGCTCAAATTCACTTACTGGCTGGTCTTATATCAACTGAGCACTTGCAAAGGTATTTCTATTTCACTAATCTTGAAGAAATTTAAACTCCTAAATTTCCAAGAGAAAAGTTTTGACCACAAACTGACCCATGACATACTATTCAAATTTAACTAAATATTTATTTATTCATGGAAGCTTAATGAGGTTTTATTTTTTGGTCAGATTTTGAAAATTAAAAGGTATAAAAAGGCATATACTATTTTTATGGAAGGTACTTGGGTGATTATCATACAAACTCAGGGAGATAGGATGCATCACCTTCTGAGGAGGTTCTTTTTAATAGTGGGATTCATCATTTTTAATAGGATGCCACAGTGAAGAAAAATATCTTTGCTGAATTAATTCACATATATTCAAATGAAGATTAGACTAGAAATCTGAACATTTGTGTTATAATAAAAACTCTGATACTAAGTAGTAATTAAACATTGGTAAGGTACCCAATGTTTCTATGCCTTGTTAATCTTGTCCATTAATTGAGCATGTGACACCTGACATACTTACCTAAAAGCTTTTGGTGAGCACTAAACAACAGTATCAGTATATAAAAACTGAATACAAACAAGGGCCCCATGTATTACGACAACAACTATAAAATGACAAAGAGATCTATTGGTATATATTTGGCTCCAACAGCAATGACTAATTGTTACACACACACACATTCACACACAAACACACACTCACACAAACACATAGAATCCTATACACCAAAACCATTTGAACATTTGTTAATTATGGAAAAATATCCAGGCTGCATTCTACATTGTTAAGATAAATATAGCCATCTTGACAACTTTTTATTAAACCCAGCTCTTTTTATTTACATAAATGGAGGAAGAGGTCTTTTCCTCTGCAATGATTTTGCTCTACCATGGAATATTTATTTCTCTCCATCCATAGTCCTAACTACCACCAAAGCTCTTTGCTAATGATTTCAGCTGCAGGCTCATATTTGTTTAATTCTCCATTTTCTAAATCATTAAAAATAGATCCCTTTCTTGAAAGTTTTCTGACAAAGAGGAATTCAGTTCTCTTTAATTAAATCCGGTGGCCTGAAACACCAAAGAGAAGTAAACTCAGGGGATTCCAACAAGAAGAGACAGTTTAGATCAAAGGAAATACTCATGTGGTACCAAGTTCAGAATGAGAATTAGAAAAATCCCAGAAGAAAACAGTAAGTATAATGTCCTACAACCTTCCATGCTAAATTTGGCTGCACCATTTATTAGCTACCTGACAGTGCAAGTTATGTTTCATCCCTCTGAGCATGAGTGTCCTCACCAATAATAAGATGATTATATCCAACTCTTGGGGTGTTCTTAGAATGAAATATGATAGGTAGGTTGAGAAAGAAACTAACCTTTGGTCAGTGTCTATCATATGCTCTTAAATACACATCTCAATCAATCTTCGCATTAATCCTTTTGAAATATTTGCTACTATATGCATTTTATAAATAAATATAGAAAAACATAAGAAAGTTGAAAAATAATTATTGCATACCCAAGGTCAAAAGTTAGTAATTGGAACTGAAAACCATGATTTAGAAACAAATCTGCTATACTCCAAAATGCATGTTCTTTCCACTAACTCATGATTTCCTATGCAGACATTCCAACAAACATCACTTTCATTCATTTAAAAAAAAACATTAGAATAACCTAGAGAAAAGATCTTCAAAAAGTCTCATTTCTGCCATCAAGTATAAGTACCTCAGAACAATAGATCCTATATCAGTCTAGTGAAACATTATATTAGAGTGAAAGAAGCGTGTGTTGGCCTACACAACTGATTTCATAACCATGTTCCACATTGACTAGATGTGTCTTTTGCACAAATTAATTAAATTATCTGTCTCAGTTTTCTTATCTGTGCAATGGAAATTCTCAAACCCTTATCACAGATCTGTTATAAGAATTAAGTGAGAGTAACTGAATCAAGGAAGTCAGTTAAGCTGATGTTCATACTTCATCTCCAATCCAAAACTCCATCAAATGTCTGAACAAACATACTTTAAATAAATAGTAATGGGGGGAAAAGAGTACCACCAGAAAGAGACATATTTGGGGGAATTCCTAAAAAATCAGACAGTAACATCCATTAGTTCTACAGAGAAATAAGACTAGAGAATATCACTTCACCAATCTAGAGATTTCTTCACTAGAAATCTAGTGGGGAGGAAGTATCAAGAATAGAGTGGCAACATATAAAAGATAAGAAAAGCATCCTGTGGAAATAAGAGGTATTATACCTAATGCTAGCAAAAAATAAATACATCTCTGAAAAAGTTACTTCAGTATGAAGTACAATAAGATGAAAAAAATGGAATGTGAGGAATAACAAGGAATATTGAAGAAAAATATGGTTGGACAAACCAACCTGTAAATTTATATTTAGAAGTAATTTTGAGGCATAATGAAAAAATGACATCACATAATCACTGGTGGTGATTCAAGACCTGAAGACAAAGCACATCCTGGATGACCCAGTGATGGAGGAATAAAGTAGCCTGCTACTGACATTTCCAGACCACTTCAATAGATATTCATGTCTTGCTTTTGCCCATGTTGAAGCTGTTTCAAGAGTATCAACTATTTGTAATCTGTGAGTCCTTTTAGCAATTGAATACTTAAAGTAATTAAAAAGTAGTTATCACAATACGTAACCTCTTTTTCTTGAGTACCAGGTTATATATGTTAGTTATGTATAACCTCAGGCTCTCCTGAAACCTCGCACATCTGAATTTCATCAACAATGTTACTTCCAAAAAACTTACAAATGCATGGTTGCCAAACATTATTGATCTCTAGTTAGTACATTCTGTAGCTTTGGCCAAGGGTCAATGCCAGGCTTCAGACATCCCTGAGAGAAGCATGTAGTCAATCCTGCTAGGCTAAAATTTACCCATCCTTATGCATATAATCTTCAAAATCATGTGGATCAATAACAATTTTATTGATGTATTATATCCAAATAAAACTCAATAAATTCTGAAGAGTAGAGGTCATACAAATTATACTATTTAATCATAGTAAGATAGAATAGTAAAAGAATAGCTCTTTTCAGATTTAGAGTAATTTTTCTATCCTTATCCATGTACTTATCAACATTACATGTTGAAGTTTATCACATATTTAAAGGAATATATACATATATAAATTATATTGCAAATTACATTGCAAAATTAGAGTGATTATTTCAATAGGGCAGCACAAAATCATTTGATGAAACTTGATCCCCATTCATGATAAAAGCTATCAGAAAAATAAAATTAGAAAGAAATTCCCCAAATGTCTAGATACAACTAGATGCCTTCAAAAATATTATTATTTTTGGGAAAAACTCAAGCATTAAAATCAGGAAAGTAAAAATGTTGCTGTCACCTAGGATTCCTTCTTAAAGTGGAAGCTATTATCAAGATAGACAAGTAGAATAAATAAGCAGTATACCAATCAGAAATGAGCAAAATTAACCAAATTTATGAACTATAAAATTGTATATCAATAAAATATTTTAGGTTAAAATATCAACAGAATAAAAAATAACAATACTAGGAGAATTTTTTACTGTAATTAATGTGCTGTCTAAAGACATTAAAACAAATACTCTTTATAACAAATGTAGGAGATTGTTTCTATTGTTATCCCATTTTACAGATGAGGAAACTTGAGTGCAAACTGTATAACACAATTTATGAGTAGTCAAGAAAGAATTTGAGGGCTTCCCTGGTGGCACAGTGGTTGAGAGTCCGCCTGCCGATGCAGGGGACACGGGTTCGTGCCCCGGTCTGGGAAGATCCCACATGCCGTGGCGTGGCTGGGCCCGTGAGCCATGGCTGCTGAGCCTGCGCGTCTAGAGCCTGTGCTCCACAACCAGAGAGGCCACAACAGTGAGAGGTCCGTGTACTGCAAAAAAAAAAAAAAAAGAAAAAGAATTTGAATTTAAGCAGTCTGGTTGCAGAGTCTATATATTTAACCACCATGCTGAGTTTTTCAATGCACTAGAAATAACCAAGTAGAAAATGCGATTGTAATGTTTCAGCAAAGGAAGTCATTAAATACTCAAGAATAAATCTGATAAAAGAAAGGCATGACCCCTTGAAAATTATGAAAGAATAGCCAAGAAAATTTTCAGAAGAAGGAAAATAATAAATGACATGCTATAACAGCTAATCAAATCATACAAATAAAACTCAATTAATTAAATCCTGGGGAACAATATATAATGGTATAGGAATAAACAAATAAGTTGATAGAACAATGGAAAACTTAGAAACATAATTACATTTGATATAGTTTTGACAAAAATTTCATGGTTTATTAGGTCTTTATTTGTGAAGATAAGCATTCACACTCCTTTCTAATATTTTACACAGATTAATAAATTATAGGTAGACTACGTAGCTAACAGTAATAAACACATTAGAAGAAAATATAGAGGAATATTTCAGTAAGTTTGTGTGATTAGAAAGCTTTCCTAAACAAGACATGAAATCCAGAATCCATAAAGCTAAAGGTCAGTATATTTACTTATAAAAAAATTCTGTGTGCTGAACTAAGTCAGAAAAAATAAGCATTCTGCAAGAAAAAAAATTGCAAAGTATACATTAAATGCATCAATATCTAGAATATATAGAGAATTCAAAATAAGTTGAGTAAACTGAAATTTATATATGGAAGAATATAGACAATTATTTTTAAAAGATGATTACTTTCTCTAATATGGAAATAATATTAAATAATATTTTGTACTCATCTGTATTTGTTTTCTATTGCTTCCATGATAAATTATCAAAAACTCAGTAGTTTAAACAACACAAATTTATTACCTTACAATTCTGGTTGTTAGAAATGTGACACAGGTCTCACTGAGTACTTTCTGGAGGCTGTGGGGAAAATTTGTTTTCTTGCCTTTTTCAGGTCCTAGAGGCTTCTTGCTATGCTCCTATGATTCCACTTGTTACTTTAGGTTGTCTTTCATCTGAGGTTCCAGGAGGAGAGGTGTTTTGGATATAGGTGGCCCATATCAATATATTTCAGCATCCTACAGCTGTATACTTAAGATTGTCTCAAAATATAAGGACTTCTTCTTTTTTATTTTTTTAAAACTTTCTTTTTTTTCTTTTTTTAAATTTTATTTATTTATTTTATGCCTGTGTTGGGTCTTCGTTTCTGTGCGAGGGCTTTCTCTAGTTGCGGCAAGTGGGGGCCACTCTTCATCGCGGCGCACGGGCCTCTCACTATCGCAGCCTCTCTTGTTGCGGAGCACAGGCTCCAGACGCGCAGGCTCAGTAATTGTGGCTCACGGGCCCAGCCGCTCCGCGGCATGTGGGATCCTCCCAGACCAGGGCCCGAACCCGTGTCCCCTGCATTGGCAGGCAGACCCCCAACCACTGCGCCACCAGGGAAGCCCAAGGACTTCTTATAACTTAAAATACTGATCACTTTAGAATTCCAACTTCTTTTATATTATACTGAAAATGTCTTAATATGCTTTCTCTCCTTTGTTTTATTAAAGTATAATTGATTTATAATATATTAGTTTCAGGTATACAACATAGTACTCAATATTTTTATAGATTACACTCCATTTAAAATTATTATAAAATATTGGCTATATTCCCTGTGCTATACAATATATCTTTGTATCTTATTTATTTTATACATAGTAGTTTGTACCTCTTATTCCCCTGCCTCTATCTTGCCCCTCACTCCTTCCCTCTCACAGCTGGTAACCACTAGTTTTTTTCTCTATATATGTGAGTCTGTTTCTATTTCATTATATTTATTCATTTATTTTGTTTTTGAGATTCCACGTATAAGTGATAACACACAGTATTTCTTTCTCTGTCTGAGTTGTTTTGCTAACCATATTACCCTCCATTTTCTGTTTTTTTTTTTTTTTGGAGGGACTGATTTTTTTCTCTAATTTCTCTACAATCTTTTCACTGAGAATATAATCTTGTAATTATTTTGTTGTATTCCATTTTTAACCCTGCTACCCATAGCACTAAGTTCAGTACTTGAACTATATTAGGACTCAATTTAATTTAGTAACAATAGCTTCAGTACATTAAAGTTGGATATAAAGTCTTAAATATTATTAGCCCAGTTTACTCATTAGAATTTTGTGTGGGTCAATCCTTTGCTTTTCACGAATTTTCCACATACATTTAACAAACTCTTGAATTTACTTCATTAGAACAGTCAAAACACACACAGACATTTCCAAAATTATCTTTCTAAATGGATAGTTGGGAAGACTCAGACTGAGAAAAGTGAAGAAACTAGCCAAAATCAAAATTTTGGTGCCTTCAGAGAGAAGGTAAAAACCAGTATTCCTTGACCCTCTCCCTCTCCTGTCCCTTTCTGTTATTCTGTTTCATAGACTTATTTTCAAAATGCTACCTTTATATAGTCAACTAAACTCTCTATTTTCCAATATATTTGACTAAACCCTCAATATTCCGTTAGCTTCTTAATTGTTATGAATGCATTTTAACATTATATCATATATATAAAAATATATATATATAATTTAAAAAAATCAGTCTTAATGGTAAAAATCATGTCTCATTCTACTCTAACTTAACAGTAACTCTTATTGGTAAAAAGAGATATGTATTGGTAAATCTGCTTAGTTATGATACAAAAGTAAGAACTTAATTTAAATTAGAGTGGATTGCTTGTCAATTTGATGAGAAAATTAACATTAAACTTACTCTTTACCAATAAAAATTATTATCTGAAGGAATAAAGTTGTTTGGCAGTGACACAAAAGTATATATATATATATATATATATATATATATATACACTAAAATTTGAGCCGGCAAAACATGTTTTTCCAACATAATAGCAAACTTATAGATTTTTTTTCAGATTTGGTTGAGCTGAGGATAGCAGACTTCTAGAATTTTTTTAAGATTTAGTTGAGTAGAGGATAGCACATATCACATAAAGAATATAATTCAAAAGTCTAAGATATTTGTATTACATAAATATCTGAAAATATTAACAATCATTCCAATCATTGATTTATTGAATGGTTACCCTGGAAGTATACAATATACATGAAAAATATAAATTCTTCTGAGTAAGGAATTGTGGGTGTATCCAAGAGAAAAAAAATACTTGATGAGAAGCTGGAAGAATATAAATTTTTGCTGTAAAATAAAGCAAGACTACGAGAGGCCTGGGACTAGGCAGAGAGAAATTTGATTGTATTGACCTGTGAAAGAAACTCTCCTTCTTCAATAGGAGACATTAGAAAGTATTTCAGCATTGTTTACTTCAGTTGAAGTGTAGCTGAGAGATGAAGAGGGGTTGCATGGTCTGTAGACTAAAGGAATCAAGGTCTGAGTCACTATGACAAAGAGGAAATACAGCTCCTAGCTGGAACTGATCTAAAGAGATTTCTGAGTAGCTGCAAAGTACTGACACATAGCATATGCTAATGATAACATTCAGGAAGAAATCAACTTTGCATATCAATGAATATCAAGACACATGTGACTATTATAAAACAGGAGCCAGCAAATGCACAGGAATCTGTAGAAACTTAGAGAGACTGAACACAGAAGAAAAGCTAGTCAATAAAGATCCTTTTGACAAGCTAGAAACGCTTTGAAGGGGCCAAAATTCCTGGTTAGACAGTTACATATACCAAGTTGTCAGTGCATTCTAACCAGTTAATGCTTAATATCAATGTAATATTTTATTTCCTACTAATTAAACTCCTTGATATAATTTGTTGTAAATGTTTGTCTAGTATTATGCCTGTTGCTAGAAAGTGCTGGGAAAGAGGGTATATGCTTCCTGGCAAAAGTCCATGAGTCTAATTATCCAAAGAAATTCACACCACAAGTACAACTAACAGGTGTAATCTGCATAGGTGAAAACAAAACTCTTAACTGGATTTTGTTCAATCTTCATTCAAAAGTTTCTATACCACAAGGTTGTGTTTGAGGTGAGATTGCTCTGAGCAGATACTTCTATTTAAGTTTAGGGCAAGAATATACAACAAAAGGGTCAGCGGAAAGAAACACTGATTCCCAAACACTAATGGCCCATAAAAGTGTTTAAGACTCAGCTGAATCCTCCTCTACTCAGAACATCTCTTCATCCATCCCCAACAGGTACACTCTCTTGTTCTTGAGATTCCAGTGTTAATAATAATAATAATAATACCCTTGAATCATGTTATGTCTCTTACTAGCCATACCCAATGGACTTCCTATGGTTCATGAGCCCCTCATTATAGTAGATTAATGGGTACTGTTTTCCCTTACATATTTCTCTGTAGGGCAGGTACATATTAAGAAAGGGAATTTATTTCTCCATATTCCAAAGAACAGAAAGTCATCAAAAGAAAATGTTACTAATATTAAAGATAGAATAGGTGAGTTCAGGAGCTGTCAGGACTGGGAAGATTACTTTTGTTACCAAACTACTCTGCACATATCTCTTGTACTTACAAGGCCCCTTCCTTAGGCTGTCTGCTGAAGGCCTTCTCATAATGGTGTTTTCTGTAGCTATTATTAAAGAAATGATGGATGTTTGTTGATTACTTACCATGTACCACACACTTTAAAATGCATAATCTTATTTAATCATTAGGAGAAAGTTTGTATATATTATTATTATTCCTTTTTTTCAAGAGAAGTTGAGAAATATTCATAACTTGCTAAAAGTCACAGAGCTATATGTGATACTAAGGGGCAGACAATAACCTTGAACTCAGGTCTTATAACTCAAAGTCAGACTTGAGGCTTCGTCATCAGACATATATTTTAATTTGTTATATTTTTATTGAAGTATAGTTGATTACAACATTGTATTATTTTCAGATGTACAGCAAAGTGATTCAGTTATTAACATATATATATAATGTATATATATATATATATAGTGTATATATATAGTATATGTATATAAAAATAGTATATACATACATACTTTTTGATTAATTTTCCATTATAGCTTACTACAAGATATTGAATATAGTTCCTTGTGCTATAAATCCTTGTTACTTATGTATTTTATATAATAGTGTGTATCTGTTAATTTCATACTCCGAATTTATCCCTTCCCCTTCCTTTCCCCTTTGGTAACCATAAGTGAATTTTATGTGTCTGTGAGGCTGTTTCTGTTTTGTAAATAAATTAATTCACCTTATTTTTTAGATTGCATGTATAAGTGATATAATATTTTAATATTTGTCTTTGACTTACTTCACTTAGTATGATATTCTCTAAGCACATCCATATTGCAGCGAATGACAATATTTCATTCTATGTTATGGCTGAGTAACAGTCCATTGTGTGTGTGTGTGTGTGTGTGTGTGTGTGTATATATATATATATATATATATATATATATATGTGTGTGTATATATGTAAGTATACAACTTCTTTATCCATTAATCTATTGATGAACACATAGGCTGATTTCATGTCTTGGCTATTGTATATAGTGCTGCTATGAACATTGGTGTTCATGTATCTTTCCAAATTACAGTTTTTGTCTTTTCTAGATATATGCCCAGGAGTGGGAATGCTGGGTCATATGGTCACTTTATTTTTAGTTATTTAAGGAACCTCTATACTATTTTCCATATTGGCTGCACTAATTTACATTCCCACCAACAGTGTAAGAGGATTCTCTTTTCTCTATATCCTCTACTGCATGTATTATTTGTAATATTTTGATGATAGCCATTCTGACAGGTATAAAGTGATACCTAATTGAAGTTTTGATTTAGATTGCTCTAAAAATTTGTGATGTTGGGCATCTTTTCATGGTCTTGTTGGCCATCTGTATATCTTCTTTGAAGAAATGTCTATTTAGGTCTTCTGCCCATTTTTTGATCAGGTTGTTGGTTTTTGATATTGAGTTGTATGAGCTGTTTTTATATTTTGGAAATTAAGCCCTTGTTGGTAGCATTATTTGCAATATTTTCTCCCATTCCAGAGATTGTCTTTTCATTTTGTTTATGGTTTGCTTTGCTGTACAAAAGCTTTTAAATTTGATTGGGTTCTGTTTGTTTAATTTTGATTTTATTTCTCTTGCCTTGGGAGACTGATGTAAGAAAATATTGCTATGATTTATGTCAGAGAATGCTTTGCCTATGTTCCCTTCTAATGGTTATATGATATCATGTCTTATATTTAAGTCTTTAAACCATTTTGAGTTTATTGTTGTATATGGTGTTAGGGAGTGTTCTAATTTCACTGATTTACATGTAGCTGTTCAGATTTCCCAACACCACTTGCTGAAGAGACTGTCTTTTCTCCATTGTATGTTCTTGCCTTCTTTATTAAAGATTAATTGACCTTAGGTGTATGGGTTTATTTCTAGCCACTCTAGTCTATTCCATTAACATATATATCTGTTTTTGTGCCAATACCATGCTGTTTTGGTTACTGTAGCTTAGTAGTTTTGTCTGAAGTCTGAGAGGGTTATGCCTCCAGCTTTATTCTTTTTCCTCAGATTGCCTTGGAATTTTGGATCTTTTGTGGCTCCATATAAAATTTAGGATTATTTTTTGTAGTTCTGTGAAAAATGTCATAGGGATTGCTTTCAATCTGTAGATTGCTTTGGGTAGTATGTCCATTTTAGAAATATTAATCCCTCCAATCCAAGAGCATGGGATATCTTTCCATTTATTTGAATCATCTTCAATTTTCTTTATCAGTGTTTTATAGTTCTCAGCATTTAGGTCTTTTACCTCCTGGGTTAGGTTTATTCATAGGTATTTTAAATTTTGGTACAATTTTTAAGTGGATTTTTTAAAAAAAAATCTCTTTCTAATATTCCATTGTTAGTGTAAAGAATTGCAAATATTTCTGTATATTAATCTTGTATCCTGTTACCTTACTGAATTCATTTATTAGTTCTAATATTTTTTGTGTGTGGAGTCTTTAGGATACTCTATATAGAGTATCATGTCATCTGCAAATAGTGACAATTTTGTCTTCCAAAATGGATACATTTTCATTTCTTTGTCTTGTCTGAGTGCTGTGGCTAAGACTTCCAATACTATGTTGAATAGAAATGGTGAGAGGGGGCATATTTGTCTTGTTCCAGAATTCGGCAGGAAGACTTTCAGCTTTTCACTGTTGAGTATTATATTGGCTGTGGGTTTGTCACAACTGGCTTTTATTACATTGAGATATGTACACTCTATACCCACTTGGATGAGAACATTTTATCATGAATGGACTGAAGTTTATCAAATGTTTTTTCTGGATCTATTGAGATGATCATGTGGTTATTATCTTTTCTTTTGTTGATGTGTTATATCACATTGATTGATTTGGGTATGTTGAACCATCCTAGTGAGGCTGGAATAAATCCACCTTGATTATGGTTTATGATCCTTTTTTTGTGTTGGATTCAGTTTGCTAATATTTGTTGAGAATTTTTGCTTCTATATTCATCAAAAATATTCACCTGTAATTTTCTTTTTCTGTAATTTTCTTTTTCTTTTTTCTGTAGTGTCTTTGCCTGGTTTTGACATCAGGGTGATGGTGGTTTCATAGAATGAATTTGGAAATGTTCTTTCTCTTAAATATTTTGGAATAGTTTGAGAAGGATTGTCATTAGGACTTCTTTGTATGTTTGGTAGAATTCCCCAGTGAAGCCATCTGGTCCTGGACTTTTTTTTGCAGGGAGTTTTGTTTTTTGGGTGTTTTTCTTCTTTTTTTTTGTGTTTATATTTCACTTCTAGTGATTGATCTGTTCATATTATTTGTTTCTGCTGGACTCAATTTTGGCAGGCTGTGTGTTTCCAGAAACTTGTCCATTTCTTCTAGGTTGTCCAATTGGCTAGCACCTAAGTGTTCATATTATTTTCTTATGATTCTTTTTATTTCTGTGGTATTGGTTGTTATTTCTCATATTTCATTTCTTATTTTGCTTATTTAGGTCCTCTATTGTTTCTTCTTCATAAGCCTGGCTAAAGCTTTGGCAATTTTGTTCATAATTGCAAAAAAGCAACACTTTGTTTTTATTGATTTTTTTCTATTTTTTTAAACTCTATATTATTTATTTCCTCTGTGATCTTTATAATTTCCTACCTTATGCTGAATTTGGGTTTTGTTTGTTCTTCTTTTTCTAATTCTTTTAGGTTGTAGGTTAATATCTTTATTTGAGATTTTTCTTATTTTATGAGGAAAGCTTGCCTCACTACGAATACTCTTAGAATTGCTTTTGCTACATACCATAGATTTTGCATGTTTGTGTTTTCATTGTCATTTGTCTTGAGGTATTTTTAAATTTACTCTTTGATTTCATTGTTGACCTATTAATCTTTTAGTAGCATGTTTTTTACTCTCCATGCAATCATCCTTGTTTTTATCCTTATTTATTTTTCTGTGGTTGCCTTCTACTTTCATGCCATTGCAGTCAGAAAAGATGCTTTAAATAACTTCTATCCTCTTAAATTTGTTGAGGCTTGTTTTGTGTCCTAGTATGTGGACTGTGCAATGTTCACAGTGCAATGTTCCATGTGCACTGAAAAGAAAGTGTATTCTGTATTTTGGATGTAGTGTCCTATAGATATCAATTAAGTTCAACTGCTCTATTGTGTCATTTAGGGTCTCTCTTGCCTTATTGATTTTCTGTGTGGAAGAACTGTCCATTAGTGTCAATGGCATGTTAAAGTCTCCTATTATTATTGTATTCCTGTCAATTTCTACCTTTATGTCTATTAGCATTTGTGTTATGCATTTAGGTGCTCCTATACCAGGTGCATATATGTTAATGGATGTAATATCATTTTCTTTTATTTATCCCTTTATCATTACATAGTCTCCTTCTTTGCCTTTCTTCATGGCCTTTGTTTTAATATCTATTTTGTCTTATATGACTATTGCTTTCTTGTCATTTCCATTTGCATGAAATATCTTTTTCCATCCCTCACTTTCAATCTATGTGTGTTTTGACCTAAAGTTTATCTCTTGTAGGTGACACATTGTAGGTCCTTGTCTGTCTTATCCCATCTGCCACTCTGTGTCTTTTGATCAGAGTATATATTCCATTGTCATTTGAAGTAATTACTGATAAGAATGTATTTATTGCAATTTCAAACCTTGTTTTCCAGTTGATTTTGTAGTTCTTTCATTCTTTCTTTTGTTTTTTCCTTTTGTGGTTTGATGGTTTTCTTTTGTAATATGCTTAAGTACTTTTCTTTTTAGTTTATGTGAATCTATTTTTTTGTTTGTTTGTTTGTTTGTTTTTACGGTATGCGGGCCTCTCACTGTTGTGGCCTTTCCTGTTGCAGAGCACAGGCTCCGGACATGCAGGCTCAGCAGCCATGGCTCATGGGTCCAGCTGCTCCATGGCATGTGGGATTCTCCCAGACTGGGGCACGAACCCATGTCCCCTGCATTGGCAGGTGGACTCTCAACCACTGTGCCACCAGGGAAGCCCCTATTGTATGTTTTTGATTTGTGGTTCCCCTGGCTTTCAAGTATGTTAACCCATAACTCTGTCTACTTTCTTTAGAATGATAGTCTTATAAGTTCAAACGCATTCTAAAGGATCTATATTTTTTACTCCCTTCCCCCATATTTTGTGATTTTGATATGCACTTTTGCATCTTCATGTTTATAACTTTGCTGTTAATTGGAGTTATAATCACTTTAACAATTTTTTCTTTGTTTTTTAGTCTTTGTACTGGTTTAAACTATGTTCAATCCTTTTTTATATATTTTCCTTTCCTATTGTTGTTCCCTTTCCTAGAGATTTTTGCTTCATTTTTATTTAGAGAATACCTTTCAATATTTCTTTTAGGTTACATTTAGTATTGCTGTATTCTTTCAGATTTTGTTTGTATGAAAAGTTATTTTCTGCTTCAATTCTGAATGATCACCTTTCTGGGTATCCTAGGTTGTAATTTTTTCCCTTTCAGCTCTTTAAATATATCATGCCATTCCTTTCTGGACTGCAGTGTTTCTGCAGAAAAAATCAGATGTTAGCCTTATGGTGGTTCCCTTGTAACTGACGCTTTGTTTTTTCTTGCTACCTTTAGAATCCTCTCTTTATCTTTGACTTCTGCCATGTTAACTAACATATGTCTTTATGTGAGTCTGTTTGGGTTCATCTTGTTTGGGACCCTCTGTGCTTCCTGTACCTGGATATCTTTGTCCTTTAAATTTCTAAAGTTTCAGCCATAATTTCTTCAAATACATTTTTGATCGCTTTATCTCTTTTCTCTTCTTATGAAACTCTTATTTTGGGTAACTTTGCATGCTTTTTATTAACCCATCAATCTTGTATGTTGCTTTCAGTTTGTTTGTTTGTTTGTTTTTTTTGGATTTGTCTTTCTGTCTGTTGTCCCAATGGGGTGATTTCCATTATTCTAACTTCCAGATCACTTTATTCTGCATTATTTAGTCTGCTATTCATTGCTTTTAGTTTCACTTTTATTTAAGCATTCGTGTTGTCTAATTTTGATTGGTTCTTCTTTATATCTCCTAGTTCCTTACAACAGTGATCTGCATTTCTATTGATAACCTTTCTTAAGTCCTTTAGCATTTTTATTACTCCCTTTTTGAACTCAGGGTCTAATAGACTGGAGAGGTTCATTTCATTGTTTATTCTTTCAGGGCTTTATCTTGTTCTTTTAATTGGGAGTAGTTCCTCTGCTTTTACATTTTACTTAAAATTTATCTGTCCCAGTGATTTTGGGAGAAACAGTTATATAATACTGTCTTAAAGAGCTCTTTTTATGTGAGAGAATCCTTGTGTAGATTGTGTGAGTCCAATATTTTTTGTTGTCAGTGCTGTTTTTGATATGGATGCCTGCCACATATTTCCTCAGAATGTGATGGTCATTATCCCCTTGGTAGTGGGTGTGATTGGTGTTTTGGTGACCAGAGCCTGCAGTCAATGTTGGGAGGGATCTCCTCTTTGCTCTGTGGTTGTCACAGTCCTGTCATGCGTATGGGGAGACTGATTCCCAGTTGTTAGACTAGAAATCCCCAGATCTGGCTCTAAGCCAGGGTGTGAAGGAGGTGGAGCACTCCTGCTGAGATAAGAACTGCTGCATACTCCACCCCAGGGGCTGTCTGTCAGAGACATACAATTCTGTAATGCTGCCTCCCACCTAGTGTGTGTGCCAACAATGTGTGCTGCTGATGAATTCACCCCAGGATCTGCATCCACTGTGGAAGTGCTGATAAGCAGCTCTGATGTCAGCCCCACCTCAGCCATGTGTGGGTTCACAAATCCCATTGCCACTTCAGCCATGACCCACTGTGAGCATGCTGACAATTGGGCTCCTATGGCAGACTTGTGCCCCACCCAGAGCACACTGGTAATGGGTCTCCTATGGCGGACCTTCACCCTGCCCTGTGTGTGTCAACAGTGGCAGCCTGGATCACACTTCAGGCCCTTTGGGCTGTCTCCACACATCTAGAGAGAATCCACTCCCAGAGTCCATTGACTGAAACCCCAGTTTTAGAGCCCAGTTGCTGTTACTACTAGCAGCCCATACCAGCACTCCTTTTAGGCTAGAAAGTGTGGTGACATGGCAGCCATCAGAACTGGTCTCTCTCTGCTCTGATTGTTAACAAGTCAGCACAAGCACACTCCTCGTGAGCAGAGTCCAGGCTCCTTTGACTCCCTATCTGTCCCAGTGGATCTCCCAGCTGGCAAAGGGGGTTCTCAGGGAGAAGGTAACTTCCCTCTTTCACAACTCCCACCCAGGGTTGCAGATCCCATCCTGACGCTCTCTTTCTTTCTTTCTTTTCTTTTCTTCCTCCTTCCCTCCCTCCCTCCCTTCCTTCCTTCCTTCCTCCCTCCCTCCCTCCCTCCCT
>NW_020837963.1:321935-447165 GCF_003676395.1 Aethalodelphis obliquidens
TTCTTTCTTTCTTTCTTTCTTTCTTTCTTTCTTTCTTTCTTTCTTTCTTTCTTTCTTTCTTCCTTCTTTCTTTCTTTTTTCCCTACAAAGTTACATGGGGATCTTTCTTGCAGCTTTGGCTCTATAAGAGATATTTTGCCAGTTTTTAGTTGGTTTTCTGTGAGAATTATTCCACAAGTAGATGTATTTTTGGTGTGTTTGTGGGGGGAGGTGAGCTCCACATATTTCTACTTTGCCATCTTGACCTGGGGCCCCCGGACATATTTATAAATACAAATTGCAAGTACCTTATCTTTGGCTCCTCCCTTTAATTTAGTAAGTATTCCATTATGCCAAGTACTGTTTAAGATGATTGAGAATTTCGATTCCATCTTCAAGGAGTATACAGACTCTTGGGAAGTATCTACTGAAGAAAAATTGTTTGAAATGTATATGCTACAATGGGACATGTGTGTGCAAACTTAGTGGAGAGTAAGTGAATATCAAGTCTCAAATATCAAGTGTGGGGAAGAGAATTGTTTAAAGAAGACTTTATAAGGAACCTTGGCATTCACTGAAAATTAGAGAATCTTTTCCCCCGAGTGCTTTATTGATACTACTCTCCTGTCTTCATATGTATTATTCCAAGGGTAAATCTATAATTCTTACCTTTGCTTCTCTCTTCATAGTGTGTATATTTCTCTCTGGTTGTTTTAAAGTTGTTTTTTTTTTTTCTTTATCACTTGTTTTGAGCAATCTGATTGTGATGTGTCTTGGTGTAGTTTTGGAAAATTTATAACCTCTCTTCCTTAAAATATTTTTTCTGTTTTTTCCCCAGTCTCCTTTGGAAACACCACATACACATATATAGGCCACCTGATGCTGTCCTACTACCATCTGATACTTTGGGGGGTTGTTGTCATTGTTGGTGGGTTTTTTGGGGTTTTTTTTGTTTGTTTATTTTCTACTATTACACCTTCAAGTTCAATATTTTTTCCTGCAAATTCTAGTATTTTGTTAATGAAATTCAGTGTATTTTTATAAACTTACACATGTAGTTTTCCTCTCTAGAAGTAAATCTGGATTTTCTTCTCTTCCCTAATTCTATTTAATGTGGTCAATCTTTTCTTTCTTAACATGTGCAATATAGATATAACTGTTTAATACCCTTGTGTACTAATTCTACTATTTTTGTTCTTTCTGGATTTATTTCTATTGATTGACTTCCAGCTCTTTATGTGTTATATCTTCCTGTGTCTTTTTATATTTGGTGATTTCTGACAAGATGCCAGGCATCCTGATTTTACCCTGTTGGGCTCTGAATGTTTTGTGTTCATATATACATTCATGAGCTTTGTTC
This sequence comes from Aethalodelphis obliquidens, assembly GCF_003676395.1. Taxonomy (NCBI): domain Eukaryota; kingdom Metazoa; phylum Chordata; class Mammalia; order Artiodactyla; family Delphinidae; genus Aethalodelphis; species Aethalodelphis obliquidens. The sequence goes on from NW_020837963.1 coordinate 323,275, forward strand.
TGGGATGAAATTATTTTACTTGGGGAAGTGAAAATAGGCTTAAGAGAAAGAGAAGGAGCCATAAAGTAACAGGAAAACCAGGCATATGAAAAGTCTGTTGAGCCAAGTGAAGGAATTATTTTAAGGAGAAAAGCAGTATCAAATGCTCCAGATATTCCACTAGAGTATAAACCAAAAAGTTACTATTGGACTTAATAACATGTAGGTAATTGGTGATGTTGATAAGGGCAGTTTCTGTAAAGAAGGGAGGGGAGGAAGCCTGGTTGGAGTTAATCCAAGAGACAAATGAGAGAGAACTAATACTCAGAACTCTTTCAAGAGGTTTTTATGTAAAGAAGAGAAACAAAGGGGAGTAGGAAGACAGAGAAAATGTAGGGTCAAGAGAGTTTTTATTTTATAAGATGAAAGAAGTTACACCGTGTTTGTTTCATTATGGTAATAATTCACTAGAGAGAAAAAATGCTACTGCTTGAAATCATGGAGGGGAGAATTATTGAATCAATGTACTTGAATAGATCAGAAACAATGGGTACCAATGCATAAATAGAGACAGTAGTCCTTAGCTAGGACCATGGATATTTCATCTAGAATGCCATTAGAGCATACTGAGTACTTCAGTATATAGGATAGGTAGATAAGGTAAGATTTCCTGGAAATTTATTTGATTACTTGAATTTTCTCAGTGAAGTAGAGTCATTAATTTTTATTGGCAATAACAGATAGGTTTGAGAGAAGAGCTAGTATAAAGTATCTGTCCAGGAGAGTGGGAGGAAAAAAAAGGACTAGGAAATTATAGTCTCATTAGTGGACACCATAAATGTTCTACTTGAGTTTAGTGATCATAAATGTTGAGGACAGTTACGTTGTTGTCCATCTTTCTCCACCCACATTTAGCTGTGCAGGTACACCCTCAGAATGTTTGTAGAATTGAGTTTAAATAGGGTTATAGTGTTGTCAAGGTGGTACAATAAAATTTTAAAAAGTGACAAATGACTTGGGAGAGTAGTAAAAGATTTGTAAGGACTGACTATGGAGTGTAAACCAGATAAGAAGATAAAGACAGGAGAAAAGTAAGATATAATAAAAATTATAATACAGTAACAAACACATATAGTACAGACATTCTTCTAATGTGTTTCATGTATATTAACTTTCACTTATTGAAAGGATCAATAGATAGAAGATATTGCCTGGTCAAAGAATTGTTAGAATTGGTTTACTAAAAAGCATAAGTTGAAAAGACAGCAGGCTTAAGCAGGAGAGCTTGCTTGTTTAGTCACTTGGTCATTGGTTCTCAAGCTCTAACATTCCAGTCACCAGCATGACTATAAAACTCAGAAATCTGGACACCCACTCCAGAATTTCTCGTTCAATAAGTCTAAAAAACTCCTAGGTGATACCTGATGGTGCTAGTCCAGTGATCACTGTTTGGGAATCACTGTTCTGTATCAGAATTCTGCATTCCAGGTCACTGCCACTTGAGAAAGCAGGAGAAAAATTAATTCATACTGGAATATGAATAGTTGAAAACATTAGCTTTCAAATAATTAACATACACACACCAAGGACTCTTGCTGTTGTAATTCCATAAGAAAAAACAATAAAATTTATGTTGAATTTCAGCTACACTAAAAAATTAAATCTCAAGTCTGGTACTCACCCACAGTTCATGTAGTCATCTGTCACTGAATCTGTGCAAATGATTTAGGGAAAATTTTCTTCTATGATAAAAATCTATTTCAGCTGTTTCAGTACCTGTTTTTTTTCTACTATGTGAATTAATTCCTTTACTTAAAATTTTATTTTTCTTAAAATGGGAGTCTGGAAGTTTTTGCTGCTTATTTCAAATAAGGAGTCTAGAAAAAACACTTACTAAATATTTAACTAAATTAATTGCTAGAAAATGGAAGAGAGCCTGGTGACATAACTAGCTGAAAGAGGGTACATAGAGAAAGGGAATGGGATTACATTTCTAGTAATTAACAATGGACTGGGAATCTCAAGGATCCTGCTCATTATTTATATTGATGGAACTATATGGTTGATATGTCATAAAGATGTACATCTATTCTATTCAGTTCAGTCAAACAAGGTGTGTAGTATAGAGCTAGGCATGTAATAAGACTTCCATAATTAATTATTGGAAAGCTATCTATCCAATAGACTAATTAATTGGTGTCAAACTAAGACTGCTAGGCTAAATCTGGCTCACTACCTGATTATTATAAAGCATTATGGGAACTCAGTCATGCCTATTAGTTCACATTTTATCTATGGCTGCCTTCCTACTACAATAGCAGTATTGAATACTTCAGATAGAGATAGAATGGCCCACAAAGCCTAAATATTTACCATCAGGCACTTTACAAAAAAGTTTGTTGTCCCCTGGGCAAGTTTATGGGCAGCATGAACCAGATGTTTTGGATTCCTTGTTCCTTGCATGTCAAAAACTAATCATTCTTATTCTAATATGAAGTCAATACAAAAGCCAATAAAGCCAGGAAAATACTAACTTTTCTACTACTGCATCTCACAATTAAATTGATGCAACCTCTTGGGGCATATTCTAGATGTTATGTGAATGTTACTTTTCTGACACTCCATAAAACAAGTTTTTATAATATTTGAGATGGCATTTGAAAATTCTCATAACTCTAGCAATAGATTAGGGATCTTTCCTTTCTTTCTCATTTTTTCTCTCTTTCTCTCTCTTGAGAAATTAGTCATAAACAGTGATGACCTCATCATTATCTTTAGGTGTGGAAATAGCACTTTTTATTTTTCTGCTTATTTACCCTAGTTCCCTCCTTCTTAATGATGGGAAATTGTAGCATGAAGGAAAAAGGAATAAATCTTTACCGAATGCCTATTATGGGCCAGACAATGTATTAGTTAACTCAAAAGCACAATCTAACTTAATTCACTGAATAATCTTGCAAGGCAATTTATTTCCCTATTTAAGGCTTCAAGACAGGTTAAACTCTAAGAATTAAGCTCCATGAGGTAAAAAACCCACATTTTCTATACTATAGCTGTTAACATTTTTTATACTAACCTTGAGTTATATCTGCTATGGGAAAATAACTAAAAGTTTTTATTTTCCAAGGTCTCAAAGATTAGGAAACACTTATAATACATGACCAAGTTTAGCACTAAATGTGCATGGACATACAACCTGCTAATAACAATTTGATGCATTATAGGAATGCCGTGTGTTACAAAATAAGACAAGTTTTCATTTGTTTATTCAATAATGAAAATATTTATTGAGGTCTAACTCTGGGCTATATGCTCAGAATTTAATTTTGAACTTGACATTGTTATGGACTGAATGTTTGTGTCCCTTCCTAAATTCATTGGTTGAATCTCTGATCCTCAATCTGATGGTATCTGTAGGTGGGGCCTTTGGGAGGTAATTAGTATTAGATTAGGTCATGTGGGTAGAGTCCTCATGATGGGATTAGTGCCCTTATTGATGACAAGCCTGGGCTCTTTCTCTCTCCACCATGTGAGGATACAAGGAGAAGATGGCTGTCCGCAAAGCAGGAAGTGTCCTCTCACTAGAAACCAAATGTGCCAGCACGATGATCTTGTACTTTCCAGCCTCCAGAACTATGAGAAATACATTTCTGTTGTCTAAACCACCTATCATTATAGCCCAAACTGAGATTGACACTGTACCTATCCTTATAGATATTTTGCGTTAAAAGTCTCAGATCCTGAAAGGCCTGTGAGTCCCTTTTGTAATTTCATCAATTAATAAGTTATAAACTGCTTTCAAAACACTCCATTTAATGCTTATCTCACCTCTGTAAAACAGGTCGTTATTTCAAACATTTAATTGTACATTGAGCCTCATATGTAACAGGTTTAAGTAGCATATTCATAGCTTGTATGTGGAAGTGTTGGGATAAAAACCTGAGTCTCTGACTCCAGAACCAATGTTCCATTCACTATACTACAACAAATTCTTTTTAAAATGAAATAGTCCTACAGTTTATATTAAGCAGTATGTTAGATATTACTGAAAGCTTTTTTCATAATTGGTCCTAAAGGAATTTTTTTCTTCTAATCCAAATCCAAATAGCAGAATGCTAGGACTAGAAAGGATCCCAGACATTATTTCAGCCTAAATTACTGATTTTACAGATGAAGAAACAGAAACCCAGGGAAAATATTAAATTATTGTCCATCAGTGAAAGAATCATTGAGCTTCCTAATTGCAGTTATGTCCTCTTTCCAGTACCCTATGAAGAATTTTTCCTAGTGTTAGTATTTCTGCTATTATATGCTGCCTTTAATGTGTTTAACTGGGTTGTATGATTAACTTTTATATTCTAATAGTCCAGATCCATTTGCATGGATGAAAAATCTTGTTCTTTTCTTTTATTCATCAAATTGCCAAAGAAAGCACATAAAGAACTATTACATATCCTAAAATGTTATTGCTCACATTTATGTTCTCTTGCTCTAGGATTAAAAAAACAGTTAAATTACAACGAGTCTGTTTGTGATGCATTCCACAGCTTTACGATGGTCTGAAATGTGAGCTTGATGTTAGATATCTCCAAACAAACTCACATCATTTCCTCTGTTCTCTGCATATTTGGACATTTGGTCAGTGCCTTTACTCATCTGTAAATACTATGTGGTCTGTGTTATACACCATGGTTTGTTTTAAAATCTACAAGGACACAAATCAGTAACACAACTTACCATTTTTAAAACAAGGTTTGAAAGATACTAAAGTGCGTTGAACAAATTTGCTTTGTTACAGTCATAATTTGATATATGTATATTGTGTATATACATATATGTTGTCATTCCCTCTTTTCATATTTTTATGGTCATTGATAAACATTTCAGAAATACTAGAATTCGCATTCATTTTTTATTGTACTAGTTAAGGAAAAGGAAAATATTTATATTTTGTCACTGTAGAAAAGCCTTCACCCTAATTTCACTGTAATGGCCAAGATCAATAGCTAGAGACAGTATTAAAGAAGATCTTAAAAGTCAGATATTATGGATTTAGATTTCAGCTTTATCACTTATCTTGATTTTGTGCAAGTAATTTAGGTTTTCTCTACCTCACTTTGAAAAATGGGGCTAATGATATTTCTTCTAAGAATAGTTTTGAAGATTAAATGAGATAACCTATATACTATTCTTGATTCCATCCCTGGTACACAGCAAGCACTCAAAATACATAAACTGTAATAATGATGGTGATGAGAGTGATCACGACAAAAGTGAGGATTATGATTTCATTCCTCAGAAGGCAGATGTCTAAGGCAATGATAAATTACCCAGAATAGCAGAATAACTCATATTAAGTGTCCTGTGCATATTAAGTGTCTTGTGGCAAGGAACTCAGGTAGATTTCCAATAACCATGTAAGGTCAACAACTATGAAGACATCATGTTAGCCAAAACCAGCATTACCAATAGAGAGCCCAAGCAAGCAAAAAATAGTACAGAGTATTTGGAAAACTCACTATAAGTATGGATTTGTGATACAGAATGTTAGCAATATACAGAATTATGTGGGTCTACCCCTTTCCCGACATACAGGCTGAGTGGGGAATATGCCAAGGAGGAGAGTTCCTAAATCATGGGGGGAATAATACTGTATAGTGTCCAAGGAGAAAAGTAGGGGGTGGGGGCAGACAGGTAAAGTAATACAGTATACAGCAATTTATCTAAGGTATGAATATGACCATGAGTAAGGAACCAAGGCAGTTGGAGAATCACAGTACAGTGAAAAACAGAAGATAGAGACAGGAGTAAGATGTGATCTGGCTCATTACCAGAGAACTTCATTTGAGGATTTCCCTGTTTGCATTTTAAAGGGGCCAAGGTAGGAGTAACATGAGATGGGCAGGGTAGGGATTGCCAGCTGGGGTCTGTATACATTAATTGATTTACCTAAGGCCATAGAGCATGTTAGTTGCTCATCTGGCTTCAAATCCATATCTCCTCACTCACAGTCCTAAACTTTTCCATTAGATCACATGAGAAATGCTGACCCAGATTGTTACTTATGATCAGAAAATACTTTCCTAAACTATGTTCATTTATTAATATGATCCACACAGATCTGATGATCCCAGCACTCTCTCAACAAATTAGATTAAAAAATGGTTATTGCATAATAATTTCAAAAATTATTAGCATCAACTAAATTTAAAAGAGACATTAATACGCATCTACTGTTAGTCTCAAGAGTACACACATACTTGAATAATTTTTTGGACTCTTGCATCTTTCTAGGTCATTAGTTTTAATTTTTAAATTTCCTTTGTCTGTAAATGTATAAGATGGCCATATTAATGCCCACTGCATAACCCGTCATGAGTCAGGACACATCAAGCTTCTGTTCAAGGCTTTTCAGTGGCTTTTCAGCTTACTCTAGGTAAAAACCAATGTCCTCAGGAGGACTAGAATCTTCTCCATGTGCTGATTCATATTCTTTCTCTCATCTTGCCTTTACCACTCCCCTCTTATTTAGGCTGTTCCAATTACTCTGGCCGCTTTGATCACTCCTGCTTTGAGACTTTGCACTTGCTCTTCCCCTGCTTATCATTCTTTTCCTACCACAGCTATCCACATGGATGACTCCCTCACTTCCTGTAGGTTTTTACTCAGAAGTCACCTTCTCAATGAGGCCTTCATTGGGCTCTGGAACAAATATTTCAATGCATCCAGCACTTCATATTTCGTCTCCCTGCCTTGTGTTTTTTTCTTCATACTTAATCATTGCTAACATGTGATATATTTTACTTGTTTCCTTTATTTATTGTTTGCTTCCTCCTACCAGAATATAAGTTTCATGAGAGTAGACTTATTTTTTCTGTTTTGTTTACTGTCAGATCCACAATGAGCAGAACATTACCTAAATTTAATTAGAGAATTAAAAAATTGTATATACAAAAACAAATCAATATGTGAATAAATACTGGTCCCTTTAAAATAAATTTAAAATTGTATGACTTCCCTGCAAGAACGGCAATACAAAATAACTTTCAAACTATACAGGAATTTAAAAACTCTGACGTTAAATTCCTTCAGCCTGGAATTTTATACTTACACAACTTAATTTCCATCTGTATAAGTACAAATATATCTCTCCTAAGAAATGCTCTATTCAGTGGCTTCTAGAAGGATTTTTACATTTTTTACATTCATACTATATTTTCCACTTTTGAAATTCTACTCTTTCTCCTCTTCTCTATTCCAAAGGCTACCTCTTTGTAAGTCCAGCACAAGTTCCTTCTCTTCTAGGAACAATTCCTGTAATCCAGCTTGAACTACTCTTCCCCTTTTCTTCATCTCTGGACCACTTAATAGCTAAACCACTCATTTGATAATGTTGCATCACTGTCTTTTTCTAGAATATAATATTTTTTTCATATTTTAAATTACTATTATTTATCCTTTGTCTTAGCTGTGAGTCTATTGAAGTCTCATTGATGCTTTACACTTTTTTGAAACCCCCTTCCTACCTAAAATACTATCTTGCATATGGTACACGTTCAGGATATATCTATTGACAGATTTATTTTCATGGCTATTGTAGCAATTCATTGTCTTTGGTTTAAAAGATCATTTAAATATAATAGGTTAGCTGAATTAGTGGAAAGTCAGACTGGAGTAATCAGAAGTTACAGCCTCTGCCAACAAAACTTCCTCTGAAAAATAATTATCCAATTTGTGCTCAATACCTTTAGAGTCTTTCTAAAGGATAAGTAGGTAGGTATACTCTCACAGTATCATAGGATATGAAGTAAGTTTTACCATTAAGTCACAAGGCCAAATTTTATTCTTTCCCAATTGATACAGCTAAACTAAATCTAATTCCAATGTTTCATGAATAAAATGAGCCAGGCAATTGGGCAGAATCTACTTTATTGCTTATTATCAGCATTTAAAAGGATACTCTGGTTCAGAGTCAGGAAGGTAAGTAACCCTTTGGAAAAGCAAATGTAGCAAGCTCACCAATAAGGCTATATATAACTGAGTACTCACTCTCCTGAGCTGTTTATCTCAATTTTATATCTCGCTTGTCATTTTGAAAGGTATTTTTCCCCTTAAAATCCTATCTATTTCTGAAGACAGTAAAGATATCCTAACATGGCAACGATTGCTGTAAAATATTGTTATTTATTGAAATCATACTATTGTGTCTATTGTTCCTACTTCACTTTCAAGAATAAATTGTTTGAAGTGTCGTTTAGTACACAAATATCTTACTGCAAATTAAATGGTTGTCAAAAATGTTTTGGGAAAATTTCATTGCGGAATAAACCAAAACACTGCATGATTTATTACTGAGCCTTCTCAACTCTCTGGCAGTACATTGAAAGTCAGAGAGGTGGAGCCCTTTCCCAAGCAGCTCTTTCAGGATGTGTGTGTGTGTGTGTGTGTGTGTGTGTGTGTGTGTGTATGTGTGTGTGTGTGTGTATTAATCCCATGTATACTTCAGGCCAGTTTAGAAAAGAAGTGTTAAGATTAGAGTTAATGAATGATTAAAAGTGGAGTAATTTAATTTGAAGCAGGAAAAATTTCTATGGCTGTGAATGTGCTCTGCACCTTAAGAAAAGGAATTGTCATTGATTCCCAATTAAGTGATTCCAATTAAGATACTAACAGAATGTTGGCAGCTAATGACCTGAAAACTAATACTGGTTCAAAGTGTATGCTGTATTTCCTGATGGTGATGATGATGATGATGCCAACAATGCTGTACCTACTACTTACTATGAAGCAGTGGATAAAACGACAGAGGATTCTAAAATAAATACATTCGATATTGCACTAGAGGAAAAGCAGCAGGCACATATTTTTGTGGAAGGCCAAATATCCACTTGAGGCAGTATGTGATAAATGGAGAAACAAAAACAGAGAACATGAAAGTAACCTGTCTTAATTAAAAAAAAAAAAAGCAACAATATTAACAAAACTTAAACCCTTATAGATTAAATTTCCTGTATATTTATCTATTACTTGGCTCAAAAAATATTCATTGTGTGCCTATTCAATCAGCCAATGGAGAAATAGAATTAAATTGTGTTATTCTTCTTTATTTTTTGCTTCACCTCTAGCTCAGACTTGGCCAAACTGTTTTCTAGAGTAGAGATATCCAAAGAGCAAGCCAGGCAAATCCAGAGGTGATCAGCCTCAAAATAAATTCTAGATTTTTGTCAGTCTACTCTCAAAAGATATCGAGTTCGCATAAGCTCCTGGGTAAATCTCCCATTGTCACCTAAAGGTAACTCATTTTCATGCATGTGTGGACTTGGGTCATTGTCTATGTGGTATGGCTCACAGACCTTAAGAGAGCTTGTGCTTAGAGATCTTTCTCAGAGTTATGGTTTTGCAGTGCTCTGTTGCAGCCTATATGTTTTATGAAAAGCATTACACTTTCTTCTAGGCATTTTAAACTAGAACTTAGATTTATTCCAGTAGAGTTTTGAGATTCACACCAAACTATTTTTTATTTCTGTCTTCCCCCAAGGCTTTCCAAATAGTCCTCTCCAAAACTGGCTGGGATTTCTGGCGGAACAGGATGTCTGTCTTTTTCACTGGCACAACTTAATTTTCCTATTGATGATTGCAAGTTGTCCCCCTTCATGGAGAAGGATAATTTCTTCATTAAATATTTCAGGAACTCAGATTTGCCTCTGTCAGTAAGAGGTACTTGGTAATAAGGACTAAGGGCAAGACCTAGAGCTGACAGAACTACTCAAAGCCGGAAGAAGGTACTTTACATCATCAGAAGCAGCACGTGAACCCTGGTTCTGTTGACAGAGAGGGCCATACTGGCAGAGAAAGGCAGATATTGGTTCAGGGGAATTAGAGAGACAAAGATGAAAAACAGCCACTGCCTGTCATAATCTGATGCCTATCTTCATTCACCCAAATCTTACCATTTTCTAAACAATATTCAGATACTTCCAGTGTGCTAACCCTGAAGCTATTCCAACAGTACTGATTGTCTTTAGCATTCTTTGGTACTACAAGTGTTTATACCCACATAATATACTCTGATTATTTCCTGCACATTAATTTCAACATCTCAGCCATAAGCTTCTTAAGGACAAGGACTGTGTCTGTTTTTTTCTGTCTTGCCACCTTCATGATAAGAGAAATACATATATATTATCACAATAAATAAAATAAATAAATTCATGAAAGAACACACTAGCTTATTTTAATAAACCAAACTTGTAAATTCTGGCCTTGCTATTGATAAACAAGCACTGTAACAAATCTTTCATGCAGGCTATCTATCTATCTATCTATCTATCTATCTATCTATCTATATATATATATGAACTATTTACCCAATACACAGGGTATTTCTTTCTTTCATAGATATGGCAGATATTGCCAAACACTCATAGTAAACTCCTTGCAGCCTAGCCATGGTGTAACCATTCTTCTTAACATAGATGCTCCAATGGATTTAACTACATTGAATAAACACTTTTCCACCCAGACTTTAGAAAATTCTTCGTAAATCACATACCATAATTGGGGAAATCATCATCCAGGTGGAAAAGAATATTTTATGCACATGAAAGAACTAGAGGACAGGACAAGATAAATTTGAAATTATCTATCCCTTCCATCCTTCAACTTTCTTTATTTCCTGTACCACACAAGAACAGTATGATGGAAATAGTGATTACCTACTTTCACTTACTACCCATTTACAAATGGTCCAAGTCCTGTCAATTTTTCTATCTACATAATATCTTTGGAACCTGTCACCTTTCCTTCACTCCTAGTGCTCTTTTCTTAATTCTGGCTCAAATGTATTCTCTCCTGGATTACTTAAATTATCTCCTATCTTTTTGTCTCCAGTTAATCTCTTCCTCTAATTTATCTTTTGCATAGTTTTCAGAGTGATCTTTCTGAAACATAAATCTTACTAAAATATTCCCTTACTTGAAAATCACAATAAAGTATCCCCCTACTTGAAATTCACAAGTCCTCATACTTGCAGAATAATATTCAAATTATTTCATGTGAAATACAAAGCCTTAATGGAAGAGTTTGCTATTTTAAAAAATTCATCATGTGTTCTCTATCTGCCCCCAATACAATTCTTTACTGCAGTATTCAACTTCTCTTTCCTTGCTACATTTGTGACTACTATTTCTTGTACTTAAAATACACTTCCCCTTCCCTCATTTTACCCATTGGCTCATTAATGTGTTTCAGACCCTTGGGTTCTAAAGAACTCTATTAGAGGCTGAGATGAACAGGTGGGAATAAAGACATACGGGTAGGACTCACATATGACCCTATCAAATCACACTTCAGCTAGTCAGTTTAACTTTTGTTGGTTTTCATATTGGGTTCCTTTGTAGAATTATGTTTACATTAAAAAGTCTTTATATTAAAAAAAAAGATTTAATACCACTGAGCTTCCCTGATCCCTGTTAGATTTATATTGCTGAATATTTTGGTTGGCCTACTTGTAAAATCAGAAACAATGATGCATAAGTGTCTTTGGAGTTTTTCAAACTCTTATATTCATGAACTTGGAAAACTCAGGAGAAGGACCTATCAATAATTGCCATGTCCTATCTAAATATGATTCCTAAACCACGGTTGGAAAATACTTTTGTAATCATTCCCATTATGATTTTTACTGCAAAAATGCACTAAAAAAGTGCATTTTTAGAATGAACTCTGAACCCTTGGGGAATCCATGGATAGGCTTTAGAGATTCAGTGAAGCACCTGAAATGGTATAGAATTCTTTAAAGCATTTTTCTAGGAAGAGGGTTCATAAGTTTAATCTCAAAAAATCCAACATGACAAAAAAGTTTAAGTACTCTCCTTTACAGAGAAAAATAAAGCAAATCTAGTTGTGAGTAAGATGAATGTATTTCCCTTTAAAAATATAGATTCAATATAACAAAAGGCAAGAAAATTATTACTCACAATACAACACTTTAATACAAATCAATTGCCTGCAACATTTTACAGTTTCTCTTATCTCATCATGTTCAGTCTTGGTTCATATAAAGAAAGGATTTGTTCTATGACCTAAAGAACACAAGCATAAGATCTATAATTATTAAGTTAATTCAGGAAATGGCAAGACTTACGTGGTTAAACAGTAACCTAGAGATCAGAGCCAAGGACTCACTTGATCACTACAAGGAGAAAATAATAAAGTATCTGGACATCCATAATGACTAAGGGATGCATTTTCTGATATCTCAAAGGATGGATAGAATTTTTATAAATTGATTTCAAATACTTTACATTTAATGCATAAGTGAACATGAAGTTACTTTTAACTAAGATACAGAATTGTCGGTTTCATTTGAATGATATCAAAAACAATTGATTTTTATTATGGTGAAGATATGCAAACACTTGAGTCATTACCAAGTCTCCCTTGGAAGAATCTACATCTCCTTAATGGGATAGTTTTCATGCAACATAATTCTGCCCCACTCTTCCAACTGAGTACCACCTATGGGTCATAGCTGATGAAACCATAGGTGGATCTTAACCTGCAAAGTATCTATTATGTTTCCTTTCCAAAGAAATGGAGTACAAAAACCATAAGAATCAATCCATCAAATAATGTTGGGCTTCTGAACTGAAAAGTCATATTAAGTTGATGAATGACTAGGCATCAGGGAAAAGCAAGTCCATGAGCAACTCCCAGAAAACAGAGAGACTGTGAGAAAGGAAATGAGAAAATGAGCAGAAGTGTAAATGTACTTCAATGAGAGACTGAAGTAATGACTTTTTTTCCTATTTACTATTTCCAAATACTTTGTGACACTTGATTATCCACAGGATATCTGCTGAAGTCTTTAAATAAGCAACTTGAGTCTTTTTGAATGTGTTTAGTTCCTTACAATTGAAAACATCAAAACACCATGCTTCTGTCCAGCCTTGACTACTCAACTTACATGTAATGAAAAATAAGATAAAACTTTGAGTCATGAAGAACGGGAGCAATGGCTGAAAGATAAAAATACACCCTTAATATAAAATACATATATGTGTATGCAAACACACACAACAAATATATATGGACACACACAAATATAAATTTACTTAATTGTGAAAATTTTGGCTATGTGAAAATATCCTCCACCCCTATGTGGACCAGATTCTTAATTAATGATAGTATAATTACTACTACTACTGTTACTGTTACTACTACTTATATCCCTGCTAATAAAGTTAGTCCCTTTTATCTCACAACACTGAAATATTTGAATGCTTTCTTATCTAGCCCCCTCCTCACCTGATTCCCTTGGAAAGCCAGTAACATCAATTGAGAAGACATTTTTATTCCCTTTAGCCTGGTGAGGAGACTGAGCCTCACAAAGTCAAATATTTTGACTCTGTGTCCTTTACATTACGTCACAGATAAATTCAATACAATTTTCAGCTGAAGTTATTTCTAAACTGAAAAATATTGAATCCATCTTGAAAATCCACTGCCTTTGGTTCAAAGAGGCTCAGAGAAGAGGATACATATTGGAATCAGCAAAATCCATTCATCCCTGGAAGTCTCAAAACCCAGATCCTAGTGCTGTGAGGAAGAATGTTTAAGCATGACAAAACTACTGCATACCAGCTATGTGCTCATCACTGTGCTCATCACTGGAGGTAATAAAAGGGAATATAAGCCTGCCTTCAATGGGTATTTTATGAGTGAGTAACAACTGAAAATGATATTTAAGCCATAATGATTTGCAGGACTGTGGATAAGAGAGAAATTGATATAGGTGCCAAGAGCCAACAAAGGATATAACAAAGATATGTGACAAAATACAACATGAACTATAACATGTTTAGATAGAGATTATTTTATTGTGTAAATATCATGAAGTTTAAATTAATCTGGTTAATAATATTTTAGAAATATGAATCCAAATATTGAGTAAAATATATCTGGGAAAGAAAGAATATCAAAAGCAACATCAGAGGAAAATTCTCAAGAAAAATTGAAACAAACAAGTTAAATCTCTGTTGGCTAAGAATGAGAGTGAGTTAATAAATAAATATGGAAAAACGCTAAAATATAAATTTCTAGTAAAACTTTAGAACTCATGATATTCAGTTCCATAATTTTATAGATGGAAATAGTAACCAATATCACATAGTATAGCAGAATGTAGAGCTGAGTTCATGAAGAGTACATTACCCATTTCCCTCATTTTAGACATGTAGAAACTGAGGTCCCAACTGTAGTTATTTATACAATGTAACAGAGTTTCCAATCATTTTGGGACCAAGACATAGTTACAGCAACTCTCCTGTTTAATCTTCCTTTTAAAATCCATGTTGATCTGCATACATCAGTGGTTTATTACAAAATTTTAAATATACAAAATTCTAAATATACAAAATGTATATTTAGAATTTAGTTATTATATTATGCAAAAGTCAAATAGCATTATTATGCCTTTCTTTGATCTGCCCACTGAATGTTTCCACCTATCCAATTGTTATTATAATAGAGATTCTGTTGCAAATATTGTGTAGTAAACAATTATTTCCTTAACATTTTGCTTATTGAAAAGTTACTTTTTTTCTCAAAATATGCCTATTGAAATTTGAATACATGGGTTTCCTTGACATTATGATATATGATGCAAATATTAATGTCATTAAAAAAATGAATGGAACAGGTAGATTGCCCTCTTTCAAATCTAGGATTTTAGAGCCTTAAAATATGAGCAGGAGACACAGATGCATATGTATCTTTCACTCCAAATGAATAGAAACTGACAAATTTGGGGATGGAACTTATAATGTAGCATTATGAGGACTATTTAGAGGTTAACACAACAAGGGGCATTTCAGTGCTTAACGTGGTAAGATTAAGAATGCTAATGCAATATTTCTCATTTCTCAATGTATCATGAAAAATCGGATGACTCTACTACAATTGGTGCCTAAGACTTGTGAGAGAAACCTCTCATCAGACTAAAACCTTTCTATTGAGGTCATCATGTAAATAGTTAATGAAGCAGAAACTCTCTGCGGATTCACTGAGCAATTTTAGATGAGTTCTATAGAAATGTTCAATTAATGGTAGGGAAATTACTTCAATGATGCCTTAACAGAAACTGTGGACATTCAACACTTCCTTCATTCAATGGTGTGTTTATAGTTAATTTCCTATTTTCTGAGCACATGTAAGAGTCTGACTATAATTTTTTACTATAAACATTAACACTTAAGCCAGAGGTTACACGACAGATTAACTAACTGCCTAGTCCAATTGAGTGGAAGAGATTTGAGTTGCCAACTTGTTTTCGGTTGGCTGGTCAGTTTCAGGTAAGTAGCCCCCAATTTAACCCTGCCGTGAACATGTAATGGACAGTCATCAGTGTTTTATTTCCACCATAACCATCATGATCATCCTTTCAATGGATGTGTAGCTGCACCATTTATGTAAATATATTTAATTACATTTAATACACTCATTTAGTGTTCAATAGGTGTCATGCACCTATTGTAAATTCTTTACAAACATTAACTTAACCTAGTAAAATTTGCTTATTACATACTCTCAAATCCCTTGTCACTTGGTCCTCATGACACGCTCTTGTTTTCCTTGAGGATTTCAAGAACTAGCCCAATTGTTTTCTTTCTTACCCCATCCACTGCCATGTTTCTCCTTCATATCAACAGACATGTTGATGATCCATTTAATAAACAGATATAACTGCTTCTCAGCACCCTCAGGTTAGAGCTTCAACTCTAATCCATGAGCACAGCCATAATTGGATCCTATCTCAATTGGAAACATTTCCATTTTTGAATTTTAAATTAGGAATATTCCCTTAAAATGACAGTTTTCTCTATTTTCACCACTTCTCTTTTTTGTCTCATGTAGCCTGTAATTTATTCCTATCATGACCTCTTTCTTCTAAATTTCTCCCTATTTCTGTTAGTTGAGTTGCCTCATTCTGATTGCATTTGCTCCCCATAAATATCAATTTTCTAAAAGACACTGATCAAATCTCAGGCTGAAAATGCCCTAGAATTTTATCATCTTTACTGTCACTGTGTTGGGTTTCTGAAATAATAATTTTACAAGGGAACTTGAACATGTAGATAACATGATCACAAATCTAACAAACTACCATTACTATGATTATCACTACTATACTACTACTTATATGCTATTATCATTACTATTTACTATTCTTTTATTATGTGTTAGCCTCTACATTAACAATTTTGTAATTGTTCTCATTTAATTCTCACAACAACTCTGTAAGGTAGACAATATTATAATATACATTTTACAGACAAAAAAAGGATGCTTAGAATGTTTAAATAGCTTGCCACAGGTTAGAAATATAGTCATGTCTAGACCATAATTTCAAACCTAAGTCTGGCTACATTATACCACCTTACAATGCAGTCCAAAATTCAAAGGGTCCAACTGAAGTTATCACTGTCATTAATAAGGAAAGTATAATGATAAATGTTGTTAATATTTATTAAGTCATTTCTTCACAGAGGTAATATTTTCTTAACACTTGTGTCAATTGTGTTAAAATCAAAAGCTAGTTCAGGCAATTAGATGACACATTTATTGAAGCATATCTAAGAAAACTCAACTAGTGAAGATATAAACATACAAATAAAATAAAATAACGTGGCTCTCTATGCTTTCTGCCTCATGAGGATACAGCGAGAAGTGAGCTGTCTGCAACAAAAAAGAGGGCTCTCACCAGAACCCAACCGTGCTAGCAGCGTGACCTCGTGTTTCAAGGCTCCAGAAGTGTGAGAAATAAATTTCTGTTGTTTATAAGCAAATAAATAAATAAATAAATAAAATAGTGTGCATTTATTCATGTTATAAAGGAATTCCTTACCTGACATTAGGGTTTGTGATGAGGTGATTATTTTTTAACATCTTTATTGGAGTATAATTGCTTTACAATGGTGTGTTAATTTCTGCTTTATAACAAAATGAATCAGTTATACATATGTTCCCATATCTCTTCCCTCTTGCATCTCCCTCCCTCCCACCCTCCCTATCCCACCCCTCTAGGTGGTCACAAAGCACCGAGCTGATCTCCCTGTGCTACGCAACTGCTTCCCACTAGCTATCTATTTTACATTTGGTAGTATATATATGTCCATGCCACTCTCTCACCTTGTCACAGCTTACACTTCCCCCTCTCCATATCCTCAAGTCCATTCTGTAGTAGGTCTGTGTCTTCATTCCTCTCTTGCCCCTAAGTGATGAGGTGATTTTTAATTAAAAATTCTTTTGGTTTACAGGTTATTAGAAAATCTACAAAGAAGTTGATAAAAAGGTAAAAAGAAGAATGGGTGATCAATAAAAACAAACCTATGGTTTATCATTAATCAGTCAAAATATCTAGATATCTAAGACTTAAAAATTATAACTTTTCACAAAGTCATAAAACATAGGAGGCTCAGCCTCTACCCTTGGGAAGTGTATACCTTAGTTGGTTAGAACAGGACTGTGCACACATGCACACACACGCACACTACAGATACACATAACACAGATACACATAACACAGTTCATGAATTGAGTTGTCAGGATATCAAGATCACTGGCAAAAGGAAGGCAAGCACTTTAACACAGTATTTCTCAACCTGTTTTGGTTTGTTTCTTTTTTGATAATTTTCCCTCTCCTAAAAAATCTTTCTATAATATTTTTCTTAATAGTTCCTCCATCATGAAATTTTAATACCAGAGATATGCAGCATATATGTTGTTATACTCTGGACAATTTGGAGGGCCACAAGCCATTGTAATAACTAAGATGTATTCCACTCCCCAAGAATAAATCTCAAACCCTTGGAAGGTGATACATCACTGTTGAAAATGCATGCTTTAGAACTATAAAAATATACGTTGGAAATTAACATTAAGTTGTATTATCAAGCTCCATTTCATAATCACATAATTCTATTCTATAATGAGTCTCATGTTTTTAAATACCTTTTGTGAATTTGGTTGAGTCCATTAATTCATACACTTCATGTCATTTATTAAATTTCTTCTACCTGGTAATAGTGGGTATCAGCAAGTGCATATTAAATCAAATACTGAAAGTTCAAGTAGGTTAAAAGTATAAAAAATTCCCTTTAATATTTTGGGAGTCAAGCTGAGGGTTGCATCAAATTTCTAATATACCAGAAATTACCATTGTCTCCTACTGAGTGCAAGTCACAATTTGAACAACTAGTAAAAGATGTTGATTGTGTTTCTCTTACTGTGATTTGTATCAATCCAGCAGTATAATAAACATCAAAGTAACCTCCACATAGTGACAAAACAAGACATAAAATCCAAACTCAATATCCTATAAATGTGTCCCACCTGGAGCCCTGGAGATTGTCTCCAAACTTGTAGCATAATCAGGTCTGTGGAAATACCATAAAAATGTTTTCTTTCAATCACTTGTAATTGGTATTCTTAAAGTGAAGAGAAGAAAGTAAAAGGGATGTGATCTTTTGATTTGCTGCTTTTGTTTGGAAGTGCTCCAAATCACAAGTTAACTACAGGGCAAATTGACATCTTCTTGGTTGAGTTGTAACCTTTCCCTTCTCCATTTCTTTCCAAGGTTTGTAAACACCTCGGAGTCCAGACATTCACATATTTGTCTCAAACCAAACTTCTCATCCTGGAAGCTCTATATAACCTGGCCTCACTTTTACATTTTCCAGCAGTATTCCTCTTTCTTTCCCATTGTAAACCTTTAACTATTTTCTCTAGGATTATTTCTCATTATTCTCTGAATGAGCCATGCTAATGACCACGTTTGCAAAATGAGCTCCTTCTCATTTCCGGGCACTTTTCGTTATGCCCAGTTCTCTCTACCTATCGGAGGCATACTCATCCATCAAGATCCTTCACTAAGGCAGTTTAAAAAATCTCACATGTTGATTCATCCCTTCCTGATAGCACTTGTTTTATCCGAACTGCTCCATATCATATTATTAATGTGCCTGATATTCATTCAATCAGCAAATGTTTAGTAAGTACTATGTGCCACACACTGTTTCTAGGTTTCAGGATTAAACTAGGGAACAAAACAGACAAAAATTCCTACCAGCCAAGGATTTATGAGCTTAGTGGAAAGAAATGAACAATAAAAATATAATAGGTAAAATAGTATATATGAAAAAAACTAAAATATAATATTTTAACTAAGAGGTCAGCAAACTGTAAAGGGCCAGAGAGTACAACTATTCAATTTTGCCCTTGTATTACAAAACAGCTAAGACAATATATAAATGAAAATGAGTGTGTTCCAACAAAACTTGACTTATGAATGGTAAAATTTGAATTTAATAAAAATTTCTCATATTATAAAATAGTCTTGTTTTGATTTAAAAAAAACATTTAATATGTAAAAACTCTTCTCAGCTCATGGATCGTACAAAAACAGAAGGCGGTCAGAATTTGACCTATGGGCATGATTGCTGAACATGGGTTTAGATAATGGTGAGTGCTAAAGAGAAAACAAAATCAGAGAAGTGGGCTAGGGAGTGTTGGCGGTATAAAGTCAGAATGCATTTTTAGAAAGAGTGGCCCAGATAAGGACCCACAGAAAGGTGACATATGAATAAAGAATCAAAGGAAGAGATATAAATTTCACTCAACAATAAGAGACTTAAGAAATAAGATATTTCTTTTATCTTTCTCAGTCTCCGTCTCATTCATTATTCCCACAGGTTCTTCACCTGGGATACATAGACACAACACCTCACCCCGCAGAGAAGCCTGTGTTTAGAAGAGTATTTCACAAAACTATGGTTTTAGTTTTAATCCTGTGTACTTTATTCATGGTTTTAAAAATATTACTCTGAGAAGGGCTCTATAGCTTTACCACACTGACAAAGGAATCTATGGAACAAAACTATTTGAACATCATTAAGGATCGGGTCCTAAGCGACTAGATGGAAGGTTGGAATTGGATTTTGACCTTGGTATTAACTAACTGCCTCTTATTTTCAGGTGACCCTTAGATATCTCCTGCATAAAAGTCCCTTTATATGTTCCTAGATAAATAAATATACTCTAAGGATACTCAGCTCCTCACCTCCAGAATTAGTTCAGAACATTTCCCTTTTGCAGTCTCTAAACCAGCATGCCACCTCCCCAAGAGGTGGCTCTTACCTTCTCTCACTAGCTCTTAGCAATGTCTCCAGCTGGCTCAATAAATCCCTGTCATAATTATTCCAAAATCATTTTCCTTCATCTTCTCTCACCACTGTCAACCTTCCACACATTACTGGTCTGGACTTAACCACAGGCACTCAAAATACATTATTATCTGACCATGTCTGGCAGGTGTTATATACCAGGCATTGCATTACACTCCCAATTGCATTACCTTATTTTGTCCTATCAACAGGCTGTGAGACAGCTAGGTTTTTACTCTTATTGATATTTTACAGTAAGTAAACTGAGGCACAAAATCTTAAGGAGCTTAACCAAGACTGGGATTTTTTTTTTGGAGTATAATTTTTTTACAATGTTGTGTTAGTTTTCTCTGTACAACAAATTCAATACGTATACATATATCCCCTCCATTTTGGACCTCCCTCCCACCCCCACCCATCTAGGTCATCACAGAGCACTGAGCTGAGCTCCCTGGGCTATAAAGCAAGTTCCCACTAGCTATATATTTTACACATGTAATACATATGTACGTATGTATTAATGTATATATGTCAATCCTAATCTCCCTATTCATCCCCCCTTCCCCTTTCCCTTCTGGGTCCACGCATCCATTCTGTATGTCTGTGTCTCTATTCCTGCCCTGCAAAAAGTTTTACCTGTAGCATTTTTCTAGATTCCATATATATGCATTAATATACGATACTGTTTTTTTTTCTTTCTGACTTACTTCACTCTGTATGACGGACTATACCTCCATCCACATCTCTACAAATGATCCAGTTTCATTCCTTTGTATGGCTGAGCAATAATCCATCATATATATGTACCACATCTTCTTTATCTGTTCATCTCTCAATGGACATTTAGGTAGTTTCTATGTCCTGGCTATAGTAAATAGTGTTGCAATGAACATTGGGTACATATATATTTTTGAATTATGGCTTTCTCAGGGCATATGCCAAGAAGTGGGATTGCTGGGTCTTATGGTAGTTCTATTTTCAGTTTTTTAAGGAACCTCCATACTGTTCTCCATAGTGGCTGTATCAATTTACATTCCCATCAACACTGCGGGAGGGTTCCCTTTTCTCTACACCCTCTCCAGCATTAATTGTTTGTAGAATTTTTGATGATGGCCATTCTGACCGGTGTGAGGTGATACCTCATTGTAGTTTTGATTTGCATTTCTATAATAATTAGTGATGTTGAGCATCTTTTCATGTGTTTGTTGGCCCTCTGCATGTCTTCTTTGGAGAAATGTCTATTTAGGTCTTTTGCCCATTTTAGGATTGGGTTTTTTGTTTTTTTGATATTGAGCTGCATGAGCTGTTTGTATATTTTGGAGATTAATCCTTTGTCAGTTGCTTCACTGGCAAATATTTTCTCCCATTCTGAGGATTGTCTTTTTGTCTTGTTTGCAGTTTCCTTTGCTGTGCAAAAGATTTTACATTTAATTGGGTCCCATTTGTTTATTTTTATTTTCCTTATTCCAGGAGGTGAGTCAAAAAAATATCCTGCTGTGATTTATGTCAAAGAGTGTTTTTCCTGTTATCCTCTAAGAGTTTTACAGGCTCTGGCCTTACATTTAGGTCTTCAATTCATTTTGAGAATATTTTTGTATATGGTGTTAGGTAGTGTTCTAATTTCATTTTATTACATGTAGTTGTCCAGTTTTCACACCTGCACTTATTGAAGACGGTCTTTTCTCCATTGTATATTCTTGCCTCCTTTGTTATAGATTAAGTGACCATAGGTGCATGTGTTTATCTCTGGACTTTCTATCCTGTACCACTGATCTATATTTCTGTTTTTGTGCCAGTACTACACTGCCTTGATTACTGTAGCTTTGTAGTGTAATCTGAAGTCAAGGAGCCTGATTCTTCCAGCTCCGTTTTTCTTTCTCAGAATTGCTTTGGCTATTTGGGGTCTTTTTTGTTTCCATACAAATTGCAAATTTTTTTGTTTTAACCTGTGAAAACTGTCATTGGTAATTTGATATGGATTGCATTGAATCTGTAGATTGCTTTGGATAGTATAGTCATTTTCACAATATTGTTTCTTCCAATTCACGAACACAGTACATCTCTCTATCTGTTTGTGTACTCTTTGATTTCTTTCATCAGTGTTTTATGGTTTTCTGCATACAGGTCTTTTGCCTGCTTAGGTAGGTTTATTCTTAGGTATTTTATTCTTTTTGTTACAGTGGTAAATGGGATTGTTTTCTTAATTTCTCTTTCTGACCTTTATTTGTTAGTGTATAGGAATGCAAGAGATTTCTGTGCATTAATTTTGTATCCTACAACTTTACTAAATTCATTAATTAGCTCTAGTTGTTTTCTGGTAGCATCTTTAGGATTTTCTATGTATAGTATCACATCATCTGCAAACAGTGATGGTTTTACTTCTTTTCTAATTTGGATTTCTTTTATTTCTTTTCCTTCTCTGATTGCCATGGCTGGGACTTCCTATTCAAACTATGTTGAATAGTATTGGTGAGAGTGGGCATACTTGTTTTGTTTCTGATCTTAGAGGAAATGCTTAAAGTTTTTAACCATTGAGAAGGATGTTTGCTGTGGGTTTGTCATATTCAGCCTTTATTATATTGAGGTAGGTTCCCTCTATGTCCACTTTCTGGAGAGTTTTTATCATAAATGTATGTTGAATTTTGGCAAAAGATTTCTCTGCATCTATTGAGATGATCATATGTTTTTTTTCTTTAATTTGTTAATATGGTGTATCACATTGATTTATTTGCATATATTGAAGAATCCTTGCCTCCCTGGGATAAATCCCACTTGATCATGGTGTATTATCCTTTTAATGTATTGTTGGATTCTGTTTGCTAGTATTTTGTTGGGGATTTTTGCATCTATATTCATCAGTGATATTGGTCTGTAATTTTCTCTTTTTTAATATATTTTTCTGGTTTTGGTATCAGAGTGCTGTTGGTCTCGTAGAATGATAGAATGAGTTTGGTGGTGTTCCTCCCTCTTTAATTTTTTTGAAGAGTTTGAGAAGGATAGGTGTTAGCTCTTCTCTAAATGTTTGATAGAATTCATCTGTGAAGCAATCTGGTCCTGGACTTTTATTTGTTGGAAGCTTTTAAATCACAGTTTCAATTTCAGTACTTGTGATTATTCTATTCATATTTTCTATTTCTTCCTGGTTCAGTCTTGGAAGGTTTTACCTTCCTAAGAATTTGTCCATTTCTTCCAGGTTGTCAACTTTATTGGCATATAGTTTCTTGTAGTAGTTACTCATGATCCTTTGTATTTCTGTTGTGTCAGATGTTACTTCTCCTTTTTCTGTTTCTGCTTCTGGTGATTTGAGTCTTCTCCCTTTTTATCTTAATTAGTCTTGCTAAAGCTTTATCAATTTTGTTTATCTTCCCAAAAGACCAAAATTATTTTTATTGATCTTTGCTATTGTTTTCTTCATTTTTATTTCATTTATTTCTGCTCTGATCTTTATGATTTCTTTCTTCTACTAACTTTGGGTTTTGTTTCTTCTTCTTTCTCTAGTTGTTTTAGGTATAAGTTTAGGTTGTTTACTTGAGGTTTTTCTTGTTTCGTGAGGTGAGACTGAATTGCTATACACTTCCCTCTTAGAACTGCTTTTTCTGTGTCTCATAGGTTTTGGGTTGTCCTGTTTTCATTGTCATTTTTTTCTATGTATATTTTTTATCTCATCTTTGATTTCTTCAGAGATCTCTTTATTTAGTGTCGAATTGTTTATCCTCTGTGTGTTTGTATTTTTTATAGTTTTTTTCTTGTAACTGATTACTAATCTTATAACATTGTGGTCAGAAAAGATGATTGATACTATTTCATGTTTCTTAAATTTACCGAGGCTTGATTTGTGTTGCAAGATGTGATATATCCTGGAGAATGTTTTGTGTGCACTTGAGAAGAAAGTGTATTTGTCGCTTTGGGGTGGGATGTCCTATAAATGTCAACTAAGTCTATCTGGTCTACTGTGTCATTTAAACTTGCATGTCCTTATTTATTTTCTGTCTGGATTATCTGTCCATTGGTGTAAGTGGGGTGTTAAATCCCCCACTATTATCCTATTACTGTCAATTTCCCCTTTTTTGGCTGTTTGAATTGTCCTATGTATTGAGTTGCTCCTATGTTGGGTGCAGAAATATTTATAATTTTTACATCTTCTTCTGGATTGATCCCTTAATCATGATGTAGTATCCTTCCTTGTCTCTTGTAACAGTCTTTATTTTAAAGTCTATTTTATCTGATATGAGTCTTGCTACTCCAGCTTTCATTTGATTTCCAATTGCATGGAATATCTTTTCCATACCATCACTTTCATTCTATATGTGTCCCTAAATCTGAAGTGGGTCTCTTGTAGACAGCATATACACAGATCTTGGTTTTGTTGAGTGTGAGCCAGAGTGTGTCTTTTGGTTAGAGCATTTAATCTGTTTACATTCAAGGTAATTATCAATATGTATGTTCCTACGACCATTTTCTTAATTTTTTGGGTTTGATTTTGTGTGTCATTTTCTTCTCTTGTGTTTCACCTAAAGAAGTTCCTTTAGCATTTGTTTTAAAACTGGATTCATGGTGGTGTATTCTCTTAGATTTTGTTTGCCTGTAAAGCTTTTGATTTCTCAGTTGAATCTGAATGGGATCCTTGCTGGGTAGAATAAGCTTTCTTGCAGATTTTTCCCATTCATCACTTTAAATATATCCTGTCAATCCCTTCTAGCCTGCAGGGTTTCTGCTGAAAAATCAACTGATAGCCTAATTGGGATTCCTTTGGGTTTTTTTTTTGGCAGTACGTGGGCCTCTCACTGTTGTGACCTCTCCCGTTGCGGAGCACAGGTTCTGGACGCACAGGCTCAGCAGCCATGGCTCATGGGCCCAGCCACTCTGCAGCATGTGGGATTTTCCCAGAATGGAGCACGAACCCGTGTCCCCTGCATCAGCAGGTGGACTCTCAACCACTGTGCCACCAGGGAAGCCCTCCCTTGTATATTATTTATTGCTTTTCCCTTGCTGCTTTTAGTATTTTCTCTTAAAATTTACTTTTTGTTAGTTTGATTAATATGTTTCTCAGTGTTTTTCTCCTTTTTTTTTTTTTTTTTTGTGGTACGCGGACCTCTCACTGTTGTGGCCTCTCCCATTGTGGAGCACAGGCTTCGGACACACAGGCTCTGCGGCCATGGCTCACGGGCTCAGCCACTCCACGGCATGTGGGATCTTCCCGGACCGGGGCACGAACCCGTGTCCCCTGCATCGGCAGGCAGACTCTCAACCCCTGCACCACCAGGGAAGCCCTTTCCTTTTATTTATCCTGTATGGGACTCTCTGCACTTCCTGGACTTGCGTAGATATTTCCTTTTCCATGTTAGAGAGGTTCCAACTCTAATATCTTCATATATTTTCTCAGACCATTTCTCTTTCTCTTCTTTTTCTAGGACCCCTAGAATTCAAATGTAGGTGTTTTCAATGTTATCCCAGAAGTCTCTGAGACTGTCTTCATTTTTTTAAAAATTTTTTTTTCTTTATTCTGCTCCTTGGCTGTTATTTTGACCATTCTATCTTCCAGCTAACTTATCCATTCTTGTTTCATTTATTCTTCTATTGATTTTTTCTAGTGTATTTTTCATTTCAGTTATTATGTTGTTCATCTCAGTTTGTTCTGTAGTTCTTCTAGGTCCTTGTTATGCATTTCTTGTATTTTCTTGATCCTTTCCATTCTATTTCTGAGATTTTGGATCATCTTTATGAACATTACTCTAAATTATTTTTCAGGTAGGTTGCCTATTTCCTCTTCATTTATTTCATCTTGTAAGTTTTTACCTTGCTCGTTTATCTGTGACAATTATTTTTTGTCATCTTATTTTTTTGATGAGTGAGGTTGTGTTCCTGTCTTACTTGTTGTTTGGCCTGAGGCATCCATCACTGGAGTTTGCAGGCAGTTGGATGCAGCTGGGCCTTAGTGCCAAGATGAGGACCTCTGGGAGAGTTCACACCA
Organism: Aethalodelphis obliquidens; assembly: GCF_003676395.1. NCBI lineage: Eukaryota > Metazoa > Chordata > Mammalia > Artiodactyla > Delphinidae > Aethalodelphis > Aethalodelphis obliquidens. The sequence continues at coordinate 349,447 of NW_020837963.1, forward strand.
ATTAATATTCTCTGGAGTCTGAGGTTTTCTGCTAGTCCAGTGGTTTGGACTCAATGCTCACACAATTGGAGCTCATGCCTGACCCCTGCTCTGGGAGCCAATACCCCACAAGCCAAGTGGCATGGTAAAAAAAAAAAAAAAAAGCAACAAACAAAAAGGAGCAGAACAATAACAAAGAATAAAAAATAAAATAAAAGAGAAATAAAATATATATTAGAAAAATAAAAATGAAACAACAACAAAGCAAAAGAGAACCACAATAGAAAAAAAAAGAAAAAAGAAGAAGGTGGAAAAAGCCCTGGTGGTGGGCTTGGGTTGTGGTTGGGGAACTTAGGCTCAGGATCTGCATGGCTGGAAGGGGCCCTGGAGGGCAGAGTTTCAAGCCCAGGACCCCAGCAGGTTCACCAGGGCTCAGGCAGGCTGGAGAGATGCTGGCCACATTCCCCTCTAATCCCTGAACCCCTGAAAGCCTCTCCCCTTTCCTGCTGATCCTCTCACCATGAGTGGGGTCCTCTGTACGTGTGAACCCCTCCCCTTCCCCAGCTGCCCTTCCGGGACACTGGTCCCATCCCATCTTCACTTTTTCTGCCCCCTCCCCTCTCCACCGATATCCTATCTGGTCATGCAGGTATTCCTCCCATCCCCTTAGGTGTTGAAGGTCCCCCACTGGTGCCTGGTAAGTGCCCTAGTTGTGAGAAGATGCAAACTCGACATCCTCCTACTCCACCATCTTGACCCCATCCCCAAGACTGGGATTTTAACCAAGATAATTTGGTTAAAGAGTTTATGTGCTTAATAAATTCTCATCATTATATCCAAACCATATAGTTATTCAATAGTTGTATGAAATAATTGTATTTTGCAAAATCAAAGCAACAAAATATTAAAAAGATAATATATAAATGACCAAGTGGGGTTTATTCCAGAAACGTAGAGTGGGTTTATGTTTGAAAATCAACAAGGTAGTTCACAACACTAGCAATCTAAAGAAAAAGAAGGTCACAATCATCTCAATTTATGCAGATAAATCATTTGAAAAAGTTCAGTATCCACTTCTTATAAAAATCTCAGCAAATTAGTAACACAAGGGAACTCCTTCAACCTGATAAAAGATATCTGTGAAAACCTACAGCTAGCATCATACTTAATGGTAAAATTCTGATTGCTTTACCCCATGATCAGAAACAAGACAGGAATGTGTGCTCTCACAGTTCTGTTCAACACTGTATTGGAGGCTCTAGTCAGTGCAATCAGGCAATGAAAAGAAGTAGAATTCCAACTTTTAAAGGAAGAATTAAAATTGTCTTTATTCTAAGATGATGTAAACTTCTATATAGAAAATTGATTGGAATTTCCTCCACCAAAAATCTACTAGTACTGATAACTGATAACACTCATTGTTATTTACTCTGTTCAACTCTTATACACAAATATGAGCTCTATTTGCAATAACCAAAAACCAGAAACAACCCAAATACTTATAAACAGAGGAATGAGAAACAATTTGCAAAATATTCATATAATGGAAAATTACTCAACAATGAATAGGAAGGAACTATTAAAATGCACAACATGGGTGAATCTCAAAATAAATATGTTGAGTGAAAAAGTCAAACAAAAAAAAAGGCATATACTATAACATTTAATTTATATGAGTTTAGAAAATGCATAATAACCTATAGTGACAAACAGCAAGTCGGAGTTTTTTTTTTTGGACAGGAGGATTGGGATGGGCAAGTGGGAGCAATCGCAAAGGGGCATAAGGAAAATTGAGAAGAAATGTGGATTCATTATCTTGATTATGGTGATGGTTTCAAAGATGTATGGATATGTCAAAACTGAATTGTATACTTTAAATATATAGAGTTTACTGTATGCTTACTATAACTTAATAAAGCTGTTTAAAGTTATATCTATATCCATATATATTGTTCTTAGTATTAGTTGAAATTAAATACATTTTATTCATAAAAGCTTGTGACTTGCCATATTCTATGCAATGTCTAGCCCTGTGGTATATCTACATATGTTGGAGTCATTGTCATTACTTAAAAATTGCCTTAATGAAATGCATAAACTCAAAGAAAATTCACCGTCATACCTATAAACACTTGTATCACATAAACTGCCCTTTCTTTCTGAAGTCAACCATGTAATTCCTCAAATAACCAAAAGTGAAATCAAGTGTCCATTCTGTAAAAAAGTAGACTTTAGCTTAAATGTGCAAGGACAATTAACCAAGTCATTAGACTAATATTCAGAATTAGCTTAATTTTTTAAAAAAATTAGTGGAGTATAGCTGCTTTACAATTTTGTATTAGTTTCTAATGTATAGCAAAGTGAATCACCTATATGTATACATATATCCCCTCTTTTTTGGATTTCCTTCTCATTTAGGTCACCACAGAACACTGAGTAAATTTCTCTGTGCTATATAGTAGGTTCTCATTAGTTATCTATTTTATACATAGTATCAGTAGAGTATATATGTCAATCCCAATCTCCCAATTCATCCCACCCACACCTGCCCCCCTTGGTATCCATACATTTGTTCTCTAAGTTTTTGTCTCTATTTCTGCTATGCAAATAATGTTATCTATATCATTTTTCTAGATTCCACATATATGCACTAATATACGACATTTGTTTTCCTCTTTCTGACTTACTTCACTCTGTATGACAGTCTGTCAGTCCATCCACTTATCCACAAATGACCCAGTTTTATTCCTTTTTATGCCCGGATAATACCCCATTCTATATATGTACCATATCTTCTTTATCTATTCCTCTGTTGATGGACATTTAGGTTTCTTCCATGTCCTGGCTATTGTAAATAGTGCTGCAATGAACATTAGGGTGCATGTGTCTTTTTGAATTATGGTTTTCTCTGTGTAAATGTCCAGTAGTGGGATTGCTGGGTCATATGGTAGCACCTATGGATGATCAATCTATGACAAATGAGGTAAGAATATATAATGGAGAAAAGGCAGCCTCTTCAATAAGTGGTGCTGGGAAAACTGGACAGCTACATGTAAAAGAATGAAATTAGAACACTCCCTAGTACCATACACAAAAATAACCTCAAAATGGAATAAAGACCTAAATGTAAGACCAGACACTATAAAACTCTTAGAGGAAAACATAGGCAGAACACGTTTTGACATAAATCACAGCAAGAATGCTTTTTGACCCACCTCCTGGAGTAAGAAAAATAAAAACAAAAATAAACAAATGGGATCTAATTAAACTTAAAAGCTTTTGCACAGCAAAGGAAACCATAAATAAGATGAAAAGGAAACCCTCAGAATGGGAGAAAATGTTGCAAATGAAACAACTGACAAAGGATTAATCTCCAAAGTATACAAACAGCTCATGCAACTCAACATCAAAAATAAATAAATAAATAAATAAGCAACCATGGGGAGAGAGAGCTTCAAGATGATGGAAAAGTAAGACATGGAGATCAACTTCCTCCCCACAAATACATCAGAAATACATCTACACGTGGAGCAACTCCTACAGAACACCTACTGAATGCTGGCAAAAGACCTCAGACATCCCAAAAGGCAAGAAACTCCCCACATACCTGAGTAGGGCAAAAGAAAAAAACAGAGACAAAAGAATAGGGACGGGACCTGCATCAGTGGGAGGGAGCTGTGAAAGAGGAAAGGTTTCCACATGCTAGGAAGCCCCTTTGCAGGAGGAGACTGCAGGTGGCTGAGGGGGGAAGATTCGAAGCCACGGAGAAGAGCACAGCAACAGGGTTGTGGAGGGCAAAGTGGAGAGATTCCCTCACAGAGGATCGATGCCGACCTGCACTCACCAGCCCGAGTGGCTTGTCTGCTCACCTGCCGGGTTGGGTGGGGGATGGAAGCTGAGGCTTGGGCTTCAGTCGGATCCCAGGGAGAGGACTGGGGTTGGCTGAATGAACACAACTTGAACGGGGCTAGTGTGCCACAGCTAGCAGGAAGGGAGTCTGCAAAAATGTTTGGAGCTGCCAAAGAGGCAAGACTCCTTTTCTTGCCTCTTTGTTTTGGGTACATGAGGAGAGGGGATTAAGAGTGCCACTTAAAGGAGGTCCAGAGACGGGAGTGAGCAGCAGCTATTAGCACAGACCACAGAGAGGGGCATGAGATGCTAAGGCTGCTGCTGCAGCCAACAAGAAGCCTGTGTGGAAGCACAGGTCACTATCCACACCTCCCCTCCTGGGAGCCTGTGCAGCATGCCACAGCCAGCGTCCTGTGATCCACAGACAATATCCCCGGCAGAATGCATGGTGCGCCTCAGGCTGGTGCAACATCACGCCAGCCTCTGACACTGCAGGTCGCCCCACATCTGTACCCCTCCCTCCCCACGGCTTGAGAGAGCCGGAGCCCTTGAACCAGCTGCTCCTTTCACCCCGTCCTGTCTGAGCAAAGAACAGATGTCCTCAGGTAACCAAAATGCAGAGGTCAGTTCAAATCCAAAGCTGTATCCCAGGAGCTGTGCCAACAAAGAAGAGAAAGGGAAATCTCTCCCAGCAGCCTAAGGAGCAGTGGATTAAAACTGCACAATCAACTTGATGTACCCTGCATCTGTGGAATACCTGAATAGACAACGAATCATCCCAAATTGAGGAGGTGGACATTGGGAGCAATGATATATTTTTTTTTTCCTTTCTCTCTTTTTGTGAGTGTGTATGTGTATGCTTTTGTGTGTGATTTGGTCTGTATAGATTTGCTTTTACTATTTGTTCTAGGGTTCTCTCTGTCCGTTATTTTATTTATTTTTTTTTACTTAAAAATTTTTTTTCTTAATAATTTTTCTGTAGTTTTTACTTTAATAACTTTATTTTATCTTCTTTCTTTTTTTCCTCCCTTTGATTCTGAGCCTTGGGGAGCCAGGCTCTTGGTGCTCCAGGTAGGCATCAGGGCTGTGCCACTGAGGTGGGAGAGCCAAGTTCAGAACACTGGTCCACAAGAGACCTCCAGCTCCATGTAATATCAAATGGTGAAAATCTCCCAGAGATCTCCACCTCAATGCCAGCTCCACTCAACGACCAGCAAGATACAGTACTGGACACCCTATGCCAAACAACTAGCAAGACAGGAACACAAACCCATCCATTAGCACAGAGGCTGCCTAAAACCATAAAAAGGCCAGACAGCCCAAAATATACCACAAGATGTGTACTTGCCCACCAGAAAGACAAAAGCCAGGCTTATCCACCAGAACACAGGCACTAGTTCCCTCCACAAGTAAGCCTACACAACCCACTGAAACAACATTAGCCACTGTGGATGGACACCAAAATCAATGGGAACTATGAACCTGCAGCCTGTGAAAAGGAGACCCCAAACACAGGAAGTTAAGCAAAATGAGAAGATAGAGAAACACAGAAGATGAAGGAGCAAGGCAAAAACCCACCAGACCTAAAAAATGAAGACGAAATAGGCAGTCTACATGAAAAAGAATTCAGAATAATGATAGCAAAGATGATCGAAAATCTTAGAAACAGAATGGAGAAAATACAAGAAATATCTAACAAGGAACTAGAAGAACTAAAGAGCAAACAAACAGTGATGAACAACACAATAAATGAAATTAAATATTGTCTAGAAGGGATCATTAGAAGAATAACTGAGGAAGAAGAACAGATAAGTGACTTGGAAGATAAAATAGTGAAAATATCTCCTGCAAAGCAGAATAAAGAAAAAGAATGAAAAAATTGAGGACAGTCTCAGAGACCTCTGAGACAATATTAAGTGCAACAACATTTGAATTACAGGGGTCTCAGAAGAAGAAGAGGAAAACAAAGGGACTGAGAAAACATTTGAAGAGATTATAGTCAAAAACTTCCTTAATATGGGAAAGGAAATATTTAATAAAGTCCAGGAAGCACAGAGAGTCCCATACAGCAAAAATCCAAGGAGAAACATGCCAAAATGCATATTAATCAAACTATCAAAAATTAAATACAAAGAAAAAATATTAAAAGCAGCAAGGGAAAAACAACAAATAACACATAAGGGAATCCCCATAAAGTTAACAGCTGATCTTGCAGCAGAAACACTGCAAGCCAGAAGGGAGTGACAGTACATATTTAAAGTGATGAAGGAAAAAAACCTACAACCAAGATTACTCTACCCAGCAAGGATCTCTTTCAGATTTGACAGAGAAATTTAAAAGTTTACAAACAAGCAAAAGCTAAGAGAATTCAGCACCACCAAACCAGCTTTACAACAAATGCTAAAGGAACTTCTCTAGGCAGGAAACACAAAAGAAGGAAAAGACCTACAATAATAAGCGAAAAACAATTAATAAAATGGTAATAGGAACATACATAACAATAATTACTTTAAATATAAACGGATTAAAGGATCCAACCAAAAGACATAGACTGGCTGAATGGATACAAAAACAAGACCCATATGTATGCTGTCTACAAGAGACCCACTTCAGACTTAGGGACACATACAGACTGAAAGTGAGGAGATGGAAAAAGTTATTCCATGCAAATGGAAATCAAAAGAAAGGTGGAGTAGCCATTCTCATACCAGACAAAATAGACTTTAAAACAAAGGCTATTAGAACAGAAAAAGACGGACACTACATAATGATCAAGGGATCAATCCAAGAAGAAGACATAACGATTGTAAATATTTATGCACACAACAAAGCAGCACCTCAATACATAAGGCAAATACTAACAGCCATCAAAGGGGAAGTCAACAGTAACACAATCATAGTAGAGGACTTTAACACCTCACTTTCACCAATAGACCGATCATCCTAAATGAAAATAAGAAAGGAAACAGAAGCTTTAAATGATACATTAAACAAGATGGACTTAACTGATATTTATAAGACATTCCATCCAAAAAAAATAGAATACACATTCTTCTCAAGTGCTCATGGAACATTCTCCAGGATAGATCATATCTTGGGGCATAAGTCAAGCCTTGGTAAATATAAGAAAATTGAAATCATATCAAGTATCTTTTCTGACCACAATGCTATGAGACTAGATATCAATTACAGGAAAAAACCTATAAGAAATACAAACACATGGAGACTAAACAACACACTACTTAATAACAAAGAGATCACTGAAGAAATCAAAGAGGAAATAAAAAAATATCTAGAAACAAATGACAATGAAAACACAACAACCCAAAATCTATGGGATGCAGCAAAAGCATTTCTACGAGGGCAGTTTATAGCAATACAATCCTACCTTAAGAAACAAGAAACATCTCAAGTAAACAACCTAACATTACACCTAAAGCAATTAGAGAAAGAAGAACAAAAAAACCCCAAAAGTTAGCAGGAGGAAAGAAATAATAAAGAACAGAAAAGAAATAAATGAAAAAGCAATGAAGGAAACAGTAACAAAGATCAATAAAACTAAAAGCTGGTTCTTTGAGAAGATAAACAAAATTGATAAACCATTAGCCAGATTCATCAAGAAAGAAAGGGAGAAGAATCAAATCAATAGAATTAGAAATGAAGAAGTAACAACTGACGCCGCAGAAATACAAAGGATCATGAGAGATTACTACAAGCAACTATATGTCAATAAAATGGACAACCTGGAAGAAATGGACAAATTCTTAGAAATGCATAACCTGCTGAAACTGAACCAGCAAGAAATATAAAATATAAACAGACCAAACACAAGCACTGAAGTTGAGACTGTGATTAAAAATCTCCCAACAAATAAAAGCCCCAGACCAGAAGGCTTCACAAGAGAATTCTACCAAACATTTATTGAAGAGCTAACACCTATCCTTCTCAAGCTCTTCCAAAGTATAGCAGAGGGAGGAACACTCCCAAACTCATTCTCCAAGACCATCATCACTCTGATAACAAAACCAGACAAAGATTTCACAAGGAAAGAAAACTACAGGCCAATACCACTGATGAACAGAGATGCAAAAATCCTCAGCAAAATACTAGCAAACAGAATCCAACAGCACACTAAAAGGATCATACATTATGATCAAGTGGGGTTTAACCCAGGAAGGCAAGGATTCTTCAATAAACACAAATAAATCAATGTGATACACCATATTAACAAATTGAAGGAGAAAAAAATATGATCATCTCAATAAATGCAGAGAAAGCTTTTGACAAAATTCAACACTCATTTATGACAAAATCCCTCCAGAATGTAGGCATAGAGGGAACTTTCCTCAACATAATAAAGGCTATATATGACAAACCCACAGAAAACATCATTCTCAATGGTGAAAAATTGAAATCATTTTCACTAAGATCCGGAAAAAGACAAGGTTGTCCAGTCTCACCACTGTTATTCACCATAGTTTTGGAAGTTTTAGCCACCACAATCAGAGAAGAACAAGAAATAAAAGGAATCAAAACTGGAAAAGAAGAAGTAAAGCTGTCACTGTTTGCAGATCATATGATACTATACATAGAGAATCCTAAAGGTGCTACCAGAAATCAACTAGAGGTAATTGATGAATTTGTTAAAGTAGCAGGATACAAAATTAATGCACAGAAATCTCTTGCATTCCTATATACCAATGATGAAAAATCTGAAAATGAAATTAAGAAAACACTCCTATTTACCATTGCAGGAAAAAGAATAAAATATCTAGGAATAAACCTACCTAAGGAAACAAAAGGCCTGTATGCAGAAAATTATGACAGTGATGAAAGAAATTAAAGATGATACAAATGGATGGAGAGATATACCGTGTTCTTGGATTGGAAGAATCAACATTATGAAAATGAATATACTACCCAAAGAAATCTACAGATTCAATGCAATCCCTATCAAACTACCACTGGCATTTTTCACAGAACTAGAACAAAAAACTTCACAGCTTGCATGGAAACAAAAAAGACCCCGAATAGCCAAAGCAATCTTGAGAAAACAAAATGGAGCTGGAGGAATCAGGCTCTGTGACTTCAGAAGTTACCATAATCAAGACAGTATGGTACTGGCACAGAAACGGAAATATAGATCAATGGAACAGAATAGAAAACCCGGAGATAAACCCATGCACATATGGTCACCTTACGTTTGATAAAGGAGGCAAGAATATACAGTGGAGTAAAGAGAACCTCTTCAATAAGTGGTGCTGGGCAAACTGGACAGCTACATGTAAAAGAATGAAATTAGAACACTCCCTAACACCATACACAAAAATAAACTCAAAATGGATTAAAACCTAAATGTAAGTCCAGACACCATCAAACTCTTAGAGGAAAACATAGGCGGAACACTCTAAGACATAAATCACAGCATGATTCTTTTTGACCCACCTCCTAGAGAAATGGAAATAAAACCAAAAATAAACAAATGGGACCTAATGAAACTTCAAAGCTTTTGCACCACAGAGGAAACCATACACAAGACAAAAAGACAACCCTCATAATGGGAGTAAATATTTGCAAATGAAGCAACTGACAAAGGATTAGTCTCCAAAATTTACAAGCAGCTCATGCAGCTCAACATTAAAATAACAAATAACCCAATCTAAAAATGGGCAGAAGACCTAAATAGACATTTCTACAAAGAAGATATACAGATTGCCAACAGACACATGAAAGAATGCTCAACATCATTAATCATTAGAGAAATGTGAATCAAAACTACAATGAGATATCATCTCACACCGGTCAGAATGGCCATCATCAAAAAATCTACAAGCAATAAATGCTGGAGAGGGTGTGGAGGAAAGGGAACCCTCTTGCACTGTTGGTGAGAATGTGAATTGATACAGCCATAATGGAGAACAGTATGGAGATTATTTAAAAATCTAAATATAGAACTACCATACGACCCAGCAATACCACTACTGAGCATATACCTTGATAAAACCATAATTCAAAAAGAGTCATGTACAAAAATATTCATTATCCCTCTATTTACAATGGTCAGGACATAGAAATAACCAATGTGTCCATCAACAGATGAATGGATAAAGAAGATGTGGCACATATATACAATGGAATATTACTCAGCAATAAAAAGGAATGAAATTGAGTTATTTGTAGTGAGGTGGACGGACCTAGAGACTGTCATACAGAGTGAAGTAAGTTAGAAAGAGGAAAACAAATACCATATGCTAAGTTAGAAAGAGAAAAACAAATGCCACATATATATGGAATATAAAAAAAATAAAATGGTCAGAAGAACCTAGGGGCAAGATGGGAATAAAGATGCAGACCTACTAGAGGATGGACTTCAGGGTACAGGGAGGGGGAAGGGTAAGCTGGGACAAAGTGAGAGAGTGGCATGACATGTATACACTACCACATGTAAAATATGTTTCTAGTGAGAAGCAGCCACGTAGCACAGGGAGATCAGCTCGGTGCCTTTTGACCACCTAGACGGGTGGGTTGGGGAGAGTGGGAGGGAGAGAGATGCAAGAGGGAAAAGATATGGGAACATATGTACATGTATAACTGATTCACTTTGTTATAAAGCAGAAACTGACACACCATTGTAAAGCAATTATACCCTTATAAAGATGTTAAAAAAAAAAACAACCTATGGGCAAGATGGGAATAAACGTGCAGACCTACTAGAGAATGGACTTGAGGATATGGGGAGTGGGGAGGGTAAGCTGGGACAATGTGAGAGAGTGACATGGACATGTATACACTAGGAAACGTAAAATAGATAGCTAGTGGGAAACAGCCACATAGCACAGGGAGATCAGCTGGTTGCCTTGTGACCACCTAGAGGGGTGCGATAAGGAGGGTGGGAGAGAGGGAGATGCAAGAGGGAAGATATATGGGGACATATGTATATGTATAACTGGTTCACTTTGTTATAAAGCAGAAACTAACACACCATTGTAAAGCAATTTTACTCCAATAAAGATGTTAAAAAAAAATGAAAAATATGTGGAAAACCTACATAGCCATTTCTCCAAAGAAGCCATAGAGAGGGACAACAAACACATGAAAAGATGCTCAACATCACTAATTATTAGAGAAATTCAAATCAATACTACAATTAATTATAACCTCACACCAATCAGAATGGCCATCATGAAAAAATCTACAAACCTTAAATGCTGGAGAGGGTATGGAGAAAAGGGAAACCTCTTGCACTTTTGGTGGCAATGTAAATTGATACAGCCACTATGAAGAACAGTATAGAGATTCCTCAAAAAACCTAAAAGTACAATTTGCTTAAAAATTGACTCTAACATATTTTTAAAGAGATATATTCTCCAGAGGCAAAGAAAAGGTACGTAGTTTGGTACTATGGGAAGTTGTAATAACCAGCATACCAAATAAATGCTTGATTTACAGCACCAAAATGCCACCTGAAGGCTGGAAAAATCTACTATAAGTTTCAGAACTGTGTAACTTACTTACAGGAATTCATTTCAAAATGACTTTATGTATTCCATGTCACTGGCATAGCCAAAAAAAAATTTTTTTTTCAAGGATGAAAATGATATAATTTAAAAAGTTATAGAATTTCATCTACATACATATTTATATTATAATAAAACAAAATATTAAATTTCCCTCAGCAATCTACTTTTAAGAAAAATGAGTCCAAATTTAATGAAAATTTCCATAATAACCATCATCATAGCTTAGACTTCTAAAACTAGAGGAAACATAGTTCAGCCAGTTTGATTTTCCATTTTAAAGATGAAAAAAATTGAAAAATGCAGTGATGTGCAAAATTGATGTACTGAGATAACAGATAATAAGGACAGAACTAAAACCCAGAGTGCTCACTTCTTTTTCTCTCTCCTAATGATCACAAGCAAAGAGAGAAAACAGTTCTTGAGATTTAAGAACAAAATTCCTGTGTCCCTGAGTTCTTCAAATTATTATTCAATGAACTAAGCTATCTCTTCCATAAATGCACTGGCTCCTACAACCTCCAGTACTGCAGTCTTCTTGCACACTTCATTTGTTAAAAAATATCACGAATATTAAAAATTGACAGTTGCATACTTTGACCTATGTCTGAAGCAAGGTATGTTAGGAACAGTATAGTTCTATGAAGAATAGGAATATAGAGATAATTAAATCCTGGAGAACTTGTCTGCAGAGATTGAGATGCCCTCAGGCATTTGTTAACATCAGGCAAAATCACTAATTGTAGCTATACTATTTTTTGCATGGAAGGGCTTAGGACTAGTCTGGTGTGCTTTTCTATGCCTGAAATTTTATCAGAAAATGTGAAATCTTCAAAGAACTCTACAGGTATCATTTTACTTAAATGGAGTTACTTTCAACAAATCTAAAAAAGGAATGTATTTTCCCTATTAAATCAAATTAATCTCAGAGAGGGAGCAGTGAGAGGTGGCATGAAGCAAGATCTTAATTCCCTGCCTAGGAATTGAACCTTGGTAGCCTGGAAGAAAACCAGGAATCCTAGCCACCAGACCAGCAAGGGCTAGAGGCTAGAAGCTATTTTTCCCTGGCTCTTACCCCAGTGAAAAATGCATTTCTCACAGAGACAAAACTGTAAAAACAGGTAAAAAGTTTATTATTAGAGTCACAGAACAACAAATGGGAGAGCACACAGAGAAACAGTTTGTTTAGTTAAGATAGAAGCAAGGCAGAGATGCACACCTGGAGAGAAAGGGTGTCGGTGTCCTCCCTAATGAGGAGGAGCACAGTAAAGAAGCAGTTAAGTCATTTATATAGGGCAGTTCTTTCAGGTCTTTGTCTTCCTTCTGGCCAATCATCTTGTTTTGTCTCCGTGACTAATTTGTTTCAGTACCTGACCCCTAGGTGCACACACACCTCCTAGCCAAGATGGATCTCAATGAAAAGGCGTCTGGGAGAACCAAGACTCATTATGGCCTGGCATTGTCCCCTGATTTTTGACCCGCAAGGAGCTTCTCTGCGCATGCATAGTATCTCCCTTGCCTCAAGGAAGGGCGGGGGCGGGCGGAAGCGGTGTTCTCTTGATCCTTTACTCAAACAAGGTTTTGCTCCTTTTTGTTCTTGCTATGACTGTTGTCTTAAAGCGTCCACAAGAGACAAAGCTTGGCTATTTACCTTGTCTCTGTCATTGCTTCATTTCAGAGAGCAAACAGAAGGCTGATTTTAAATGTCTAACCTGAAGCCCACCTATCTTCTGTTTCAGGAAATGCAAACAGGAGGCTAGTTGTAAGTGTCTGGCCTGAAGCCCACTTTTTCCTGCCCCATGAAATATAAACAGAAGGCCAGTTGTAAATGTCCTACCTGGAGCCCATCTACCTCCTGCCTCAAAGTTGAATAGTGAGAGTGTTTTTTTCATTACCCTGCTTTATTTTTATTATTTTTATTCATTTCTTTTAACACACACACATTTAAAAAAAATAGAACAATAGGTGAATGTCTGAATTATTACATTCTGTAACAAAATTGGTTTTATTCTTTAATTTGATTCAAAAATCTGAAAGTTAGATAACTGCATATGAACAGTAATCTATTTAATTTGTATGTAACAAGTTTGGGAGAAATGCAGATAAGTTATCTTAAAATAAAAGATGAGGGCTTTGCTGGTGGCGTAGTGGTTAACAACCCACTTATCAATGCAGGGGACATGGGTTCAAGCCCTGGTCTGGCAAGATCCCATATGCCACGGAGCAACTAAGACCAAGCACTACAACTACTGAGCCTGTGCTCTAGAGCCCATGAGCCACAACTACTGAGCCCACATGCCTAGAGCCCATGCTCCATAACAAGAGAAGCCACCACAATAAGAAGCCCCTGCTGCACAATGAAGAGTGGCCCCCACTCGCTGCAACTAGAGAAAGCCCATGCACAGCAACAAAAGACCCAACACAGCCAAAAATAAAAATAAGATAAAATAAATAAAAATAAAAAAATAAAAGATGAAAGAGATTCCGTATTTGAAACATTTGTCACATTAGCTGACACACAGTGTATACTCCTTAAATATTAAAAAACAAATAGAAAGCAAAAACTTTATTTATATACATTAAGGCAGAGTCTTCAGATGCCAATATTTGTGTAGAACTCAATTTTATCCTAAATAAAAATCAAATAAACTCTATAATGTAAGCAGTGCCATGGCAAATTCTTACCATCAATTTTATTGAATTGTATTGCCAAAATTGGGTTGAGACAATAGATATTTTTTGATAGAAAATGTCACATATTATAGACTGATGCTTACATCTTACTTAATGCTAACATCTTAGCTTAAATGCTTAAGGGAAAGCAAACTAAATAGTACATCACAATGGAAAATAGAAAATATTTGAAATAAGTATAATATAAATATAGCACATCAAAACTTGTAGAGTCTAAATAGCATCATTTAGAAATGTTTTACACTTACATTTATAAGGGAGCAAAATTTGATACCCAAAAGTGTATCCTTTTGGCATGAGGATTAGTTTAGGCTGATTAATTTTAAGAAACAGGAGACCTAGGAAGTCTTTTTTTTAATCTCCTCCTTAACTACTTAAAATAATTTTGGTAAAGGGCTTGGTCCAGCAAGAGCACTATCACCACAGATATCTATAAAAAATATGGACTTGGTGTGGTAGGATAATTCAGTGGGGTCTAGAGATCAGACTCTGTTGCTTTGTGTCTTATTGTCTTTGCCTGGCACAGCAAACAATTTGCTTACCAAACATTTGTTATTTCATCTCCATATGAATCGCCTTCCTCTTCTGTGAAGTCCCAAGCCCCTACCCCTTTCTCCTTCTCTCAGATCGTATATAAACTTCAATTTTCTAACTTGTTCTTGAGTCTCATTTTTCTAATGGTACCCCCATGTGCATGTAACAAATTTAATTTATTCCTGTTAATTTGTCTCTTGTCAATTTAATTATTAAGCTAGCCATAACCTAGAAAGGGTAGAGGAAAATTATTTCCTTCTCCAACATACTAAATGGTTTATATTTGAAAAAAAGAAACCAACATTTAATAAGCTAAATATCCAATTTGAGATATTTAAAAGAACAACTGTAAATAAAAGGGATTAAAACAGAGAAAGTAATAAATAAACTGCTATTGAAATTAAAATGGAGAGTCAACAACATCAAAAGCAAACTTTTTTTGAAAAATCTACTGAAATAGATATAATTGACCGACAAAATTTACCAAAAATTTAGAAAAAATGATAATATGAAATAGTGAAACAGAGTTCTTTAAAAATATACAAAAATATAAATTTGAAAATGTAAATTAAGTAGAAAATTTCCTTTTAAATATAACCTATGAAATTTTGGAAAAGTAGAAGTGTAAAACGCATCACAGTCTTATAACCATTAAAGATTTGAATCACTTGTGAAAAGTTAATCAGCATCAATATATAAAAGACTCAAAGTAATTTGCAGATGGTTCTACCTCATAATTATGAAGTAATCCCAATATTATATAAACTCTTCCAGAAAATACAGAGACTGTCTTGTATCTCATGTTCTCAAGAATTAGATGCTTGACTAAATAAAATCAGCAGAACAAACTGTGTAACTAAATTTGTAATATTATTATCCTCCCAGGTAGTCTACAGTGAGAGAATTCCAGGCTGGAACAGGCATCTCATAAAAGAAGGTTGTGCTTCCATGTGCTCCTCAGATTATAACCTGGGCACTAAATCTTCCACCTCTGACTAATACAATCTGGTGTCATTGTCATCCTAAAAACATTTCAGAAATTGATTAGCTTTTGCTAACAGAAAAGATGCCAATACGTAGTGGCTAAAAACAAGTAAAATGTACATCTAAAGGAACTAGAAAAAGAGGAACAAGTAAGCCCAAATGTAGAAGAAGAAAGGAAATAATAAAGATCAGAGCAGAAATAAATAAGAGACTAAAACACAATAGAAAATATTAATAAAACTTAGAGAATTTATTTAGAAATATAAACAAATCAACAAAGCTTTAACCAGATTCATCAAGATAAAAAGAGAGAGGACCAAATAATTACAATCAAAAATGAAAAAGAAGTTATAGCTGATACCAAAAAGGATCATAAGAGACTACTACAAACAATTATGCAACACACTGGACAACCTAGAAGAAATAGGTAAAGTCTTAGAAACATACAATTTTCAAAGACTGAATCATGAAGAAATAGAAAATCTGAATTGACCAATTACTAGTAAGAAAATTAAAACGGTAATAAAAAATCTCCCAACAAACAAAAGCTTAGGACCATACAGCTTCACTGGCAAATTCAAAAAAAAAAAAAAAAGAATCTAAAAATGATTTAATACCTATCCTTCTCAAACTCTTCTTAAAAATTGAAGAGGAGGGAAGCCTAAACATATTTTATGAAGTCAGCATTACTCTGATACCAAAACCAAACAAGAATATCACTAAAAAAGAATATTACAGGACAATATAACTGATGAACATAGATGCAAAAACCCTCAACAAAATATTAGGAAACAGAATCCAAATACAAATTAAAATAATCATATAACACGATCAAGTCAGATTTACTCCTGGGATGTAAGGATGATTCAAAAATATCAAATCAATCAATGTTATACACTATACTAATAAAAATGATGGATACAATTTATATAATCATCTCAATAGATGCAGGAGAAGCATTTGACAAAATTCAACATTCATTTATGATAAAACTCTCAACAAAGTATAGAGGAAATATACATCAACATAATAAAGGCCATATGTAACAAACTCACAGCTAACATCATGCTTAGTGGTATAAAGCTGAAAGCTTTTCCTCCAAGGTGAGGAACAAGACAAAGATGCCTATTCTTGCCACTTTTATTCAACATACTGTTGGAAGTTTTAATCACAGCAAATAGACAAGGAGAAGAGGTAAAAGGCATCCAAATCAAAAATGAAGAAGCAAAACTGTCACTATCTGCAGATGGCATGATACTATATACAGAAAACCCTAAAGACTCTACCGACAAACTGTTAGGACTAATAAATGAACTCAGTAAAGTCTCAGGATACAAAATCAATATACAGAAATCTGTGGTATTTCTATACACTAATAAGAAACTATCAGACAGAAGAACAAGCCAAGTGTCCATTGGTGGATGAATTGGTAAAGAAGAGGTGATGTACCCACACAAAGGAATATTACTCAGCTATAAAAAAGAATGAAATTCTGCCATCTGTCACAAGATGAATGGACCTTGAAGGTTTTATTCTAAGTGAAATAAGTCAGACAGAGAAAGAAAAATACTATATAATATCTCTAATATGTGGAATCTAAAAAAAAAAACTACAAAAACTAACAAACTAAATAAAACAAAAAACAAACTCATAGATACAGAGAGAAGATTAGTGGTTATCAGAGGGAAAGGGAGTTGGGGGTTGAGCAAGATGGGTAAAGTTGGTCAACGAGGTGATGGTGATGGATGGTAACGAGGCTTGTGGCTGTGATCAACTTGTAGGATATACAAATGTCACATTATAATAATGTACACTTGAAACTAATATAATTTTTAAAATGCTTATTACAGGATTCTTGCCTTTGATAATTTTACAATATAATGGGAAAATCAACCTTAACAAACTTAAATATTAAACTCTCATATGTTTGACATATAACTCAGACCTGCTGTATTACTGATTCCTGCTTTCTTAAAAACATGTCATGAAAAAATTTTAAGTTTCTTGTATAGGCCCATTTATCATGTTTGTTTCTAGAAACAAAGAAAATTTTAATATAGTTTACTTCTCATTAAAGAAGAAATATTTAAAGTCTTATTTTTGAATTGATAATAAAGGCTAAAATTTAAAAATGGTTAGGCTTACTGTTTGGCTTGTTGTAGGCAAAAGCAAACACATTTAAAAAAAGGCAAGAAAACAAAGGAAAGTTTCAATAATCTTTAAAATTTCAAATAAGTTTGGAGAGATGTATATACTTCCATTTCCATCAGCCATGACATTATTTCACTGTAGGTTGATGTATGTTTTAATTGATTTGTGATATGAACAACTTCTGCATCTTTGTAAACAACATCTATGTCTTAAATTTACAAAAATGAGTCACATAAATAAATATTTTGTGTCCAAACAAGCAGTATTATCTTTCATGATACTGTGTGTAGACTGCGTGCCTTTTTTGGTTTGAGTCAGCTCAGCTAAAGGGAATGGTCCAGATAGCCTCCCTCTCATGTCAGCTGGCAGGCTGGTTGAGCTGCAGAACCTCAGCTGGGTTTTCTTCTCTCGGCTCTACATAATCTCTTCTCTTGCAGGAAGCTTGCTCTGCTTTGACACATGGTAGTCTCTTGGTTCCAAAAAACAGAAAAAGACTGATAAAGACTTCTTGTGAAAAAATTTTCAACTCTTATTGGCCAAAACAACTTGCAAATCCACTCCAGATTCAGTGTGGGAGGGCACTACCAAAGGGCACTGGTAGGGGGAGAAGAATTTATGTAAAATATTTATACCAGTAGCAAAACAGATAATATTATTGATTTAAGATTTTTAGTAGGGCTGGTGTACTGAATAAAAATCCAATCTCCAGCCAAGAGTGTTCTGTACATAGTCAAAGTTGGGCATGTTGATATTATACCATCTATTTCAATTTAATTCAATCAGTTCACTAACGTTCTCTATGTGCTCTGATACATACAAGAAAAGGTTAAATATGTTTATGGTACTCACTGCACCTGAAATTCAGTTGGGAGAAGACACCACCATTTGAAAAATTAAAAAATCTCATAAGTCATTAATTGTGCAGCCAGCTTAAAGGAAGAGACCACAGATTCAACAAAAACTCACAGGAAGGGAAGCGGTCTTAGGCATTAAGGTGAATGGACAGAAAATACTTGTTTAAAGAGGTGGCACTTGAGCCTGGAAGAATAAGTAGAATTTTTCTAGAGAAGTGAGAAATCAAAGGCTTGCCTGGTGAAAAGATCAAAAAAGTAAAAGTTGTGAAAGTGGGAATGATCTTGTCATGAGCTGGGGATTTTTAGTAAACTGCTCTGACATACAATGAAGAGGTGAGTGGGAGCACAACTGGTTTGTGTTGGGTTATAGAAGACCAGGCTCTCTAGTGTCTGGGAATATCAGCTACACTAGAATTGATGCTATAGGTCAGAACCTAACCACTGCTCCTCTTCCCTAGGTTTTTGTTTAACTATTTTAACCAAGGCATCAAGGAACTAAGAAGCTTGAAGATGTAGGTAGTAACAGAGTTGTGTAAAAGAGTTTACTTCTAATTAGGTGATACTTAGCAGAATCTAAGCTACATGAATTCTTTGCCACATCTCACAGAGTGCTAGATTGTGAGATGATGTATGCAAAACAGATGTTTTACACAAATCATGTTCTATATTGCTATAATACTTCTGCTCCCACATTCTGTGCAGGGATACCCCTCTGTGAAACTTCTCCTGTTTACTGGCTGCTGTTTGGAGAGATGTCCATCTTAGGGCCAATGAGGTATACCTAGAAGGTCATATCAAGGAGAAAAAAAATGTGATGCTTACTCTACAGGGCCCCTTAATTAGGACTATGGTTTGTGAAGTTGACACTCAAAATGGACTCAGGTGTGACAGCAGACAAAACCGTAGGACATGCTCACAACAAAAGTCATTATGGAAGATAATGTCAAAGTTGAGGAGATGATAACCACCTTAAAATGTAGTAAATAGCACAAAGAAGATGAGTAATGAAAATATGCCTTTAGACTTGATAATTAGGAAAGCAGCATGAATTTGTGATAACACAGCTTATGATAGTCATGGAGGACTGTATGTAATAGTGAGGATTTGAATAAAGTATATAAAGTGATTAGTGTTTCCTCAGAAAGAGGTGAGAACATTTTTGATTGGGGAATAGTGTAAGCAAAAATCCTGAGAAATGGATTAGAAAGACTGAAGAGATGGAGAAGATAAAAGAGGTGGTAGAGGAGGAAATAAATTCAAATCTTATAATCAAGTTAGTTAATATTAATAAGTCTTTAGTGAAGAATGAAAATATCTGAATATCAAGAAAGATCATAATTAAGAAATCATGATATTTTTTCTTAAAAATGTATGAAGTTAGTCAAAATGTCCAACTAAGCAGGATAAATATCTATAAAATGTTACTTTCTGTTATAAGCATTTTGTTTCACATCACTGCCCTCTTATGTTCTGATTTTAGTTGAATGAATATTTAGAGATAAATGTCATTTACAATTATTCTAGCCTGCTCTTTTGGCTGCACTCAGAAGCAGACCGCCGTGATGGGCCGCGTGATCCCTGGGCAGAGAAAGGGTGCCGGCTCCGTGTTTCACGTGTGTGTGAACCACCAAAAGGGCATCACGTGTCTGCAAGCTGTGGACTTCGCCGAGTGACACAGCTACATCAAGGACATCGTGAAGGACATCATCCGTTACCCGGGTTGCTGTGTGCCCCTTGCCAAGGTGGTCTTCCAGGATCCGTACAGTTTTAAGAAGCGGATGGAGCTGTTCATTGCTGCCAAGGGCATCCACACTGGCCAGTTCTTGTACTATGGCAAGAACGCCCAGCTCAACATTGGCAATATGCTGCTGGTGGGCACCATGCCCGAAGGCACCATCGTATATTGTCTGGAGGAGAAGCCTGGTGACCGGGGCATGCTGGCCAGAGCCTCTGGGAACTATGCAATTGTCATCTCCCACAACCCTGAGACAAAGAAGACCAGAGTGAAACTGCCCTTGGGCTCCAAGAAGGTCATCTCCTCCATCAACAGAGCTGTTGTCAGTGTGGTGGCTGGAGGTGGCCACGTTGACAAGCCCATTCTGAAGGCGAGCTCTGCCTACCACAAGTATAAGGCAAAGAAGAATTGTTGGCCATGCATATGGGGTGTGGCCATGAACCCTGTTGAGCATCCCTTCAGAGGTGGCAACAACCAGCACATTGGCAAACCCTCTACCATCTGCAGAGATGCCCCTGCTGGCCGGAAAGTGGGTCTCATTTTTGCCTGCTGGACTGGGTGTCTCTGGGGAACCCAGACGGTGCAGGAGAAAGAGAATTAGGGCTGGGGGCTCAATAAAGCTTGTCTTTTTCACACACACGCAAAAATTATTCTAGCCTGTTTTTACTTGTTCTTATGCAGCTTTTGTAAGGAACACCTTTATTCCATTTGAAACTGTCAAACTTTCAGTCATGGAAGCAATTTGAAATCCTAGAATTTGATGATATCATCCCATCAAACCCTCTGTCTTCTCAGAAGAACAAAATCTAACCTTCCCAGAGTAACAAGGCTCAAAACAGTATTCTGAGATATTCTTATTTTCCCATCTCTAAAGCTAACAAACAACACCTTATTGTTCACATAATCAGGAATTGCAGTTTTTTCTTGCTTTATTAAAGCAATTCAACCATCTCAGTTTATTCTTAGTCTCCTCTATAGAAGAAAAAAGTTATTTGGACAAAAATTTAGTGGCCTTTCTCCTCCTTTTCTAGTCCACAGGCATTCAAAATACCTGAATATTTAAAAGTTTGCAACCAAGATGAAGAGGAAACTTGGTATTTTTTTAGCTTCTTTTGTATTTTGCCATTTATTTACAGAATGAATTATTGGACTTAAATTGTCTTCCCCTTTTCCAGCTTTTTTTTTTTTCTTTGTGGTACGTGGGCCTCTCACTGCTGTGGCCTCTCCCATTGCAGAGCACATGCTCCAGATGCACAGGCTCAGCGGCCACGGCTCACGGGCCCAGCCCCTCCGTGGCACGTGGGATCTTCCCGGACCGGGGCACGAACCCGTGTCCCCTGCATCGGCAAGCGGACTCTCAACCACTGCTCCACCAGGGAAGCCCCAGCTTTTTTTTAAACATCTTTATTGGAATATAATTTACTTAAAATGGTGTGTTAGCTTCTGCTGTATAACAAAGTGAAATAGACATACAGATACATATATCCCCCTATCTCCTCCCTCTTGCTTCTCCCTCCCACCCTCCCTATCCCACCCCTCTAGGTGGACACAAAGCACGGAGCTGTTCTCCCTGTGCTATGTGGCTGCTTCCTATCAGCTATTTATTTTACATTTGGTAATGTATATATGTCCATGCCACTCTCTCACTTTGTCCCAGTTTACACTTACCCTTCCCCGTGTCCTCAAGTCCATTCTCTACATCTCCATCTTTATTCCTATCCTGCCCCTAGGTTCTTCAGAAGCATTTTTTTTAATATTCCATATGTATGTGTTAGCATACATATTTGTTTTTCTCTTTCTGACTTAATTCACTCTGTATGACAGTCTCTAGGTCCATCCACCTCACTACAAATAACTCAATTTCATTTCTTTTTATGGCTGAGTAATGTTCCATTGTATATATGTGCCACATCCTCTTTATCCATTCATCTGTTGATGGACACTTACGTTGCTTCCATGTCATGTCTATTGTAATTAGTGCTGCAATGAACATTGTGGTACAGGACTCTTTTTGAATTATGGTTTTCTCAGGGTATATGCCCAGTAGTGGGATTTCTGGGTTGTATGATAGTTCTATTTTTAGTTTTTTAAGGAACCTCCATACTGTTCTCTATAGTGGCTGTACCAATTTACATTCCCACCCACAGTGCAAGAGGGTTCCCTTTTCTCCACACCCTCTCAAGCATTTTTTGTTTGTAGATTTTTTGATGATGGCCATTCTGACCAGTTTGTGGTGATACCTCATTGTAGTTTTGATTTGCATTTCTCTAATGATTAGTGATGTTGAGCATCTTTTCATGTGTTAGTTGGCAATCTGTATATCTTTGGAGAAATGTCTATTTAGGTCTTCTACCCATTTTTGGATTGGGTTTTTTTTTATTGATATTGAGCTGTATGAGCTTCAGCAAATTCAATTTTAATCCAACTTGTAGTGTGACTTCAAAAAAAGCTAAATAAATTTATATAAATTTAGTTTACATTAGAGTAAGTGTAAAAGTGGCTAGAATAAGTGATAAAAAAAGTGTTGCTTTTTTCTACATATGAGTAATAAATTCAATTTTTAGTGCCGTGGTTTATAAGCATAATGGTCATGGAAAATTACAAAGATGTTAAAAGACTGGAAAAGATGCCATAAATGAAATAATGAGGTCAGTGGAGATCAAGATGGCAGATTAGAAGGGTATGGTGCTCACCTTTCCCCACAAATATATTTTAAAAAAATACATCTACGTGTGAAACAATTCTCACAGAATACCTACTGAACACTGGCAGATCTCATATAACAAAAACTGCCAGAAAGATCACAACACAACTGCATAGGATGAAAGAAAGGAAAGGAATTGGGACTGGACTTGTGACCCTGGGAGTAAGCTTGAAAGAGGAAAGGTTCCCTCAACCTGGGAACACCTCTCACTGGCTGCGAGATCAGCTGGGACAGATAGGGAGACTCAGAGGCTCAGAGAAGAGTGCAACAGGTGGCCTGTGGCAGACAGGACAGAGAAACCAGCACAGATCATCCTGGCCTCCTTGCTGCATTCCCCATCTTGAGACATATGCCTGTTGGAGATGCATGCAGCAAGTGGGTGATGAAACTCAGGGGACATACCTGGGGAAAGGATTGAGGTTGGCTGTGCAGAGGGAAACAGAAGGGTGTGGTCTGGGCCATAACTGGGGATATGGGCAGGACAGAGTCCAGGTTTGCCATGGGTGTCCCATTGTCAACACATGCACAAATGTGTGTGTGTGGGGGGGGGGGTTGTGGCCCATCCATAGCAGCCTCATTCTTGGTGTGCTAATAGCAGGTGCACCTCTGCTTCTATGAGATCTGGAAGCATGAAAGCACCTGCTTGTTGCCCAAATGCAGAGGCAGGGTTGAAATCTGAGTTGATTCCCAGCTGCTGTGCAACTTCAATGGATTTACACCCCTGGAAGCTTTTTGACCAAAAAGGCTGCAGTACATCTGAGAGGATTACTGGCATTCCTGTGGCCAGAGCAGGTCTGATATCAGCAGTGGTGGGCTTTGTGGATGCATGGATACAGAGGCAGGGCTGGTGTCTGCACTCCCATAGTGGACCCAGGTGTGCAACCTCTGTGGGTCCAGTGCCAGTCTTTGGCAAATTTGTGATGGTGGTTTTGTGAACACAGTGCCTGAGGGAAATCCAGAGATGTGCCAGTGTTCCCACAGCTGAGGTAGGGTTGAGGGCAGTGCCAACAACAGTGTATTTTGTAAGCATGCACAATGGGTGACAGGTGTCAGAGACTGCACTTCTTGGTGGACAGCCCCTGAAGAGGAATACTCAGTGCCTCCTTTCCTCCAATCCTGGAGTAAGATTGCTCCAGTTCTGCTACTTCACTGTATATAACCTGATTTGGGGGTTTCTATTCCATAAATTTGTGAGCAGAACTTGCTCCCAACAAGGCTGTTACAACCACAGAAGCAAAAAGGAGGACCTGCCCAACACCCAGTGCAAGCTCTGGTAACAATATCACCAATAACACCCCCAGTCAAGGGAAAAACAGTGAACACAACCTGAGGAAAGATGTGGTAGGCATCCATACAAAAACAGCCCCTCCTACCAAAATAGACTCATGCAGCCTACACAGCAACATTCCAACATAAAAAGAACCATTCAAGACAACAATAGATAACTGTTTCTCCTAAATTCATAGAGTCAGAGAAGTATAAATGAAATGAAGAAGCAGAGGAACCCCTCCCAATGAAAATAACAAGAGAATTCCTCTGAAAGAACAAACAATGAAACAGACTTCTCTAGTCTACTAGAACCTGAGTTCAGAAAGGAAGTAATAAAAATGCTGAAGGAATTTTAAAAAAGCTATCGATAGAAATGCAGATCACTGTAACAAGGAACTAGAAACTAAAAAGAGGAGCCAACAAGGTTGTCAACTCAATTGATGAGATAAATACTGCGTTAAAGGCAATAAACAACACACTAAGCAATGTAAAAGAATGAATAAGTGATCTGGAAGACAGAATAATAGAAATCACCCATCAGAACAGCAGACAAAAAGGCAAATAAAACAAAGCAATATACAAGACCTATAGGATAATCTAAAGCATGCCAATCTAAACATAATAGGGATCACAGAAAGAGAAGAAAGAGAAAAAGGGATTAAAAATGTATTTGAAGAAATCATAGCTGAAAACTTCTCAAACTTATCGAAGGAAACAAATATCCAGGCACAGGAAGCACAGAGGGTGCCAAACAAGATGAACACAAACAGACTTATATTAAGACACATTATAATTAAAATGGCAAAAGTTAGAGATAAAGAGAGGATTTTAAAGGCAGCAAGAGGAAAAAAAAAGAGTTAGTTACAAGGGAACCACCAAAAGGCTATCAGCTAATTTCACTACAGATATATTGCAGGCCAGAAGGGAGTCGTGAAATATATTCAACGTCCTGAAAGGGAAAAATCTGCAACCTAGGATTCTCTACACAGCAAGATTACCATTTAGAATAGAAAAAGAGATAAAGATTTTCTCAGATAAGAAAAACTAAAAGAATACAGCAATGCTAAACCTAACCTAAAAGAAATATTAAAAGGTCTTCTTTAAATAGAAAAGAAATAAGAATCTATAGGAAAGAGAAAAATCATAATAGGAAAAAAAATATATCAAAGGATTGAAGATCACTTGAATAAGCCTGTATATATATTTAAAAAATCAAAAGGAAATTGTGGAATAGGTTATAAGTAAAAAGGATAAACATGAAGATGTAAAAGAGGACATCAAAATCATAAAATGTGGGGGTGGGGGTGAAAGAAAATGTAGATTTTTTTTCAGAATGTGTTTGAACTTATATGACTATCAGTCTAAAGCAAGTAGATATAGAACAGGCTAACTTACTTGAAAACCAGGGTAATCACAAATCAAAATCTTACTAGATTCCCCAAAACCAAACAAAAGGGAACTCAAGCATAATACAAAAGGAAACCATCAAACCACAAAAGAAAAACAAAAAGAAAAAGAGGTCCATCACTGAACTGCCCTGGAGCCCGAGGGGACGGTGGCCTGACTGAGGCTGCCGGCTATGGAGGGGCCCCACCAGCTGAAGCCATGACAGTCCTTGGGACCGCGGGTCAGTTCTTTTAACAAGTAACTTAAAGACAACATGGAAAAACAAGGAGGTTTGTGCCCGAGATCATGTTGATGTGAAACCAGGAATGGCCACCTTGTGCCAGAGTGAGTACAACTTGGAGGAGCTTCAAGATACCGGAAGAGTAACATGCGGAGATCACCTTCCTCCCCACAAATACATCAGAAATACATCTACATGTGGAACAACTCCTACAGAACACCTACTGAATGCTGGCATAAGACCTCATACCTCCCAAAAGGCAAGAAACTCCCCAAGAACCTGGGTAGGGTAAAAGAAAAAACAAAAACAAAAGAGACAAAGAATAGGGACGGGACCTGCACCAGTGGGAGGGAGATGTGAAGGAGAAAAGGTTTCCACACGCTAGGAAGATTCCCGCACAGAGGATCAGTGCCGACCAGCACTCACCAGCCCGAGAGGCTTGTCTGCTCACCTGCCGGAACGGGCAGGGGCTGGGGACTGAGGCTTGGGTTTCGGAGGTAGGATTCCCGGGAAAGGACTGGGGTTGGCTGCGTGAACACAGCCTGAAGTGGGCTAGTGCACCACGGCTAGCTGGGAGAAGGTCCAGAAAATAGTCTGGAGCTGTCAAAGACACAAGAGACATTTTCTTGCCTCTTTGTTTCCTGGTGCATGAGGAGAGGAGATTAAGAGTGCTGCTTAAATGAGCTCCAGAGATGGATGTGAGCCGCGGCTATCAGCACAGACCCCACAGACGGGCATGGGATGCTAAGGCTGCTGCGGCAGCCACAAAGAAACCTGTGTGGAAGCACATGTCACTATCCACACCTACTCTCCTGGGAGCCTGTGCAGCCCACCACTACCAGAGTCCCGTGATCCAGGGACAACTTCCCAGGGAGAATGCATGGCATGCCTCAGGCTGGTGCAAGATCAGGACAGCCTCTGCCACTGTAGGCATGCCGTGCATCCGTACCCCTCCCTCCCCCTGGTCTGAGTGAGCCAGAGCATCCAAATCAGCTGCTCCTTTAACCCCATCCTGTATGAGCCAAGAACAGATGCCCTCAGGTGACCTACACACAGAGGGGGGTAAAAATCCAAAGCTGAAATCCAGGAGCTGTGCCAACAAAGAAGAGAAAGGGAAATTTCTCCCAGCATCCTCAGGAGCAGTGGATTAAATCTCCACAATCAACTTGATGTACCATGCCTCTGTGGAATACCTGAATAGACAACAAATTATCCCAGATTAAGGAGGAGGACATTGGGATCAACGATATGTATATATATATTTTTCCCCTTTTTATCTTTTTGTGAGTGTGTATGTGTATGCTTCTGGGTGTGATTTTGTCTGTATAGCTTTACTTTTACCATTTGTCCTGGGGTTCTCTCTGTCTGCTTTCTTTTTGTTTATTATTACTTAAAAATATTTTTTCTTAATAATTATTTTTTATTTTAAAAACTTTATTTTACTTTACTTTACTTTACTTTATTTTATCTTCTTTTTTCTTTCTTTCTTTCTTTCTTTTCCCCATTTTATTCTGAGCCATGTAGAAGACAGGCTCTTGGTGCTCCAGCCAGCCTCAGGGCTATGCCACTGAGGTGGGAGAGCCAAGTTCAGAACATGGGTACACAAGAGACCTCCCAGCTCCACGTAATATCAAATGGCAAAACTCTTCCAGAGATCTCCATCTCAAAGCCAAGACCAAACTCCACTCAATGATCAGCAAGATACAGTGCAGGACACCCTATGCCAAACAGCTAGCAAGACAGGAACACAACCCCATCCATTAGCACAGAGGCTGCCTAAAATCATAATAAGGCCACAGACACCTCAATACACACCACCAGACGTGGACCTGCCCACCAGAAAGACAAGAGCCCGCCTCATCCACCAGAACACAGGCACTAGTCCCCTACACCAGGAAGCCTACATAACCCACTGAACCAACCTTAGCTACCGGGGACAGACACTAAAAACAACAGGAACTACGATCCTGCAGCCTGCAAAAAGGAGACCCCAAACACAGTAACTTAAGCAAAATGAGAAGACATAGAAACACATAAGAGATGAAGGAACAAGGCAAAAACCCATCAGACCTAACAAATGAAGAGGAAATAGACAGTCTACCTGAAAAAGGATTCAGAATAATGATAGTAAAGATGATCCAAAACCTTGGAAATAGAATGGACAAAATTCAAGAAACATTTAACAAGGACATAGAAGAACTAGTGGGCAAACAAACAGTGATGAACAACACAATAAATGAAATTAAAAATTTCCTAGAAGGAATCAATAGCAGAATAACTCAGGCAGAAATACAGATAAGTGACCAGGAAGATAAAATAGTGGAAATAACAACTGCAGAGCCGAATAAAGGAAAAAGAATGAAAAGAATTGAGGACAGCCTCAGAGACCTCTGTGACAACAATAAATGCATGAACATTCGAATTACAGGGGTCCCAGAAGAAGAAGAGAAAAAGAAAAGGACTGAGAAAGTATTTGAAGACATTATAGTTGAAAAATTCCCTAATATGGAAAAGGAAATAGTTAAACAAGTGCAGGAAGCACAGAGAGTCCCATACAGGATAAATCCAAGGAGAAACATACCAATACACATATTAATCAACTATCAAAAATTAAATACAAAGAACAAATATTAAAAGCAGCAGGGGAAAATAAAAACAAGTAACACATAACGGAAAACCCATCAGGTTAACACCTTATCTCTCAGCAGATACTTTGTAAGCCAGAAGGGAGTGACAGGACATATTTAAAGTGATTAAAGAGAAAATCCTACAACCAAGATTACTCTATCCAGCAAGGATCTCATTCAGATTTGATGGAGAAAATAAAAGCTTTACAGACAAGCAAAAGCTAAGAGAACTCAGCACCACCAAACCAGTTTTACAACAAATGCTAAAGGAACATCTCTGGACAGGAAACAAAAGAGAAAGAAAAGACCTACAATATTAAACTAAAAACAATTAAGGAAATGGTATTAGGAACATACATACTGATAATTACCTTAAATGTAAATGGATTAAATGCTCCAACCAAAAGACATAAACTGGTTGAATGGATACAAAAATAAGACCCGTATATATGCGGTCTACAAGGGAACCACTTCAGACCTAGCGACACATACAGATGGTAAGTGAGGGGATGGAAAAAGATATTGCATGCAAATGCAAATCAAAAGAATGCTGGAGTAGCAATTCTCATATCAGACAAAATAGACTTTAAAACAAACACAGTTACAAGAGATAAAAAAGGACACTACATAATGATCAAGGGATCAATCCAAGAAGAAGATTTAACAATTATAAATATTTATGCACACAACATAGGAGCAACCCAATACATAAGGCAAATACTAACAGCCATGAAAGGGGAAATCGACAGTAACACAATCATAGTAGGGAACTTTAACACCCCAGTTTCACCAATGGACAGATAATCCAAAATGAAAATAAATAAGGAAACAGAAGCTTTAAGTTATACATTAAACAAGATGAACTTAATTGATATTTATAGGACATTCCACCCCCAAAACAACAGAATACACATTCTTCTCAAGTGCTCATGGAACAGTCTCCATCATAGATCATATCTTGGGTCACAAAACAAACCTTGGTAAATTTAAGAAAATTGAAATCATATACAGTATCTATTCTGACCACAATGCTATGAGACTAAATATCAATTACAGGAAAAAATTTGTAAGAATACAAACACATGGAGGCTAAACAACACACTACATAACAACCAAGCGATCACTGAAGAAATCAGAAGAAATCAAAAAAATACCTAAAAACAAGTGACAATGAAAGCACAACGACCCAAAACCTATGAGATGCAACAAAAGCAGTTCTAAGGGAGAAGTTTATAGCAATACAAGCCCATCTTAAGAAACAGGAAACATCACGAATAAACAACCTAACCTTGCACCTAAAGCGATTAGAGAAAGAAGAAGAAAAAAACCACAAAGTTAGCAGAAGGAAAGAAATCATAAAAATCAGATCAGAAATAAATGAAAAACAAATGAGGGAAAAGATAGCAAAGATCAATAACACTTAAAGCTGGTTCTTTGAGAAGATAAACCAGGTTGATAAACCATTAGCCAGACTCACCAAGAGAAAAAGGGAGAAGACTCCAATCAATAGAATTAGAAATGAAAAAGGAGAAGTAACAACTGACACTGTAGAAATACAAAAGATCATGAGAGATTACTACAAGCAACTCTATGCCAATAAAATGGACAACTTTGAAGAAATGGACAAATTCTTAGAAATGCGCAACCTTCTGAGACTGAACCAGGAAGAAATAGAAAATACAAAAAGACCAGTCACAAGCACTGTAATTGAAACTGTGATTAAAAATCTTCCAACAAACAAAAGTCCAGGACCAGATGGCTTCAAGGGCAAATTCTATCAAACTTTTAGAGAGGAGCTAACACCTATCCTCTCAAACACTTCCAAAATATAGCAGAAGGAGGAACACTCCCAACTCATTCTACGAGAACACCATCACTTTGATACCCAAACCATACACAGATGTCACAAAGAAAGAACTACAGGCCAATATCACTGATGAATATAGATGCAAAAATCCTCAACAAAATACTAGCAAACAGAATCAAACAGCACATTAAAATGATCATACATCATGATCAAGTGGGGTTTATCCCAGGAATGCAAGGATTCTTCAGTATATGCAAATCAATCAATGTGATACACCATATTAACAAATTGAAGGAGAAAATCCATATGATTATCTCAATAGATGCAGAGAAAGCTTTTGACAATATTCAACACCAATGTATGACAAAAACCCTCTGGAAAGTAGGCAAAGAGTGAAATTTCCTCAACATATTACAGGCCATATATGACAAACCCACAGCCAACATCATCCTCAAAGGTGAAAACCTGAAACCATTTCCACTAAGATCAGGAATAAGACAAGGTTGCCCACTCTCACCACTATTATTCAACATAGTTTTGGAAGTCTTAGCCAACAAAATCAGAGAAGAAAAAGAAATAAAAGGAATCCAAAATGGAAAAGAAGAAGTAAAGTTGTCACTGTTTGCAGATGACATGATAATATACATAGAGAATCCTAAAGATGCTACCAGAAAACTACTATAGCTAATCAATGAATTTGGTAAAATAGCAGGATACAAAATTAATGCACAGAAATCTCTGGCATTCCCAAACACTAATGATGAAAAATCTGAAAGTGAAATTAAGAAAACAGTCCCATTTACCATTGCAACAAGAAGAATAAAATATCTAGGAATAAACCTACCTAAGGAGACAAAAGAACTGTAGGCAGAAAATTGTAAGACACTGATGAAAGAAACTAAAGATGATACAAATAGATGGAGAGATATACCATGTTCTTGGATTGGAAGAATCAACATTGTGAAAATGACTCTACTACCCAAAGCAATCTACAGATTCAATGCAATCCCTATCAAACTACCAGTGGCATTTTTAACAGAACTAGAACAAAATATTTCACAATTTG
This sequence comes from Aethalodelphis obliquidens, assembly GCF_003676395.1. Lineage (NCBI taxonomy): Eukaryota > Metazoa > Chordata > Mammalia > Artiodactyla > Delphinidae > Aethalodelphis > Aethalodelphis obliquidens. The sequence continues at coordinate 380,844 of NW_020837963.1, forward strand.
TATGGAAACACGACAGACCCTGAATAGCAAAATCAATCTTGAGAAAGAAAAATGGAGCTGGAGGAATCAGGGTTCCTGACTTCAGACTATACTACAAAGTGGCAGTTATCAAGACAGTATGGTACTGGCACAAAAACAGACATATAGATCAATGGAACAGGATAGAAAACCAAGAGATAAACCCATGCACATATGGTCACCTTACCTTTGATAAAGGAGGCAAGAATATACATTGGGAAAAAAAAGAGGCCTTCAATAAGTGGTGCTGAGAAAACTGGACAGCTACATTTAAAAGAATGAAATTAGAACACTGCCGAACACCTTACACAAAAATAAGCTCAAAATGGATTAAAGACCTAAATATAAGGCCAGACACCATCAAACTCTTAGAGGAAAATATAGGCAGAACACTCTATGACATAAATCACAGCAAGATCCTTTCTGACCCACCTCCTAGAGAAATGGAAATAGAAACAAAAATAAGCAAATGGGACCTAATGAAACTTAAAAGCTTTTTAACAGCAAAGGAGACCATGAACAAGACAAAAAGACAACCCTCAGAATGGGAGAAAATGTTTGCAAATGAAGCAACAAACAAAGGATTAATCTCCAACTCATAAAAGCAACTCATGTAGCTCAATATCAAAAAAAACAAACAACCTAATACAAAAATGGGCAGAAGACCTAAATAGATATTTCTTCAAAGAAGATACACAGATTGCCAACAGACACATGAAATAATGCTCAACATCATTAATTATTAGAGAAATCCAAATGAAAACTACAATGAGATGTCATTTCACACCAGTCAGAATGGCCATCATCAGAATATCTACAAGCAATAAATGCTGGAGAGGGTGTGGGAAAAGGGAACCCTTTTGCACTGTTGGTGGGAATGTAAATTGGTACAGCCACTATGGAGAACAGTATGGGGGTTCCTTAAAAAAACTAAAAATAGACCTATCATACTACCCAGCCATGCCACTACTAGGCATATACCCTGAGAAAACCACAATTCAAAGGAGTCTTGTACTAAAATATCCATTGCAGTTCCATTTACAATAGACAGGACATGGAAGCAACCTAAGTGTCCATCAACAGATAAATGGATAAAGAAGATATGGCACAAATATACAATGGAATATTACTCGCCATAAAAAGGAACAAAATTGAGTTATTTGTAGTGAGGTGGAAGGACCTAGAGTCTGTCATACAGAGTGAAGTAAGTCAGAAAGAGAAAAACAAATACCATATGCTAACACATATATATGGAGTCTAAAAAAAACAATTGTCATGAAGAACCTAGGGGCAAGATGGGAATAAAAACCCACACCTACTAAAGAATGGACTTGAGGATACGGGGAGGGGGATGTGTAAGCTGGGACAAAGTGAGAGAGTGTCATGGACATATATACACTACCACATGTAAAATATATAGCTAGTTGGAAGCAGCTGCATAGCACAGGGAGATCAGCTCGGTGCTTTGTCACCACGTAGAAGGGTGGGATAGGGAGGGTGGGAGGGAGGGAGATGCAAGAGGGAAGACTTATGAGGACATATGTATATATATATATATAACAGATTCACTTTGTTGTAAAGCAGAAACTGACACACCATTGTAAAGCATTTATACTCTAATAAAGATGTTAAAAAATAAATAAAATAAAAAGAAAGGAACAAGAAGGAATACCAAAATACTGGAACATAATATTTAAAATGACAATAAACACAAACATAAAAATAATTACCTTAAATGTCAAAGGACTAAATGCTCCAATCAAAAGACATAGAGTGACAGATTGGATAATAACACAAGAACCTACAATATGCTGCCTACAGTAGACCCACTTTAGGGTGAAGGACATATATAGATTGAAAGTGACGTGATGGAAAAAGATATTTCATGAAAATGGAAATGACAGGGAAGAGAGGTGGCAGTACTCATATAAGATAAAATCGAATTTTAAATAAAGGCCATAAAGAAAGATAAATACACTATACAATGGTAAAAGGATCAATACAAGAAGAAGATATTATACTTATTAGCAATTGTGCACCTGATATAGGAACAACTAAATACATAAAACAAATATTAACAGACATAAAGTATAAATTGACAGGAATACAATAACAGCAGGAGACTTTAAAATGCCACTGATATCAATGGACAGATCTTCCACACAGAAAATCAAAGCAACAGAGACCCTAAATGACACAATAAAACAATTGGCTTAATTGATATCTATAGGACACTACATCCAAAATACAGAATACATATTCTTTTCAAGTGTGCATGGAACATTCTCTAGTAGAGACAACATAGTAGGACACAAACAAGCCTCAACCAACTTAAGCAGATAGAAATTATTTCAAGCGTATTTTCTGACCACAATGGCATGAAAGTTGAAAGCATCCACAGAAAGAAAAATAAGGCAAAAAAAAAAAAAAAAAAGCCAACAACATGGATAGTAAAAAACATGTTATTAAAAAATTAATAGATCTGGGCTTCCCTGGTGATGCAGTGGTTGAGAGTCTGCCTGCTGATGCAGGGGACATGGGTTCGTCTCCCGGTCTGGAAAGATCCCACATGCCATGAAGCAGCTGGGACTGTGAGCCATGGCCACTGAGCCTGCGCGTCTGGAGCCTGTGCTCTGTAATGGGAGAGGCCACAACAGTGAGAGGCCCGCGTACCACACACACACACAAAATTAATAGGTCAACAATGAAATCAAAGACTAAATTTAAAAATACCTCAAGACAAATGGTAATGAAAGCACAACCATACAATATCTATGATATGCAGCAAAAGCAGTCTCAAGAGGGAAATTCATTGTGATATAAGCCTTCCTCATAAAATAAGAAAAACCTACAACCTAAAAATATTAGAAAAAGAAGAAAAAACAAAACCAAAAGTCAGTAGAAGGAAGGAAATAATAAAGATAGGAAACAAATAAAAAATTTAAAAAACCATAGAAAAAAATCAATAAAACCAAAGCTTGTTTTTGATAGGATAAGCAAGATCAACAAACCTCCAGCAGAGCTCACCAAGAAGAAAAGAGAGGACCCGAATAAACAAATAAGAATTAAAATAAGAAATAACTACTGACACTACAGAAATACAAAACATCATAAGACAATATTATGGACAATTATATGGCAAAAAATTGGACAACCTAGAAGAAATGGACAAGTTTCTAGAAATATACAGTCCACCAAACCTGAATCAAGAAGAAATAGATGTTCATTGAAGCTCTATTTACAATAACCAGGAGATGGAAGCAACGTAAGTGTCCATCAACAGATGAATGGATAAAGAAGATATGGCATATATATGCAGTGGAATATTACTCAGCCATAAAAAGAAATGAAATTGAGTTATTTGTAGTGAGGTGGATGGACTTAGAGTCTGTCATACAGAGTGAATTAAGTCAGAAAGAGAAAAACAAATATGTATGCTAACACATATATATGGAATCTTAAAAAAAAAATGGTTCTGAAGAACATAGGGGCAGGATAGGAATAAAGATGCAGATGTAGAGAATGGACTTGAGGACATGGGGAAGGGGAAGGGTAAGCTGGGATGAAGTGAGAGAGTGGCATGGACATATATACACTACCAAATGTAAAATAAATAACTAATGGGAAGCAGCCACATAGCACAGGGAGATCAGCTCGGTGCTTTGTGTCCACCTAGAGGGGTGAGATAGGGAGGGTGGAGGGAGGGAGATGCAAGAGGGAAGACATATGGAGACATATTTATATGTATAACTGATTCACTTTGTTATAAAGCAGAAACTAACACACCATTGTTAAGCCATTATACTCCAATAAAGATGTTTTTTAAAAAAGAAGCAAGGCAGAGATACACACACACACACATATACACACACACACACACACGCACACACAAAGAAGAAGAAGAAGAAGAAGAAGGAGAAGGAGAAGGAGAAGGAGAAGGAGAAGGAGAAGGAGAAGGAGAAGGAAGAGAAGAAGGAGAAGAAGGAGAAATAGATAATTTGAACAGACTGATCACTAGAAGTGAAAAAGAATCTGTAATAAATAAATAAATAATAAATAAATAAATAAATAAAACTCCCTGCAAACAAAACCCAGGATCAGATGCCTTCACTGGATAATTCTACCAAACATACGAAGAAGAACTTGTACCAATATTTCTCAAACTATTCCAAAAGTTTGAAGGGAAAGGATTACTCCCAAAGTCATTCTATGAAGCCACCATCATCCTGATACCAAAACTATACAAAGGCACTATGAAAAAAGAAAATTATAGGCCAATATTTTGATGAGTATAGATGCAAAAATCTTCAAGAAGATATAAGCAGGTCTTCCCTGGTGGCGCAGTAGTTGAGAGTCCGCCTGCTGATGCAGGGGACACGGGTTCGTGCCCCGGTCCGGGAAGATCCCACATGCCATGGAGTGGCTGGGACCGTGAGCCATGGCCACTGAGCCTGCCCGTCCAGAGCCTGTGCTCCACAACAGGAGAGGCCACAACAGTGAGAGGCCCGTGTACTGCAAAAAAAAAGATAAAAAAAGATATAAGCAAACCAAATCCAACAATACATAAAAAAGACTGTACACCATAATCAAGTTGGATTCATCCAGGGTCAGAAGGATGGTTCAACATATATAAATTAATTCATGTGATACACAGCATCAACAAAAGACAATAAACACATGATCACCTCAATAAATTCAGAAAAATCACTTGATAAAATTCAACATCCATTTATGATAAAAACTCTCACCAATTTGGTATAAAGGGAATGTATCTCAGCATAATAAAAGCCATTTATGATAAACCCACAGCCAACATAATACTTATGGGTGAGAAGCTTTAAGCTTTCTCATTAAAATCTCAAACAAGACAAGGATGTCCACTCTCACCACTTCTATTCAACATAATATAGGAAGTCCTGGCCACAGCAATCAGACAAAATAGCAGGATACAAGAGTAACATACATAAATTTGTTGCATGTCTTTACGCTAAAAGTGAAATATCAGAAAGCGAGTGTAAGAAAAATAAAATCTTTTAAAGTCGCATTTAAAATGCTTAGTAATAAACCTGGCAAATGAGGCAAAAGACTTATATGGTGATGATAAGAAGTATAAAACATTAATAAAGAAAATTGAAGATGATTCAAAGAAATGGAAAGATAACCCATGCTCTTGGATTGGAAGAATTAATATTGTTAAAGAGGCCATACTACCCAAAGCAATCTACAGATTTAATGTGATCCCTATCAAATTACCCATGACATTTTTCACAGAACTAGAATAAATAATCCTAAAATTTATAAGGAACCATAAACTACCTTTTTAAAAAAGACCATAAAAAGTCCAGAACAAAGCAGGAAGCGTAACCCTTCTGGACTTCAGACAATTCTACAAAGCTACTGTAATCAAAACAGTATGGTAGGGACACAAAACCAGATATATGGATTACCTGGACATAATAGAGAGCCCAGAAATAAACTCGCACGCTTATGATCAATTAATTTTGAATAAAGAAGGCAAGAGTATACAAAGACAGTCTCTTCAGCAAGTGGTTTTGGAAAAGTTGGACAGCCGTATGTAAATCAATGAAGGCAGAACATACCTTAATACCATATACAAAAAGAAACTCATAAAGACTTAAAGACTTAGTTATAAGACATGAAAATATAAAACTCCTAAAGGAGAACATAAGCAAAACCTTCTCTGACATCAATCGTACCAATGTTTTCTTATGTCATTCCCCTAAAGCAAACTAAATTAAAGCAAAAATAGAGAAATGTGACTTAATCAAATTTATCAGCTTTTGCACAGCAAATGAAACCAAAAACAAAATGAAAAGACAATGTATGAGATGGGAGAAAATATTTTAAATAATGCTACCAACAAGGGCTTAATTTCCAGAATATATAAACATCCCATATAGTTCATTAACAAAACAAAACAAACAAGCAAAATACCAAGCCAATCAAAAAATGAGCAGAAGACCTAAATAGACATTTCTTCAAGTAAGACATACAGATGGCCAACAGGCAGATGAAGAGATGCTCAACATTGCTAATTACTAGAGAAGTGTAAATGCGAAGTATCGCTCTGTGCCAGTAAGAATGGCCATCATCCAAATGTTCACTAATAATAAATGCTTTAGAGGGTGTGGAGAAAAGGGAACCCTCCTACACTGTTGGTGGGATCATAAATTGGTGTAGCCACTATGAAAAACAGTATGGTGGTTCCTTAAAAAACTAAAAATAGAGTTAACATATGATCCAGCAATCTTCCTCCTGAGCATATATCCAGAGAAAACCATAATTTGAAAAGACACATGCACCCCAATATTCAGAGCAGAACTGTTTACCGTAGCAAGACATGGAAGCAACCTAATTGTCCATTGAAAGATGAATGGATAAAGAAGATATGGTATATATATATATATATATATATATATATATATATATATATATATATACAGTGAATATTACTCAGTCTTAAAAAAAAAGAAATAATGTCATTTTCAGCAACATAAATGGACCTAGAGATTATCATACTAAATGAAGGCAAACAGAGAAAGACAAATATTATATGATACTACTTGTATTTGGAATCTTAAAAAATGATACAAATGAACTTATTTACAAAACAGAAAGAGACTCACAGACATAGAATACAAATTTATACTTACCAAAGGTAATGGTGGGGATGGATAAATTAGGAGCATAGGATTAGCAGATACAACCTAATACACATAAAACAGATATGCAACAAGTATTTACTCTATAGCACAGGGAACTATATTCAATACATTGTAATAAAATATAATGGCAAAGAATTCATATATACATATATATATATTCTTATTAATTGATTGATTGATTTAAATACAACTGAATCACTTTATACCAGAAACGAACACATCATTGTAAACCAACTATACTTCAAGAAAAAATTTTTAGAAAGATACAATGAAAGGAATTAGGGAGCCTAGCCTTAAAAAAAAAATAAGGGAAATAGAAGCTTGAAAATATTTAAAGAAATTTTGTGTGAAAACAGGCAATGGAGAAGTTTAAATGGTAAGAAACAAGGTAGCAGAGTGTAACCACAAAGTGTGAGGTTATCTTTGTACTTAAATTCAAGATTAGAACCTAGACAAGTTTCAATAAATTGCTGTTGAATAAACATTTTTATAAATAAAGAGAAAAAATATTCAGAAGGAAGGAATCCTTAGTTTGTCATCCCTTGGAAGAGAACATGGACTGAGAAATAGACATGTTATAGAGAGCCATTGCTGACTTTTCAGAACATAGTTTTTATGGAGGTGAAATATAAATCAAATTAAAAGATGAGATGGCAATAAAGTTCTTATTTCAAAAAAAAAAGATGAGATGGGATAAATTCTCAGAATTATTTTGAATCCTCAGTTAATATACTTTCAGAGTAAGCATAAGTGGCAAGCACAAGAAACATCAGGACACTGGAGGTAAATTTCTAGAGCAGCAATAGGCAAAATGACAATGATCCCTTAGGCTTCCTGGGCATTCGATTTTAGGATGAGTCTCAGCTCATACTCATCTAGACCCAAGCGAACAATCAACCACCTCTTTGAAAGCCTGGCTGTGAAGGGCATGGTTTCTGAGGAAGCTGATCTCAACTAAACTCAGCAGGTCCTCTGTAGCCTTCTACTTAAGTAGAGGCTACTTCAGGTGGGTTAGGGCAGAAATCTGTTTGGGATGAGAAGCTGGGTCTTATAAACTTATTTGAGGGCAAAAGAGGCCTGTTTGAAAATAAACAGTGTGTTATTCAGGTGGATCGTACGGGGTCAATAAAGTTTATGGGGGGAAAGGGAGCTGACATCCTCTTAATCCACTCCTTCATTCCAAAACTGACCCTATTCTTTATTCTAAACTCACTTACGCTTAGTGTTATTTTGGAAAGAATTTGATAATTTCCACAAAGCTATGAGTTATAGTTTACTAATACCTTGCATATTATTATTTTATTGAAATTTATATTAAATGCAATGTCTTCAAGCAACTGGTTATATTCATCAAATTTTGGGGAATGATTTAAGCCACAGAGAGATATTTTGGCATAGGGATTTTTTCCCAATCTCCAACACATTGTGCCATCTGCTTATTAAGAATCCTGGTGGAATATATATGTCTCTTTCAAGAGAAGCAAAATAAAATCTCATCTTGTGATACAAAATAATTTGATTTGGGAAATACGATTAAGGTTGAAAGAAGAAAAGTCTCTAAACTTCTGTGAAGACATGATGTTTTCCCAAACAAGTAACATAGTTATATTTCCAGGAATTTTATTTCCTGATCTGAAAAATAAATTTTCACTTTGAAATAAAATTTATGACTTTTAACTGATTTAGAAATAAAATCATTTTAACATGAATTTCCTTATCTGTGAGTGTCCTTAAGTGTGGGGAGCCTGACCCCTCAGTATTAGCTCGAAACAGCTGACCTCAGTTTAGCTCGAAACAGCTCCTTGGTGCTGCCAAAAATGTTCAGATAATACTTTGAAAAGGGTCTGTGAGTGAATAAAGTAAATGAGTTTTCCGGTGTCTTCAAAGAATAAACAACTTATTTATTTATTTATTCATTCATTTATTTATGTGCGAAGAAAATTAACCAGATAGTTCTCTGATCCGTACATATATCTTTAGTTCAAAAGAAATCCAGACAGACTACACAAAGCCATCTTTTGAATAAAATTATTAAGAAATCTCTCACATGCATTTTGCTTGTCTCTTTCCTGTGACTCCATCCACCCAAGAAAATTAAGAGAGTACCCCCGACCCATTTCTGTAATTCCCCCCAGAACTCCCCCACACACACACTGTTCCAATTCTGTCAGTGGCCCAAGCTCTAGATTTTTTTCAGCTTAAACTTTTAGTTTTATTTTCCTTCATTTTCACTTAGAAGAAGAAGAATAGTTAAATTGAGATTAATATTTATTTCTTATAATTAACTATTAGAACCCATTAGGCACAAGGATTTATAATTTAAGAAGTAAGTGAGATGATGAAAACTTCAGATACCAAAACAGAATGAAATGTTTGGAGTTGCAGAGATCACCTCTGTGTTCTTAAAATCAAATCTGAGCAGTCATTTGTGTGTCAGGCCCAGTACATACAATAAGAGCTTGAAGAAGGGAGTGGATTTTCACTAGAAGAAACCAAGATGTTTATAGCTTTCTTTTATAAATTGTTTTCATTATTTGACACTGATTTTTAGATTACAGTTACAATGCCTTTTTCTGTTCCTTTCTATGCTATTATTGTGATAGCACGGTGTGACTTGCTTGTTCTACACCCCTGGCATCACTAAAGGATCTAATTCAAGTCAAACCTCACATATAAGTAGAATAGACAATAGCTAAGGACATCAAGAAAATGAGTGCTTCCCAAAATTCCCCTTCCAGTCTCCTTCAATCCTATTTTAGAAAATAAGACTTTTCATTCTACAAGCAAATATTAGACACAACATACTTAAAACACATGGAACTTTCATGAAGACAGTAATGCTCTATCTTAACTTCACAATGACAAAACACTGACCAAATGATTCTGGGAAGAATCAAAGAAGCAAGGAAGTGAAACACAGCAGATTTAACTGAGAGATTAAAGACGCTAAATTTTACCTTCATTAAAATTATACATTTTCAAGGGTAAAAGTTGGGGTCAATACTGATTTTACTTCTGTAAACATTGGATACCAGCTTGCTTCATTCACACATTTTGACTGACATGACTGAACAAATGATATATATTTTTCTTATTGTTAAGTGAACTAAGAAAAATAGCTGACTTATAATATTACTCTTGAGTAAAACAATAATGTAGAAGAAACGTCAGTGTGTTTGGAATTTGGTCCTTGTATATTCAGTCATGTATTCTAATAAAAGTAACTTTAGTCAATTATTATTTATTTCTGATTTCATTATCTCTAAAAAATAGACAATACCCCAGCGCAATGAATGTATTTTCTTCTCTGACAAGATAGCTAAAAACCCAGAAATAGAGATCCTTTGTCCCCCTGTCAGTAAGAGATCAAATATAATGATGCAAGTTTTGAAAAACAATATTTATGCCTTTAAATTTGTGTACTGTGTTTAAGAAGAAAGTCAGATTAGCTGTTTATTAATCACAGCTTAAAGCACTATTGCTGGGGAAGAGCTTATGATTTTTATGAACAATGTAAACCATGAGGGAAAACAGCAATGTGTTACCTTAGATTCAGATTTTATCACATATAGTGACAATTCAATGTACCTGTATTTGCCAGTGAATCAATGTATAGACAGCTAGATGTAAAGACGAATATTAATCATTGAAAATGGGAAATGCCCGAAGGTATTGCAGCAAAAATAGAAATGATACTTTTCTGATAAACAAAGAAAACAAGGGAAGAGTGAACAGGCTAAAGAAGAAACATAACCTGGCCTGAAAGAGTTAATCACTCCTAGTTTTATTTTAACTGTTACTAATCTGTAGTGTCTGTAACTAGATTTGTACTTCACAAAGCTAACCCATCACTCTTTGACACTATGTGAATTACATCCTGCACCCCCTTGTAGCATTTGCATTTCAGAAACAAAAGGTCACAGGTCAACAACCCAGAGACAAATGGACACAATTACCAGGCTGCCTGATGTCAGCTGTGACTGTTTTGCAGTAATGCAGGAAGAAGAATAGAAGACCTTCATTAATTTGAGCCTTATCACCTACCATAGACCACGAGCCCCAGCTATATAACCTCTCTCAATTCTCCAGGGAAGGGGGCACAGTTTGCAGGAGGTGCTAGCCCGCTGTGTTCCCTCCTTGCTTAGCAAAGAAGTAAAGCCATATTTTCTCTTTCCCCCTAAATTCTGTCTCCATATTTCTATTCAGCACCCGTGTACAGAAGCCAAGATTTTGGCAACAGTATTATACCAAATATTTAGTTGTGTCTTCCCAAATATGCTACAATATTGCAAGGTCAAATCTTCTCACTTTGTCAGCTGCCTTCCAAATCGTTACTGCAAAGGACCCCATGTGCTACATAGTTCCTTGTAAAAATCAACTCTTCTCTTCTGGAGATAGATATAAGTCATGGAAGAGCTGGCAAGGTAACAAATACAGTGCAGTTTCCTCATCCCAGCCACTTCTTTCCCCAGCCCCCAAGTACAAACCCACCCTTGCACTTTCCCCTTCACTTAGACAGTGTATCTTTCTAAGATACACTCACCATTCTCTGAATTTTTAAGGATATGGAGCTCAAATATCTTTGGTCGTTTTGGTCCCATGAAATAGAAGACATAGTCAGCTCTCTTTAGCAAGAAATGAGGGAATATATTATTTTTAACAGTAATATGGAAAAAAAAGTCTCAAACAATACTTGGAATAAAAAACTGAAAAGGCATAAAGAACCCAAGTCATTTCTCTCAGTTCATCTGTCTGAATACTGGTTTTCATTAACTGTATACAGAGAAAATAATTCCTATTCCTTAGTCTGTCATGAATGTTCATATACTCCATTTGATGTGAGAAATGGAATTTGAAGTCCAAATAGAACAATTCCAGGGATAGAAACTATGTGGTTGGCATGTGCAGAAGCTAATTTTTAAGACTTCTTTCTTATTATATACCAAATGAATTTTAGTGGTGATCATGAAATAAAATAAATAATATTAATGGAAAGAATTGTGGCCAGTGAAAAACATTTCTATTGATCTATGTGTATATAATCTTGCTGATGAAAGTTAACCAAATGTATATAATATAAAATGAACCAACTGTATATAAAATAAATAAATATTACAGACACCTAAATGGGGAAAAGTAATGAATCAATACTTTTTGAACTACATTAATGTATAGATTTTAGAAGAGATAAAACATTTATACCTATATATTGGTCTCAGTGAAGGATAAGAACATTAGAGTTTCTGGTTTTGAGTCTTAAGTCTTGTAAATATGTCATGACATTGTAGAATTTTTTCTTCTATTCATGTTCAATAGACAGTGAAGCCATATTTGTTACTCTATTTTTGTTCATAGTTGATAAAATCACTTTTTCATTAACTCTAATTTCTAAAATTTATTTTACATGGAACAACAAATACACAAAAAGCTAAGAAAATTCTCAAATGTGTACAAAAGTTTGGCAGAATTCCACAAAAATTTCATTTTACTAAAAATTCCTGAAATTTCAAATCTATTGAATGAATCTTAAAGACTGATCCAAGAGAGCTTGGCCAATTTGGCAGAGTAGAAAGACTCTGAGCTCACCTCCTTTCATAAGTACAACAAAATCACAACTATCTGCAGAACAACCATTGATGAAAAAGAGTGGAACTTACTAGAAAAAGATCTTCTGCAACTAATGACATAAAGAAGGAACCACAATAAGATGGGTAGGAGGAGCAGACTCATGATATAATCAAATACCATACCCTTGGATGGGCAACCCCACAAACTGGAGAACAATTATATTGCAGAGTTTCTCCCACAGGAGTGAGAATTCTGAGCCACACATTGGTCTCCGCAGCCCCATGGGTCCTGCACCAGGAAGGTGATTCCTCAAAATATTTTATTTTGAAATCCAGCAGGGCTTAATTTTGGGAGCGCCACAGGACCAGAGGAAAAATAGTAGAAGAAAAATAGTAAGTCCCCTACATATGAACCTTCAAGTTGAGAACTTTCAAAGATGTGAATATGTGTTCATATGTCCAATCATGCAAGTTAATTCACGTGTCTGGCATACATTGTCACGTGCATGCATCCTCTATAAGTAGTTGTGCTTTTGTGTACTTTACTGTACAGTACTGTATAGAGTAGAGTAGTACAGTATCTTTATTTCAAGGCTAGGATGTCTCCAGAAGCAAGCATAGTAGCAGCAGTGATGTACCTGGTACTGCTAAGAAATGCCAAGCACCAAGAAAGGACAAAGAGAGACAAGAGGAAGAAGAAGTAACTGAAGAACTGAAGAGGTTCATGACACAGGAAGTGACAGTTTTTGAGGCACAGTACCCGAACATAGAACAGTATATGAAGGTTGCTGTAGCCATTCAGAATGCAATCCAGTGCTACTGTGTCATCTATGATGAGAAAAATAGAGCTACTAACTAGATATCACTGGATTGTTTTTTCAAGAGGGTGGATAGAATTGAATCCAGCAAGGAACCAGAACCTGTGCCATCAATGTCAGGTGTAAGTGAAATTGAAGCTTGCCCTCTGTCTCCTTTTGCTGATGATTCTTCAGCTCTACCATCTCCCACCTCCTCTCCCTCCTCCAGTCAGTAGCTCTTCTTGCCTGTTCACTCGATGCCAGCCCCTGTATGCCAGCTGTTGTACTGTACTACTGTACTTTTCAAGGTACTGTACTGTAATATTAAAAATGTTTTCTTTATTTTTTGTGTTTGTTTTTTATGTATTATTTGTGTGTAAAGTATTATAAATCTATTACAGTACAGTACTACATAGCTGATTGTGTTAGTTGGGTACCTAGGCTAACTTTGCTGGACGTAAGAACAAATTGGACTTATGAACATGCTCTTGGAATGGAACTCGTTTATATGTAGGGGAAACTTACTGTAGAGACGTCACCCTTAAATAGCACACACAAAATCTCATGTGCACTTGGACCCAAGGCAAAAGCAGTAATTTTGTAGGACAATGCAACAGACTTACCTGCTGGTCTTAGAGAGTCTTCTGGAGAGGTAGGGGGCAGCTGCAGATCACCCTGGGAACAAAGAAACTAGTGGCTGTCATATTTGAAACAATACTACTGCTTGAACACTGCTGCTGGTGTCTGCCAAACAACTAACTGGGCCGGAACACTTCCCCACCCACAAGCAGACAGGCTACCTAAAGATTTCCTGAGCCTATAGCCACCTCTAGACATGTCCCTTGACACAACCTTGCTCAATTGACAGTTAAGACCCATCTCCACCAACCAGTGGACAGGCACAAGCTCTTCCTTGCAGGAAGCCTGCACTAGACCAGCCTCATCCACCAGGGAGCAGACACTAGATGCAAGAAAAAAACAATCCTGAGTCCTCTAGACCCAGTCCCCCACAGAAGTCCGGACCCTAAACTGGGACAAGTTGGGCCCTGACCCTGTCCACTAGGACAGGAAGCAAGCATCAGGACACCACAGCCTCGATAAACACCTGTGTCAGGAACAGCCATTCCACATCCTCAGGGATCTGAAATGAACTCTGGGATCTCTTGGCCCGGGATCCAGACTCCAGGAACTGACTCGGACTGCCAGTGCCTGTACTAATCGCAGGACCAGGCCTCACCCACCAGTGGGTGGGCAAGAGTCCTGGAGTCTTCAGGACCCTGACTTTGCTCACCAGTGAGCCATCTCTGGTCCCAGGGTCCCTAGGATTCTGTAACCCAATGCCTTGTGGCCAGGGCCTGCTAACCAGCAGCCAGCAGCATCTGCACAAGGCAGGGCCTAGAAAAAAATCAGGATAGGGGCCAAAAAATCTACCAGACTACCCACATAGTGAGCACACCACTACAGAAAGGCACATGCAGCTCTCTTAAGGGGAATCCCTAGATGATATAGCATGGGTGATAAGATAGGTGTGCACTACTGGGACACAAAAACATCTCCTACAGTAGGTGACTTCTCCAAGGTTGGGAAATGTAGCAAACCTACCACATACATAAAAAAACAAATAGCAGAGGAGCTCCAAGACGGCAGAAGAGTAAGATGTGGAGATCACCTTCCTCCCAACAAATATATCAAAAATACATCTACATATGGAAGAACTCCTACAGAATACCAATGAACGCTGGCAGAATATCTCAGACCTACGAAAAGTCAAGAAACTCCCTACGTACCTGGGAAGGGCAAAAGAAAAAACAGACACAAAAGAATAGGGATGGGACCTGCACCAGTGGGAGGGAGCTGTGAAGGAGGAAAGGTTTCCACACACTAGGAAGCCTCTTCGCAGGTGGAGACTGGGTAGCGGAGGGGGAATCTTCAGAGCCACGGAGGAGAGCACAACAACAGGGGTGCGGAGGGTAAAGCAGAGAGATTTCCACACAGAGAGGATCAGAACCGACCAGCACTCACCAGCCCTAGAGGATTGTCTGCTCACCTGCAGGGGCAGGCGGGGGCTGGGAGCTGAGGTTTGGGCTTCAGAGGTCGGATCCGAGGGAAAGGACAGGCGTTGGCTGCGTGAACACAGCCTGAAGGGGCTAGTGCGCCACAGCTAGCTGGGAGGGAGTCCGGGAAAAAGTCTGGAGCTGCTGAAGAGGCAAGAGTTTTTTCTTGCCTCTTTGTTTCCTGGTGCATGAGCAGAGGGGATTAAGAGTACTGCTTAAAGGAGCTCCAGAGACAGGCTACAGCAACGGCTATCAGTGCGGACCCCAGAGACGGGAATGAGACGCTAAGTCTGCTGCTGCAGCCAACAAGAAGCCTGTGTGCAAGCACAGGTCACTATCCACACCTCCCCTCCTGGAAGACTGTGAAGCCCGCCACTGCCAGGGTCCCATTATCCAGGGACAACTTCCCTGGGAGAACAAACGGCGTGCCTCAGGCTGGTGCAACATCACGCCAGCCTCTGCCGCCGCAGGTTCACCACACATCTGTACCCCTCCCTCCCCCTGGCCTGAGTGAGCCAGAGCACCCGTATAATCTGCTCCTTTAACCCCGTCCTGTCTGAGTGAAGAAAAGACGCCCTCAGGTGACCTACATATAGAGGCCAGGCCAAATCAAAAGCTGAATCCCAGGAGCTGTGAGAACAAAGAATAGAAAGGGAAATTTCTCCCAGCATCCTCAGGAGCAGCAGGTTAAACCTCCACAATCAACTTGATGTACCTTGCATCTGTGGAATACCTGAATAGACAACGAATCATCCCAAATTGAGTAGGTGGACTTTGGGAGCAAAAATATATATGTATATTTTTTCCCTTTTTGACTTTTTGTGAGTGTGTGTGTATATATGCTTCTCTGTGTGATTTTCTCTGTATAGATTTGCTTTTACCAATTGTCTAAGGGTTTTGTCTGTCAGGTTTTTAAAATTTTTTTGTATTTTTAGTATAGTTGTTGGCATTTCTCATTGATGGATTTCTTTTTTGGTTTTGTTGCTCTCTTCTTTCTTTCTTTATTATTTAAAAAAATTAATAATTATTTTTATTTTTTTTATTTTAATAACTTTATTTTATTTTACTTTATTTAATTTTATATTATCTTCTTCCTTCTTTCTTTCTTTTTTTTGCTCCCTTTTATTATGAGTTGTGTGGATGACAGGCTCTTGGTGCTCCAGCCAGGTGCCAGGGCTGTGCCTCTGAGGTGGGAGAGCCAACTCCAGGACAGGATTGGTCCACAAAAGACCTCTCAGCTCTATGTAATATCAAATGGCAAAAATCTCCCAGAGATCTTCATGTCAAAGCCTAGACCCAGCTGCACTCAATCACCAGCAAACTACAGTGCTGGACACCCTATGCCAAACAACTAGGAAGAAAGGAACAAAATACCATCCATTAGCAGAGAGGCTGCCTAAAATCATAATAAGGCCACAGACACCCCAAAACACACCACCAGACATGGACGTGTCCACCAGAAAGACAATATCCAGCCTCATCCACCAGAACACAGGCACTAGCCCCTCCACCAGGAAGCCTACACAACCCACTGAACCAACTTTAGCCACTGGGGACAGACACCAAAAACAACGGGAACTATGAACCTGCAGCCTGCTTAAAGGAGACTCCAAACACAGTAAGATAAGCAAAATTAGAAGACAGAAAAACACACAGTGGATGAAGGAGCAAGGTAAAAGCACACCAGACCTAACAAATGAAGAGGAAATATGCAGTCTACCTGAAAAAGAATTCAGAAAAATGATACTAAAAATGATCCAAAATCTTGGAAATAGAATGGAGAAAATATAAGAAACGTTTAAAAAGGACATAGAAGAACTAAACAGCAAACAAACAGAGATGAACAACACAGTAAATGAAATTAAAATTTTTCTAAAAGGGATCAATAGCAGAATAACTTAGGCAAAATGAAGGATTTTATTTTATCTTGCAAGATAAAATAGTGGAAATAACTACTAGAGAGCAGAATAAAGGAAAAAAGAATGAAAAGACTTGAGGACAGTCTCACAGACCTCTGGGAAAACATTAAATGCACCAAATTTCTAATTATAAGGGTCCCAGAAGAAGAAGAGAAAAAGAAAGGGACTCAGAAAGTATTTGAAGAGATTATAGTTGAAACCTTCCCTAATATGGGAAAGGGATAGTTAAGCAAGTCCAGGAAGCACAGAGAATCCCCTACATGACAAATCCAAGGAGAAGCATGCCAAGACACATATTAATCAACCTATCAAAAATTAAATACAAAGAAAAATTATTAAAAGCAGCAAGGGAAAAACAACAAATAACACACAAGGGAATCCCCATAAGGTTAACAGCTGATCTTTCAGCTGAAACGTGGTGAGTCAGAAGGACATAATTTAAAGTGATGAAGGAGAAAAACCTACAGCCAAGATTACTGTAAACAGCAAGGATCTCATTCAGATTTGACAGAGAAATTGAAACCTTTACAGACAAGCAAAAGCAAAGAGAATACAGCACCACCAAACCAGCTTTACAACAAATGCTAAAGGAACTTCTCTAGGCAGGAATCACAAGAGAAGGAAAAGACCTACAATAACAAACACAAAACAATTAAGAAAATAGGAATAGGAACATACATATCGATAATTACCTTGAATGTAAATGGATTAAATGCTCCAACCAAAACACATAGACAGGCTGAATGGATACAAAAACAAGACCCATATATATGCCTTCTACAAGGGACACACTTCAGACCTAGGGATACATACAGACTGAAAGTGAGGGGATGCAAAAAGATATTCCATGCATGGTCTTCCCTGGTGGCGCAGTGGTTGAGAGTCTGCCTGCCAATGAAGGGGACATGGGTTCGTGCCCCGGTCCGCGAAGATCCCGCATGCCGTGGAGCGGCTGGGCCCGTGATCCATGGCTGCTGAGCCTGTGCGTCCAGAGCCTGGGCTCCGCAACGGGAGAGGCCACAGCAGTGAGAGGCCCGCGTACCGCAAAAAAAAAAAAAAAAAAAAGTTATTCCATGCAAATGGAAATCAATAGAAAGCTGGAGTAGCAATTCTCATATCAGAGAAAATAGACTTTAAAATAAAGACAGTTACAAGAGACAAAGAAGGACACTACATAATGATCAAGGGATCAATCTGAGAAGAAGATATAACAATTGCAAATATTTATACACCCAACATAGGAGCACCTCAATACATAAGGCAAATACTAAAAGCAATAGAAGGGGAAAACGAAAGTAACACAATTATAGTAGGGGACTTTAACACCTCACTTGCACCAATGAACAGATCATCCAAAATGAAAATAAATAAGGAAACACAACCTCTAAATGATACATTAAACAAGATGGACTTAATTGATATTTATAGGACATTCCAACCATAAACAACAAAATACACTTTCTTCTCAAGTGATCATGGAACATTCTCCATTATAGATCATATCTTGTGTCACAAATCAAACCCTGGTAAATTTAAGAAAATTGAAACTGTATCAAGTATCATTTCTGACCACAATGCTATGAGACTAGATATCAATTACAGGAAAAAATCTTTATAAAATACAAACACATGGAGGCTAAACAATATATAACTTAATAACCAAGAGATCATTGAAGGAATCAAAGAGGAAATAAAAAAAAAACCTGGAAACAAATGTCAATGAAAACACAACCCAAAACTGTGGGATGCAGCAAAAGCAGTTCTAAGAGGGAAGTTTAGAGCAATAAAATCCTACCTTAAAAAGGAAGAAACATCTCAAATAAACAACCAAACCTTACACCTAAAGCAATGAGAGAAAGAACAAAAAAACCCAAAGCTAGCAGAAGGAAAGAAATCATACAGATCAGATCAGAAATAAATGAAAAAGAAATGAAGGAAATCATAGCAAAGATCAATAAAACTAAAAGCCGGTTCTTTGAGAAGATAAACAAAATTGATAAACCATTAGCCAGACTCATCAAGAAAAGAAGGGAGAAGACTCAAATAAATAGAATTAGAATTGAAAAAGAAGAAGTAACAAGTGACACTTCAGAAATACAAAGGATCATGAGAGATCACTACAAGCAAGTATATGCCAATAAAATGGACAACCTGGAAGACATGGACAAATTTGTAGAAATTCACAACCTTCTGAATCTGAACCAGGAAGAAAGAGAAAATATGAACAGACCAATCACAAGCACTGAAATTGAAACTGTGGTTAAAAATTTCCAACAAACAAAAGCCCAGGACCAGATGGCTTTACAGGTGAATTCTATCAAACATTTAGAGAAGAGTTTACACCTATCCTTCTCAAACTCTTCCAAAATATAGCAGAGGGAGGAACACTCCCAAACTCATTCTCTGAGACCACCATCACCCTGACACCAAAATCAGACAAAGATGTCACAAAGAAATAAAACTACAGGCCAATATCACTGATGAACATAGATGGAAAAATCCTAAACAAAATACTAGCAAACAGAATCCAGCAGCACATTTGAAGGATCATACACCATGATCAAATGGGTTTTATCCCAGGAATGCAAGCATTCTTCAATATATGCAAATCAATCAATGTGATACACCATATTAATAAGTTGAAAGTGGAAAACCATATGATCATCTCAATTGATGCAGAGAAAGCTTTTGACAAAATTTAACACCCATTTATGATAAAAACCCTCCAGAAAGAAAGCATAGAGGGAAATTTCCTAAACATAATACAGGCTATATATGACAAATCACAGCCAACATTGTCCTCAATGGTGAAAAACTGAAACCATTTCTACTAAGATCAGGAAGAAGACAAGGTTGCTCACTCTCACCACTATTATATAACTGGAAAAGAAGAAATAAAGCTGTCACTGTTTGCAGATGATATGATACTATAAATAGAGAATCCTAAAGATGTCACCAGAAAACTACTAGAGCTAATGAATGAATTTGGTAAAGTAATAGGATACAAAATTAATGCACAGAAATCTCTGGCATTCCTATATACTAATGATGAAAAATCTGAGAATGAAATTTCAAAAACACTCCCAATTATCATTGCAACAAAAAGAATAAAATATCTAGGAATAAACCTACCTAAGGAGAGATAAGACCTTTAGACAGAAAATTATAAGAAACTAATTAAAGAAACTAAAAATGATACAAATCGATGGAGAGATATACCATGTTCTTGGATTGGAAGAATCAACATTGTGAAAATGACAATATTACCCAAAGCAATCTACAGATTCAATGCAATCCCTATCAAACTACTACTGGCATTTTTCACAGAAACTAGAGCAAAAAAATTCATAATTTGTATGGAAACACAAAAGACCCCGAATAGCCAAAGCAGTCTTGAGAAAGGAAAATGGAGATGGAGGAATCAGGTTCCCTGTCTGCAGACTATACTACAAAGCTACAGGAATCAAGACAGAATGGTACTGGCACAAAAACAGAAATATAGATCAATGGAACAGGATAGAAAGCCCAGAGATAAACCCACACACATATGGTCACCTTATCTTTGATAAACAAGGCAAGGATATACAGTGGAGAAAAGACAGCATCTTCTATAAGTGGTGCTGGAAAACTGGACAGGTACATGTAAAATAATGAAATTAGAACACTCCCTAAGTCCATACACAAAAATAAACTCAAAGTGGATTAAAGACCTAAATGTAAGGTCAGACACTATCAAACTCTTAGAGCAAAACATAGGCAGAACACTCTATGACATAAATCACAGCAAGATCCTTTTTGACCCATCTCCTACAGAAATGGAAATA
Organism: Aethalodelphis obliquidens; assembly: GCF_003676395.1. NCBI lineage: Eukaryota > Metazoa > Chordata > Mammalia > Artiodactyla > Delphinidae > Aethalodelphis > Aethalodelphis obliquidens. The sequence goes on from NW_020837963.1 coordinate 401,709, forward strand.
AAAATAAACTAATGGGACCTAATGAAACTTAAAAGCTTTTTCACAGCAAATGAAACCATAAACAAGGCGAAAAGACAACCCTCAGAATGTGAGAAAATATTTGCAAATGAAGCAACAAACAAAGGATTAATCTCCAAAATTTACAAATAGCTCATGCAGCTTAATATCAAAAAAACAAACAACCTATTCCAAAGATGGACAGAAGACCTAAATAGTCATTTTTCCAAAGAAGATATACAGATTGCCAACAAACACATGAAAGGATGCTTACCATCTTTAATCATTAGAGAAATGCAAATCAAAACTACAGTGAGATATCATCTCACACTGGTCAGAATGGCCATCATCAAAAAATATACAAACAATAAATGTTGGAGAGGGTGTGGAGAAAAGGGAACACTCTTGCACTGTTGGTGGGAATGTAAATTGATACAGCCACTATGGAGAACAGTATGAAGGTTCCTTAAGAAAGTAAAAATAGAACTATCATATGACCCAGCAATCCCACTACTAGGCATATACCCTGAGAAAATCATAATTCAAAATTATCTTGTACCAAAATGTTCATTGCAGCTCTATTTACAATAACCAGGACATGGAAGTAACCTAAGTGTCCGTCAATAGACGAATGGATTAAGAAGATGTGGCACATATATATAATGGAATATAACTTAGCCATAAAAAGGAATGAAATTGAGTTATTTGTAGTGAGGTGGATGGACCTATAGACTGTCATAGAGAGTGAAGTAAGCCAGAAAGAGATAAACAAATACTGTACGCTAACACATGTATATGGAATCTAAAAAAAAAAAAATTCTCATGAATAACCTTGGGGCAAGACGGGAATAAAGACCCACACCTACTGGAGAATGGACTTGAGGATATGGGGAGGGGAAAGCGTAAGCTGGGACAAAGTGAGAGAGTGGCATGTACATATATACAGTACCAAATGTAAAATAGATAGCTATTGGGAAGCAGCTGCATAGCACAGGGAGGTCAGCTCAGTGCTTTGTGACCAGCTAGATGGGTGGGATAGGGAGGGTGAGAGGGAGGGAGATACAAGAGGGAAGAGATATGGGGACATATTTATATGTATAACTGATTCACTTTGTTTTAAAGCAGAAACTGACACACCATTGTAAAGCAATTATACTCCAATAAAGATGTTTAAGAAAAACAAATACAAATAGTAACTTAGATAAAATGAGTCTGCAGAGAGACAGATTCCAGATGAAGGAAAAAGATAAAACCCCAGAAGAAGAACTAACTGAAATGGAGATAGGCAAGCTACCTGAGAAAAAGTTCAAAGTAATGATCATAAAGATTATCAAAGATCTTGGGAGAAGAATGGATGCACAGAATATGTTAGAGGTTTTTAACAAAAGTTAGAAAACATAAGGAACAACCAAACAGAGATGAACAATATAATAACTGAAATTAAAAATACTCTAGAAGGAATCAACAGGAGACTAAGTCATATAGAGGAATGGATCAGTGAGCTGGAAAACTGAGTACTGGAAATCACTGTCACTGAAAATAAATAGGAAAAAAGAATGAGAAGAAAAGAGGACAGATTAAGAGACCTCTGGCACACATCAAACACAATAATAATCACATTATAGGGGTCCAAGAAGGAGAAGAGAGAGAGATAGAGTCTGAGAAAATATTTGAAGACATAATAGCTGAAAACTTCCATAACCTGCATAAGCAAAAGTGATCCAAGTCCTGGAAGGGGAGAGAGTTCCATACAGGATTAACCCAAAGAGGAACACACCAAGAAGTATTATAATAAAAATGACAAAAGGTAAAGATAAAGAGAGAATACTAAAAGCAGCATGGGATAATTAACAAATAACATACAAGGAAACTCCCATAAAGCTATCAGTTGATTTTTCAGCAGAAACTCTGCAGGCCAGAAGTCTGTGGCATGATATATTTAAAGTGAAGAGAAAGGGAAAACCCTATAAACAAGAGTACTTTACCCAGCAAGGTTCTCCTTCAGATTTGATGGAGAAATCAAAAGATTTAATGACAAGCAAAAGCTAAAAGAGTTCGGCACCACCAAACCAGCTTTACAAAAATTGTTCAAGGAACTTCTCTAGGCAAAAAAAGAAAAGGCCACAAGTAGGAACAAGAAAAGTATAACATAATAAATCTCACTGGTAAAGACAAACATACAGTAAAGGTATGAAATCATTCACACACAGAGTTACTAGCGAAGTAATAGACAAAATTACTAAAATCATCAATATGCATAATAAGCAGTTAAGGGTTACACAAAACAATTATTTGTAAAATATGATATCAAAAAGAATAATCCTGAGAGGAGGAGAGTACAAATGCAGGGTTTTTAAAATGTATTTCAAAAGGCAAGCATACAGTAAAGGTAGGAAATCATCCACACACAAATTTGATATCAAAACCAGCAATCATGAGAAGAGGACAGAACAAATGTAGAAATGTATTTGACACTAAGAGAACAGCAATTTAAAACAGTCTTGCATATATATACACTGCTATATATAAATCTCATGATAACCACAAATCAAAAATCTACAATAGATACACACACAAAAAATAAGAAGTAATCCAAACGCAACACTAATGATAGTCATGAAATCACGAGAGAGAAAAAAAAAAAGGCAAGAAAAAAAACCTACAAAAACAAAATAGCAATAAGAACATACATATCAATAATTACCTTAAATATAAATGGATTAAATAATCTAATCAAAAGATATAGACTGGCTGAGTGGATATAAAAACAAGACACATGTATATGCTGTCTACAAAAGGCCCACTTCAGATCTAGGTACATATATCAACTGAAAGTGAGGAGATGGAAAAAGATATTCCAAGCAAATGAAAATTTAACAAAAAGTTGTAGTAGAAATACTTATATCAGACAAAATAGACTTTAAAATACTGTTACAAGAAATGAAGAAGGACACTACATAATGATCAAGGGATCAATCCAAGAAGATATAACAATTAGAAATATATATGCACCCAACATAGGTGCACCTCAATACTAGCAGACATAAAAGGAGAAATCCACAGTAACACAATAATAGTAGGGGATTTTAACACCCCACTTTCATCAATGGACAGATCACCCAGACAGGAAATCAATAAGAAAGCAAAGGCCTTAAATGACACATTAGACCAAATGAACTTAATTGGTATATATAGAGTATTCCATCTAAAAGCAGTAGAATACACACTTTTTTCTCCAGGAACATTCTCCAGGATAGATCACATGCTAGACCAAAATACATGCCTCAGTAAATTTAAGAAAATTGAAATCATATCAAGCATTTTTTATGACAACCATTCTATGAGACTAGAAATGAACAACAAGAAAAAAAGCTGTAAAAAGTACAAACACACTAAATGTAAAATAGATAGCTAGTGGGAAGCAGCCACATAGCACAGGGAGATCAGCTCAGAGCTTTGTGACCACTTACAGGGGTGGAATAGGGAGGGGGAGAGGGAGACACAAGAGAGAGGAGATATGGGGATATATGTATATGTATAGCTGATTCATTTTGTTATAAAGCAGAAACTAACACACCATTGTGAAACAATTATATTCCAATAAAGATGTTTAAAAAAAATGTACAAACACGTGGAGACTAAACAATATGCTACTAAACAGCCAATGGATCAATGAAGAAATTAAAGAGGAAATAAGAAGGTACCTATAGACAAATGAAAATGAAAACACAACATCCCAAAACTTATGGGATGTAACAAAAGCAGTTCTAAGAGGGTGGTTTATAGCAATACAAGCTTATCTCAAGAAACAAGAAAAATCTCAAACAACCTAACCTTGAAGGAATTAAAAAATGAAAAACAAACAAAACCCAAATAGTAGAAGGAAAGAAATCATAAAGATAAGAGCAGAAATAAATGAAATAGAGACTAAAAAAATAGAAAAAAATCAATGAAACTAAAATCTGGTTCTTTGAAAAGATAAACAAAATTGATAAAACTGTAGTCAGACTCAAAGAAAGAAAGGAAGAGGGCTCAAATAAATGAAATCAGAAATAAAAGTAAAGTGACATCCAACACCATAGAAATACAAAGAATCATAAGACACTACCTCAATTAACAATACACCAATAAAATGGACAACTAGAATAAATAGACAACTTCAAAGAAGGGTACAATCTCCCAAGAAGGAACAAGGAAGAAATATAAAATATAAACAGAAAAATTACCAGTAATGAAAATAAATCAGTAGTATAAAATCTCCCAACAAAGAAAAGTCAAGGATCAGGTGGCTTCACAGGTGAATTCTACCAAATATTTAGAGAAGAGTTAATATCTATCCTTGTGAAACTATTCCAGAAGACTGCAGAGGAAGGAACACTTCCAAACTCATTCTATGAAACAAGAAGCACTCTAATACCAAAACCAGACAAAGATATAAAAAAGAAAAGTACTGGCCAATGTCATGATGAGCATAGATACAAAAATTCTCAACAAAATACTTGAACACTGAATCCAACAATACATTAAAAGGATCATACACCATGATCAAGTGGCATTTATCCCAGGGAGGCAAGGTTTTTTCAGTATCCATGAATCAATCAGTGTGATACACCACATTAACAAACTGAAGAATAAAAACCATATGATCATCTCAATAGATGCAGAAAAAGCTTTTGGTAAAATTTAACATCCATCTGTGATAAAAACTCTTCAGAAAGTGAGTATAGAGGAAACATACCTCAACATAATAAAGGGCATATATGACAAACCCACAGCTAACATCATATTCAATGATGAAAAGATGAAAGCATTCCCTAGGAGATCAGGAAGAAGACAAGGCTGTCCACTCTTGCCACTTTCATTCAACATAGTTTTGGAAGTCTTAGCCACAGCAATCAGAGAAGAAAAAGGAATAAAAGGAATCCAAATTGGAGAGGCAGAATTAAAAATGTCACTGTTTGCAGATGACATAATATTTTACATAGAAAATCCTTAAGAAGCCAACAGAAAACTACTAGAGTTCATCAGTAAACTGGTAAATTGGCAGGATACAAAATTAATACATAGAAATCTCTTGCAGTTCTATACACTAACAATGAGATATCATAAAGAGAAATTAGAAAACAATCCCATTTATGATTCCATCAAAAAGAATAAAAAACCTAGGAATAAACCCATCTATGGAGGCAAAAACCTGTACTACAAAAACTGTAAGACACTGATGAAAGAAATGGAAGACAACACAAACAGATGGAAAGATATACCATGTTCTTGTATTGGAAGAATCAATGTTGTTAAAATGACCATACTACCCCAGGCATCTACAGATTCACTGCAATACCTATCAAAATACCAAAGGCTTTTTTATTCTCAGAACCAGAGCAAATAATTTTAAATGGGAACAAAAAAGTGACCCCACATATCCAAAACAATCTTGATAAAGAACAGATCTGGAGGGACTCATGCCCCCCTGACTTCAGACTATACTACAAAGCTACAGTAATCAAAACATTATGATGCTTGCACAAAAAGAGACACATAGATTAATGGAACAGGGTAGAAAGCCCAGAAATAAACACATGCACTTATGCTCCATTAATCTATGACAATGGAGGCAAGAATATACAATGGAGAAAATACAGTCTCTTCAATACTTTGTGCTGTGAAAACAAGACAGCTACATGTAAAAGAATGGAATTAGAATATTCTCTAACAGCATACACAAAAATAAACTCAAAATGGATTAAAGACTTAAATGTAAGACTGGATAGTATACAACTCCTAGTGGAAAACATAGGGAGAACACTCTTTGAAATAAATCATAGCAATATTTTTTTTGGATCTGTCTCCTAAAATGAAGGAAATAAAAGCAAAAATAAACAAATGGAACCTAATTAAACTTAAAAGTTTTTGCACAGCAAAAGAAACCATTGACAAATTGAAAAGACAACCCTCTGATTGGGAGGAAATATTTGCAAGTAATATGACCAATAAGGGATAAATGTCCAACATATATAAACAGCTCATACAACTCAACATAAAAAAAAAAAAAAACTGGGCTTCCCTGGTGGCGCAGTGGTTGAGAGTCTGCCTGCCGATGTAGGGGACACGGTTTCATGCCCCGGTCTGGGAGGATCCCACGTGCCACAGAGTGGCTGGGCCTGTGGGCCATGGCCACTGGGCCTGCACGTCTGGAGCCTGTGCTTCACGGCGGGGGAGGCCACAGCACTGAGAGGCCCACGTACCACAAAAAAAAAAAAGCACAAAAAAACAAAACAAAAAAAACCCCCAAAACCCAATTACAATATGGTCAGAAAAACCGTATAGACATTTTTCCAAAGAGGAAAGGCAGATGGCCAACAGGCACATGAAAATATGTTTCAGCATCAATAATCATCAGAGAATTGCAAGTCAAAATCACAATGAGATTGTGGTTTTATCACCTCACTCCTGCCAGAATGGCTATCATCAAAAAAGAACACAAATAACAAATATTGGTGAGGTTATGGAGAAAAGGGAACCCTTGTACACTGTTTTTGGGTATGTAGGTTAGTGCAGCCACTTTGGAAAATACTATAGAGGTTTCTCAAAATACTAAAAATAGAACTACTGTATGACCCAACAATTCAATTCCCGGGTACCTATGTGAAAAAATACAAACACTAATTCAAAAAGATACATGCACCCAATGTTCATAGCAGCATTATTTACAATTGCCAAGATGTGCAACCTACGTGTCCATCAACAGATGAATGGATAAAGTAGATGCAGTACATATATACGATGGAATGCTACTTAACCATAGAAAAGAATGAGATTTTGCCATATTCAGTGACATGGATGGACTTGGAGGCTATTATGCTAAGTGAAATAGCAAACAGAAAAAGACAAATACTGTATGATATCACTTATACGTGGAGTCTAAAAAAATTACAACAAACTAGTGAATATAACAAAAAAAGAAATAGACAAAGATATAGAGAACACACTAGTGGTTACCAGTGTTGTCGGGCAATATAGGAGTGGGGAAGTGGGAGACACAAACTATTACTGGATGTAAGATAGGCTCAAGTATGTATTGTACAACACAGGGAATATAGCCATTATTTTGTAATAACTGTAAAGGAAAAGTAAACTTTAAAAATTGCATAAAAAACTTAAAAATTAAAAATCTAATGGAGAGTGATCTGACTGACTTTTAGATGTCTCTGTAAGCAGTTTAAACAGATAACATCTCCAAGTAGTCACTTAGACAACTTGAAGTAACTGAAGTTCTGATTCTTCATTTTTATTATCACTGTGGTACCACTGTGGGTCACAGTCATGAATTGTAGGTGAAGGGAGTTGGAACAATTTTGAACTCCTAAAAACATATTTAGAAACAAATGAATGTAACCAAATCTACTTGTTTTGAAGGCCACTGTTAAAGAGAGAATTAAAAAAAATAAATTCCCCTTAATATTCAATATTAATTAAAGATAAGAAATAACAAATGGGCTAAATTAAAAGCTCATATATATTATTATAACTCAGTAACCACTGCACAAAGTTTAAACCTCAGAATAACAAATTATTTGGGGAGAAGAAGAGAATTTTGTTACTGAAAATGTTCTAATTTCTGGCTTATGATGATCAAAAAATGTAAAGTAATTACAGTCTTTTTCTTATTTCTAAAAGCAAAGCACCCCTATTTCCTGCACTGTTGGGGAATCTTCTCCCACCACCTTGACCTTTTTTTCTTTTCCTGACTGGATGTTATCCATTGGTGACAAAGTCATTTACTATTAAGACAAATGTGTCTCTTGGGATGTCCATTCCCAAGTGAAAGAATAGTTAAAAGAAAAATCCTGATCTGGGTAGGTGCATCACAGTAGTTGATAGTTTACATTCAGGAATAATGTACTAGACTTTCTATGTGTAAGGGATTTCTCTATGGTTCAAGTCTTCTGTCTTTGTGTTTAATTAACTCTTTGTGATTTTCTCCAAAATAAACATATACATCTTTTGTTGATTTATACTTAGTTACCTTATATTGTTAATTAGGAGTTTTTATCTGTAAAAAAGAAGATAATTTCTACACTCTAATAAGTCCATTCATGTCTCTGTGTTGGCTTTCAGTCCACAAACATGCTGACCTATTTTATTGTTTTTTATACTTCCTCTCGGATCATTAATATTGAATATATTAATATTGAATATATTAATGATCTCTCGGATCATTAATATTGAATATAAATTCAATGCATATTTCTTATTGAATTGATTAGAACAGCCAGTAGAGTGTGACTTAGAGGCAAAACTAATGGGCCTCCCTTTATTGTCCCAATTTAATGGAAATATTTAAAGAGTGTCACCATAAGTATAATGAATGCTATTGGTAAAGATTTTTAAAAATATTACAATATTTTCTCTCTATTCCCTGTTACTTGAGATGTTTTTAATCATAAATGGGTTATGAATTTTTCAAATGTTTTAAAATATCTCTTACAATGACCATGTTTCTTTCCTTCTTTTAATCTATGGAAAGTAAGATAAAAAATTTTTCTGTCAATGAATTCCTAAGATATATTACTTAACTATGATGTATTTTCCATTATACAAAAGTACATTCCTAGAATTTCCTTTAGGAATGTTACATCTATGTTAATAGGTAATATTTACCTATAGTTTTCTTTTATTACACAAACATTTTGTTTGTTTTACAATCAAGTTATACACTCGTGATAAATTATTTGGATGTATGTCCCTCCTTGTTTAACTCTCTGAGAGAGGGATTGTCTTTGCCTTGAAGCTGGGTTCAAACTCATTGGCAAAACTATCTTTTCCAGTTGTAGTTTGCCTTCTTTTTAAAGGAAAATATCTTATTTTTACAGGTCCAACTACATAAATATCCATGGTTGTATTAAGAGTTTCTATTTCTACTCAAATCAATATTGGTAATTATTATTATTTTGTTAGACAATAAATTATCTCATGTAAGTTTTCAAATTCATCATAAAGATTTTATTTTACTATCATACTTTAAAAATATTCTATTCTTTTTGTTTTATATCTATTTATTAATTCTTAATACTGTTTATTTATACTTTTGACAAAAAGTACAAATGATTCATCCTGGTAGAAGTATATACATTTATTTTTTTTAATTTACAAAGAAACTGCTTGTAATTTTGGTGCTTCTTTGTATTATTTCTGGCTTTAAATTTCATGAATTCCTACATATCTTTAGTATTATATTTTTCATACCCAGTTTAATTATATCATGTCATTTTTCCAGCTTCTTGAAGTCAATGCATAGCTCATTTAAAGCTATGCATTTACTTTTAAATGACTTTAGCTGCAACCCAAGTACTTTCATTTTCATTTGTTTCTATTTATTTGGAATTTCCATTTTGATATGCTTTTTAACCCATAAGTTACTTAGTAATGTTTTTGTAAGTTTGTAAACCTCAATTGTCAGTTTCAAATTTAATTGATTTACAATAATGTGCTATATATGAGCTATCAATTATTTGATATAGCTTGAGACTTCCTTTGAAATCTATTATGTAATCAATTTATGTAAAGTGGCCACATGTAAACATATATTAAGTTGTTAATTGTGATAATCAATTCTTCTATTTCCTTGCTAAATTTTTGTATAAGCAAGAATTCATAGCTTACAATAAAAATGAATTTAAAAATATTTGAAGTTGATAATGGATTTACTAAACTATTGTAAAATAATCCTGAGAATTTTGCCTTATGTATTTGAAGGTTTCTTGTCAGCTTACATTATTTTCTTTGTACATTTTCTCATTCATTAATGTAATGATGATATATTTATTATAAGGAATTCTAATTTAAGGTATCTTTTGTATGTTATTAAAATTTTTGCATCAACATTCTTAGGTCAATGTTTCATAGATTAGTTTTCTGTCTCCCTTGATTTTCATCATTTTTATGTAGTTTTTTTCAAACTAAATCATTTGGGAGGGTTAAATAATTTCTTTACATTTACTGTTATTATTGATATATATTTAATTTATTTTTACTGGAGTATGATTTGTTTTTTATTTGTTTTCCTTTGCTTCAACTTTAAAAAATTTTTTCTACTGTCCTATGTCTGCATGAAATTTTCATCATATTCTACTCTCTTAAGTCTCTTTTGGTTTAAGAATTATAGGTTATATTTCTAGTTAGTTAGGCAGGTCTCTTAATTATTTAGCACAAAATGTTTAACATATATTTTTAAATAATATACTTCTAAAAATTTAAATTCCTTGTCCTTGACCAGCACAAGGAGCTTAAACATGTTTCACCTAACCATCAAAAACCTCCCTCCTTACCTTTTTATTGCTAGCTGTAGCTTTAGTTTTACATTTCTTATGCATAGTTAATTATTATTAATTTTTAGAGTCACAGTTAAATGTCTACATAATTGATTTACTAATTCTTTGCTTTTGTTTTGTCCCATAACATTCCAAAGTTATTATTTTTTTTTTATTGAAGTGAATACTTCAGTAATTGTTTATGCAAAGGATGTGAGAATGGTAAGCTTTGTTTTCCCAATGTATCTGATTATGTCTTTATTTTCCCTCATTCTTTTTTTTTTTTTTTTTTTGCATCTTTACTGGACTATAATTGTTTTACAATGGTGTGTTAGTTTCTGATTTATAACAAAGTGAATCAGTTATACATATACATATGTTCCCATATCTCTTCTCTCTTGCGTCTCCCTCCCTCCGACACTCCCTATCCCACCCATCTAGCTGGTCATCAAACACTGAGCTGATCTCCCTGTGTTATGCGGCTGCTTCCCACTAGCTATTTATTTTACGTTTGGTAGTGTATGTACGTCCATGCCACTCTCTCATTTTGTCACAGCTTACCCTTCCCCCTCCCCATATCCTCAAGTCCATTGTCTAGTAGGTCTGTGTCTTTATTCCCGTCTTACCCCTAGGTTCTTCGTGACATTATTTTTTTTTTCTTAGATTTTATATATATGTGTTAGCATACGGTATTTGTCTTTCTCTGACTTACTTTACCCTGTATGACAGACTCTAGGTCCATCCAACTCACTACAGATAACTCAATTTCGTTTCTTTTTATGGCTGAGTAATATTCCATTGTATATATGTGCCACATCTTCTTTATCCATTCATCCGATGATGGACACTTAGGTTGTTTCCATCTCCTGGATATTGTAAATATGGCTGAAATGAACATTTTGGTACATGACTCTTTTTGAATTACGGTTTTCTCAGGGTATATGCCCAGTAGTGGGACTGCTGGGTCATATGGTAGTTCTATTTGTAGTTTTTAAGGAACCTTCATACTGTTCTCCATAGTGGCTGTACCAATTTACATTCCCACCAGCAGTGCAAGAGTGTACCCTTTTCTCCACACCCTCTCCAGCATATATTGTTTCTAGACTTTTTGATGATGGCCACTCTGACCGGTGTGAGATGATATCTCAATGTAGTTTTGATTTGCATTCCTCTAATGATTAATGATGTTGAGCATTTTTTCATGTGTTTGTTGGCAATCTGTATATCTTCTTTGGAGAAATGTCTATTTAGGTCTTCTGCCCATTTTTGGATTGGGTTTTTTGGTTTTTTCTTATTGAGATGCATGAGCTAATTGTAAACTTTGGAGATTAATCCTTTGTCAGTTGCTTCATTTGCAAATATTTTCTGCCATTCTGAAGGTTGTCTTTTGGTCTTCTCTATGGTTTCCTTTGCTGTGAAAAAGCATTGAAGTTTCATTAGGTCCCATTTGTTTATTTTTGTTTTTATTTTCATTTCTCTAGGAGGTGGGTCAAAACGGATCTTGCTGTGATTTATGTCATAGAATGTTCTGCCTATGTTTTCCTCTAAGAGTTTGAAAGTTTCCAGCCTTACATTTAGGTCTTTAATCCATTTTGAGCTTATTTTTGTTTATGGTGTTAGGGAGTGTTATAATCTCTTACATATACCAGCCCTGTTTTCTCAGCACCACTTATTGAAGAGGCTGTCTTTTCTCCACTGTATATTCTTGCCTCCTTTATTAAATATAAGGTGACCCTATGTGTGTGGGTTTATCTCTGGGCTTTCTATCCTGTTCCATTGATATATATTCCAGTTTTTGTGCCAGTACAATACTCTCTTGATTACTGTAGCTTTGTAGTATAGTCTGAAGTCAGGGAGCCTGATTCCTCCAGCTCCGTTTTTCATTCTCAAGATTGCTTTGGCTATTCTGAGTCTTTTGTATTTCCATACAAATTGTGAAGTTTTTTGTTCTAGTTCTGTGAAAAATGCCAGTGGTAGTTTGGTAGGGATTGCATTGAATCTGTAGATTGCTTTGGGTGGTAGAGTCATTTTCACAATGTTGATTCTTCCAATCCAAGAACATGGTGTATCTCTCCATCTATATGTATCATTTTTAATTTCTTGCATCAGTGTCTTATAATTTTGTGCATACAGGTCTTATGTCTCCTTAGGTAGGTTTATTCCTAGATATTTTATTCTTTTGTTGCAATCATATCATTATTCTGAATGCTTCTTCAGGTAGACTGCCTATTTCCTCTTCATTTGTTAGGTCTGCTGGGTTTTTGTCTTGCTCCTTCATCTGCTGTGTATTTTTCTGTCTTCTCATTTTGCTTATCTTACTGTGTTTGTGGTCTCCTTTTTGCTGGCTGCAGGTTTGTAGTTACCGTTGTTTTTGGTGTCTGTCCCCACTGGCTAAAGTTGGTTCAGTTGGTTGTGTAGGCTTGCTGGGGGAGGGGACTAGTGCCTGTGTTCTGGTGGGTGAGGCTGGATCTTGTCTTTCTGGTGAGCAGGTCCACGTCTCGTGGTGTGTTTTGGGGTGTCTGTGGACTTATTATGATTTTAGGCAGCCTCTCTGCTGATGGGTGTGGTTGTGTTCCTGTTTTGCTAGTTGTTTGGCATAAGGTGTCCAGAACTGTAGCTTGCTTGTCATTGAGTGAAGCTGGGTGCTGGTGTTGAGATGGAGATCTCTGGGAAGTTTTCACCATTTGATATTACGTGGAGCTGGGAGGCGTCTTGTGGACCAGTGTCCTGGAGTTGGCTCTCTCACCTCAGAAGCACAGCACGGACTCCTAACTGCAGCACCAAGAGCCTTTCATCCACATAGCTCAGAATAAAAGGGAGAAAAAGTAGAAAGAAGAAAGAAAGGAAGAAAGAGGATAAACTAAAATAAAGTTATTAAAATAAAAAATAAGTATTAAAACAAATTTTTTATAAGTAAAAAAACACACAAACAAACAAATAAAACCGGATGGATAGAACTGAAGGCCAAATGGCAAAAGCAAAGCTATATAGACAAAATCTCACACAGAAGCATGCACATACACACTTACGAAAAGAGGAAAAGGGGAAAAAATAATCTTGCTCTCAAAATCCACCTTCTCAATTTGGGATGATTTGTTGTCTATTCATGTATTCCACAGATGCAGGGTACATCAAGTTGTTTGTGGAGATTTAATCTGCTGCTCCTGGGAAAGATTTCCCTTTCTCTTCTTTGTTCTCAGATCATCCGGGGCTCAGCTTTGGATTTCGCCCCACCTCCGTGTAGTACGCTATAGGGCGTCTGTTCTTTGCTCAGACAGGACGGGGTTAAAGGCACAGCTGACTCGGGGGCTCTGGCTCACTCAGGCCGGGGGGTGGGAGGGATGGGGTGCAGATGCGGGATAAGCCTGAGGTGGCAGAGGCTGGTGGGACGTTGCACCAGCCTGAGGTGCGCCATGCATTCTCCTGGTGAAATTTTCCCTGGATCCCAGGACCATGGCAGTGGCGGGCTGCACAGGCTCCCCGGAAGGGAGGTGTGGATAGTGACCTGTGCTCGCACACATGCTTCTTGTTGGCTGCAGCAGCAGCCTTAGTGTCTCATGCCCGTCTCTGCAGTCCACGCTGTTAACCGTGGCTCGCACCCATCTCTGGAGCTCCTTTAAGCAGCGCTCTTAATCCCCTCTCCTCACGCAAGAGAAGAAAATGTCTCTTGCCTCTTCGGCAGCTCCAGACTTTCCCCCGGACTCCCTCCCAGCTAGCCGTGGTACACCAAACCCCTGCAGGCTGTGTTTACGCCGCCAATCCCAGTACTCTCCCTGAGCTCCTACCGAAGCCCAAGCCTCAGCTCCCAGCCCTGCCCTCCCCGGCGGGTGAGCAGACAAGCCTCTCAGGCTGGTGAGTGCAGGTTGGCACCTATCATCTGTGCGGGAATCTCTCCACTTTGACCTCCACACCCCTGTTGCTGTGCTCTCTTCTGCAGTTCCGAAGCTTCCCCCTCCGCCATCCACAGTCTCCGCCCACAAAGGGGTTTCCTAGTGTGTGGATACCTTTCCTCCTTCACAGCTCCGTCCCAGTGGTGCAGGTCCCATCCCTATTCTTTTGTTTCTGTTTTTTCTTTTTTCTTTTGCCCTACCCAGGTACGTGGGGAGTTTCTTGCCTTTTGGGAGGTCTGAGGTCTTCTGCCAGCAGTCAGTAGGTGTTCTGTAGGATTTGTTCCCCGTGTCGATGTATTTCTGGTGTATCTGTGGGGAGCAAGGTGATCTCCGTGTCTTACTCTTCCACCATCTTCCCCCTCTCTTTCCCTCATTCTTAACTATGCACTCTAGAGAACATTCCTGCAGGTTATCTGATTCTGATTCTAGGGGTGGATTTGAGGCTTTTAAGCTTTTGAGCTTTAAGTGAATTTAAAACTTCGTAAGTTGTGTATAAATGATAGCCTTGCAAAATAACACTTGTCTGTGGACATAAAAACTCTGTCCAGTAGCGATTCAGTTGACTTTCTTTTCCTGCTGGAAGAAGATAGTTATGCCTCAATTTGCACATTACTTTCAATATTCCTGATGCATACATGTGTCTACTCTTTGTATTATCCTTTGAACTGCTTGTAACATCCTACTGGTTACCTGATTAACAATGAGTTAAATACACTGTTTAACAGGTGGTCATTTTGTATCTCTATGAAAGTCATTATTTTACTATATTTTGAAAATTATCCTTTAACACACATATTATTTGGAAGGAATAATCATGAAATTAGTTTGGGCATGCTAAGTTTTAAGTGTCTATCAGACTGAGAGAAGATGTTGAGTGGGCAATTGGATTTTTACTTGTTTAAGAAAGTTCTGGTTTGCAGCTATGTATTTGGGAACTATAAGCATATAGATGATATGTAAACTTGTGTGGATGAACTCACCACAGGATGATTGTAAGTAGATATGAGAACTAAGGCCTAAACTCTGACATATCATTTCTGTGTCAATAGAATAATATCTTAAATATGTTTCAATTTAAACTGTTTAAAAACACCAAATGAAGTATGTTTATCTCATCAATTTGCCTTTAAAACTGTGTATTATGTGCAGCTATATGTCAACTACAAATTGGCACTTACCATTGGCACTTGGCATCTAACTCTATAAGGATTAAGTCATGAGCTGCTGCAGCCACTGACTTTCAACAACCCCTGAAAGGAGTTCAGGGTGGAGAGCAGAAATGAGGCACTCTGTACTCTGGGAAAAACTGTCAGAACAGGTCTTCAGATAGTTAAATATTTTCAGGAGATGATCTTATGAGGCCAATTCTTACATCTCATCATGTCTAAAAAGGCATGAAAATCCTTCATGGTGACGTCTGCTCCTTGTGACTAGCAGTAACCTTCATGAGACTAGCAGAAACCTTCTGCAAAAAAAATATGTGTTTGATTGCATGTACTCCCCCTTCACCAAAATCACATATATACTGACCCTCTGCCCTGCCTCTTTGGAGCAGTTTCTCAGAGCTATCTGAGATGCTGTCTCCTGGGTTATAGTCCTCATTTTGCCCAAAGTAAAACTTAACTCACAACTCTCATGTTGTTCGTTTTTTTAAGTCAGAACATAGAAGACAATAAATATGCGTTGAGTGCATCTATTCATTCATTTCATGAACCATTTATTTTCTTATTCTATCAATATTTATTGAATTAAATACCATCTATCTCTGGTCCAAGTCTAATCATGGTCAACTCAAAAATTTATAATTGGTTAAGCTTACTGACACATATCAGTGTTCATTTCCTTCTAGGCTTTACTCTGGTATTTTTCAGATGATTGTAGGTTCACATGGTAGAAGTTTCACTCTTTCTCTTAGAAAACTGGTTCATATTACATTATCTTCTTCTGGCATGTGATTATCTCTAACACTCTGTATCAGGCTAATTCAACTCTATATCAATAAGTTATTATCCCAAGTGTCATCTTCTTTGATAATTGTATATATAGACTGTGCATACCTTATCAAGCTGGCTTTTTATCATCTTAGCCTTCTTGATCTGTTTTGTAGGGGCAAAATGATAGACAATTTACAAACATTCTTTTCTTTGCTAGGCTGACAACAAGGAGAAAAATTAAAAGGTCAAATTCATTTATGACTATAACTTTCTAAAATGGTGAAGAAAGTAATTTTCCTAGGCAATTTAATTTCATAAGTCACCAGACAAACAGCACTCCCCAAAAGCTCCAATCAGTCTTAGTGTTCTTTCACTGAAAACACTATTTGACTTTAAAGTACAGAGCCATTAAGAGTCTCCAGTGAAAAAGGCAATATCACAGATATTTTTTACATAAATTTGCAAAAATCAGATAAGCAGTTTACACATTAGCATCTTGCATGCTTGAGTTGATAACATCTAACAGATCCAAAATTTAAGAACATTCTTGGTCACACTAGAAGAACCCAATAAAATTCTAAGTCAGGAGCCCATAAAAGAATCCACAAAAGACTCCTAATTGAAGAATATATCCAGAATACTAGGTAAGAATCTATTTGGCATTCAGGGATAGGAAACATTTTAGGTATAGAAATACATGTTTAAATATAAGATATGATTATTTATAATAGCAAAAAAGAGTATGTTGAGAAAATATAATTACAGATACGAAGTTCAAGAAACAGAGAATCCTTATTATTAATATTTAAATTAATTAAATTAATTAAATTAATATTTACTGTGGGTTTCATGCTGTCTTGTGTTGACAAAATAAACTTCTTGAAAGCAAAAATCCAATCTTTTTGATCAATTTCAGTTTCACATAGCTCTTTTATATAGGTCCTACAACATGTGAATTTTCAACTGCATTTCAGTGACAGTTTTTACCATAATACCAAATGTCCTTCAGGGTGCATTTTAAGATTCAATTGCTTCTTGTCCTTAATAGATATAATCAAGTAAGTCATGCAACCCATTAAAAGAATAATGTAAATTTGGACACTTCTCCACCTATTGCTTCAGGCCACTGAGTCTTTTCTTGTGCTATGTCCTCTTCTTGAAATGTCCTTTCTTAAGTTATTTATCTAGGTGATACTCTTAATAATTCTTATTTGCTTTACCTGTTCCATACTACAGGTATTATTTCTTTACTACTTCAGTCTGATTCAATCATTCTTTTTTCTAACAGCAGTTTCTACACTGTTACAACTTTACCCAGGCCTTTGATTTTTTGTCCACCAAAGTGTAAACTGTAAACTCCCTGTAAACATGCACCATTCATTTTGACCGTTAGAAATCTGACAACATTCCCTGTTTGGGGAATTTCCTACCTTGTGAGGCTTCATGGGAGAAAATATGTCCCCCTATGAAAGACAAAAATACTGGATTATCTGCTTTTCAAGTTCTCTCACATCTGTGGTCTGGGAAAGTGGACTGGATCCCATAAATCAGACACACAGTCAAGACTTTGACTGAAGAGCTCAAGAGGAACCTGATGGTAGCTCTGTTTCTATCTCTGGAAGTAAGAGAATCAGAGACTTAAACGTGGAACTCCTAGCTCATAAACACAGGGGGACATATTTCAGCATCTGGTTGTGGTCCTGGCTGTTTGAGCCTGGTTCTCCAGCCTTCCTAACAATTCTATGAGCTATCTAAAAAAAATTTCTAATAAACTCCTTTTCATCATAATCAGCTAAATCCTTTGGCTTCCCAGGAGTAAAGATTATGTTTTTGTTTTCCTCAGTGTTTCTATCAACTTTAATGATCTCTGACTAAGAAAAATTTTCTTATCCTTAGAATATTTCTTAGAATATTTCTTATTCTTAGAATTCTAAGAATATTTCTTAGAATATTTCTTATTCTTAGAATATTTGGCATTCTAAACCACCTTCATTGGGCACCTGTCTTTTAGGTAGTAGTAGACTTATATTGTGTACTTGCAAGGCAATGATAGAGCTGTATTGGGAGGGAGAAGAGGAAAATAGAAGAGAGGAAGGGATACAGTACCAACTGGCAATTTGCCTTTCATAAGGTAATCCATAAGGTCCTTAGTACACCAATTCTTTTGTTGACAATTGCCACATTCACACTGACCTATAAATATGCAAATTTTACTTTATGGACCTCACTGTTCTCTGGCTGGAAAAATCAAAATGCCACAAACAGCACTTGTTCTCTGGAAATTGAGTACAAGAGATTCTTCTGTCTTCATCAAGGTGTTAATGAGCTAGGTCAGATGTTTTTAGATTTTCATCATATTAATCAGAAAAAAACCTTATAGTTAACTTGACTTCCTTTTTCCAAAGTATTAAAATATAACCTTTGGCAATAAACTGAAGCATTGCTTATCTGTTGTTGGGATACTATTTTCCTCCTCTAGTCAATAAAATACTTATGATAGAAAGAGAGAAAAATAATGTTTGACCAAATGCCCATCTGGAAGGTATTCACTGTTACCAGAATATTAGCTTTCATAAGCTACTGCAGCATAGCAAAACTAAAAGGAAATATAGTCTGAAGAATTTCTTTTGCAATTGTGGAAAATTTTACCTAATGTCAAGAACTCAAACATTTAAGTTCATATAGAAAATTAATGGTAAAATATGGGCAGGTGTATTGTATCATATTTTCATTAATTTTGTTTATTTCCCTAAATAAAGGTTCCATTGTGGCTATTTGATTCACATTGTCCTTAGCAAAATATGTTTAATTTCTCACTCTACACCCTTGTGTGTAATTGTTCTTTCATGCTTGAAAATTATCTCTCTCTCTCTCTCTCTCTCTCTCTCTCTCTCTCTCAAAGCCATCAGTAATGAGAGTTCTAGAATGAGCCTAAAGAGGAGTTTAGGGCTATTATATTATGTCTGGAGAACTTGGTAGATCAGGATACTAGAAGCCTATGGAGAACAAACTCATATATCCCCATAAACAGATGGGCACTAAGGACTGAAAGAACCTACTCTCTCCCACCACCAGCTTACTGACTATAAAACCTGACATTACTATTCTGTTTTCCTCATTAGCATAACAATATTATTCCAGGAAATTCTCCCTCATGTAAATTACCTGATTATTCATTACAAGAACTCCTCAAAAGACTCATCAACTTTTCAATAGAATTTTGCCTTTTTATTTTCATCAGTTCTCCCATGCTACCATAATCCTTATCTAATGTTTTTTGAAATAATTTTTTATTGGAATATACTTGATTTACAATGTTTTGTTATTTTCTGCTGTACAGCAAAGTGAATCTGTTATATATATACATATATCCACTCTTCTTTAGATTATTTCCCCATATAGGTCATTACACAGTATTGAGTAGAGTTCCCTGTTGTATACATTAGGTCCTTATTAGTTATCTATTTTATATATAATAGTGTGTATATGTCAATCTCAATATCCCAACTTATCCTATCCCCTTTCCTACTTGGTAACCATAAGTGTTTTCTTTTTTTCTATATCTGTGACTCTATTTCTGTTTTGTAAATAAGTTCATTTGTACCTTTTTTTTTTTTTAGATTCCACATGTAAGTGATATCATATGATATTTGTCTTTCTCTGTCTGAGTAACTTCACTCAGAATGACAATCTCTAGATCCATCCATGTTGCTGCACGTGGCATTATTTCATTCTTTTATATGGCTGAGCAATAGGCCATTGTATATACGTATCACATCTTCGTTATCCATTCAACCATCAATGAACATTTAGGTTGCATCCATGTCCTGGTTATTGTTAAAAGTGTTATGATGAACATTGGGGTGCATGTATCTTTTCTACTATGGTTTTCTGCAGATATATGCCCAGGAGTGGGATTGTTGCCTGATATTGTAGCTCTATTTTTAGTTTTTTAAGGAACCTCCATACTGTTTTCCATAGCGTCTATACCAATTTACACTCCCACCAGCAGTGTAGGAGAGTTCCTTTTTCTCCATACCCTCTCCAGCATTTATTGTTTGTAGCCTTAGAGAAAGAAGAAGAAAAAAAAAACACTTAAAGTTAGTAGAAGAAAAGAAATCATTAAGACCAGAGCAGAAATAAATGAAATACAGAGAAAGAAAACAATAGCAAACCTCAATGAACTAAAAGCTGGTTCTTTGAGAAGATAAACTAAATGGATAAAACTTTAGCCAGACTCATCAAGAAAAAAAAGGAGAGGACTAAAATCAATAAAATTAGAAATGAAAAATTACAACTGACACTACAGAAATACAAAAGATAATCAGAGACTACTACAAGCAAACGTATGTCTATAAAACGGGCAACCTAGAAGAAATGGACAAATTCTTAGAAGTTACAACCTTTCAAGATTGAACCAGGAAAAAATAGAAAATATGAACAGACCAATCACAAGTACTGAAATTGAAGCTATGATTAAAAAACTGCCAAGAAACAAAAGTCCAGGACCAGATGGCTTCACAGGTTAATTCTATCAAACATTTAAAGAAGAGTTAACACCTATCTTTCTGAAACTTCTCCAAAAATTACAGAGGAGGGAACACTCCCAAGCTCATTGTATGAAGCCACAATCACCCTGATACCAAAACCAGAAAAATATATTACAAAAAAAGAAAATTACAGGCCAATATCACTGATGAGCATAGATTCAAAAATCCTCAAGAAATTAGCAAACAGAATCCAACAACACATTAAAAGGATCAGACACTATGATCAAGCGGCTTTTATCCCAGGGATGCAAGGCTTCTTCAATATTTGCAAATCAATCAGTGTGATACACCACATTAACAAACTGAAGAACAAAAAACATATCATCATCTCAATAGATGCAGAAAAAGTTTTCAACAAAATTCAACACTGATTTATGATAAAAACTTTCCAGAAAGTGGGCCTAGAGGGAACCTACATCAACATAATAAAGGCAATATATGACAATCCCACAGCTAACATCATTCTCGATGGTGAAAAACCGAAAGAACTTCTCTAAAATTAGGAACAAAACAAGGATGTCCACTCTTGCCACTATTATTCAAAATAGTTTTGGAAGTCCTAGCTACAGCAATCACAGAAGAAAAAGAAATAAAAGGAATACAAATTGGAAAAGAAGGAGTAAAACTGTCAGTTTGCAGATGACATGATACTATACATAGAAAATCCTAAAGATGCTACCAGAAAACTACTAGAGCTCATCAATGAATTTGGTAAAGTTGCAGGATACAACATTGATGTGCAGAAATCTCTTGCATTCCTACACATTAACAGCAAAATATCAGAAAGAGAAATTAAGGAAACAATCCCATTTACTATCAGATCAAAAAATAGAATACCTAGGAATAAACCCACCTAAGGAGGTAAAAGACCTGTACTCAGAAAACTATAAGATACTGATGAACAAAACAAAAGATGACACAAACAGATGGAGAGATACACCATGTTCTTGGATTGGAACAATCAATATTATCAAAATGACAATACTACCCAAAGTAATCTACAGATTCAATTAAATTCCTATCAAATTACCAATAGTTTTTTTCACAGAATTAAAACAAAATAGTTTTACAATTTGTATGGAAACACGAAAGACCCCAAATATCAAAAGCAATCTTGAGAAAGAAAAACAGAGCTGGCTGAATCAGGTTCCCTGACTTCAGACTGTACTACAAAGTGACAGTCATTAAAACAGTACGTTACTGGCACAAAAATAGAAATATAGATCAATGGAACAGGATACAAAATCCAGAGATAAACCCACACACCTAAGGTCAATCTATGACAAAGGAGGCAATAATATAAAATGGTGAAAAGACAGTCTCTTCAATAAGTGGTTTTGGGAAAACTACATGTAAAAGAATAAAATTAGAATATTCTCTCTATCACCGTACACAAAAATAAACTCAAAATGCATTAAAGACCTAAATGTAAGACTGGTTACTGTAAAACTCTTAGAGGAAAACATAGAACACTCTCTGACAGAAATCACAGCAATATCTTTTTGGATCCATCTTCTAGAGTAATGAAAATAAAAACTTTTGCACAGCAAAGAAAACCATAAACAAAATGAAAAGACAACCCACAGAGTGGGAGAAAATATTTGCAAATGAAGTGAACAACAAGGGATTAATCTCCAAAATATACAAACAGTTTATGTAGCTAAATATCAAAAAGCAAACAACCCAATCAAAATATGGGTAGAAGACCTAAATAGACATTTTCCCAAGGAAGACATACAGATGACCAAAAAGCACAAGAAAATATGCTCAAAATCACTAATTATTAGAGAATGTGAAGTAAAACTATAGTGTGGTATCACCTCATACCAGTCAGAATGGCCATCATCAAAAGGCCTTCTCGAATCCTAATCAAATTCCCACTTTGAAATATTTGTCTTAAACCAAACTTCACATTCTTAATAAATCCCTTCCTTGCTTTTTCCCTTTGGTGACATTCCAAAGGTCTGCCCAGGTAGGATTCTCATTTACTGTTGTAAGAGATAAATACCTATTTTATCAACGGGTTGTGTTGATGATATTGAGGGAGAGGGCATTTGATACTGCACAAAGACTGAAGAGTTTTCTGGGAGAAAATGTGTCCTCATGGAGGAAGGAGCCCAGAATCATGAACTTTAAGAAATCAAATGTGAGTCATTGAGATTGCAAATCTCCATATAGCAAAGTGCTTTTAACATATTTTGTCTTCTGGGTTGGGCCAACATTAGAAGAATAACCAAAACTTAATTAGAAACCCTATAGCATATTGAGGTAAAAACAATGTTATTCTTGTTAGTCAAGGTTATCAGGAGACAAATGATTGAGTAACATATAGTGGGGAAAAGTAAAGATTGCTGGAAATTTCACCCAATTAAAAAAAAATAATAATCTTAGCAAGTACAAAGAGCTGAGTGGTCCCTTGGTGACAGCAGCAGTCTGTAAGTATTCTATGGAGAACACAGTAATTGGTTGCAGCTCAGATCAAATCACTCTTAGATTCTGTCTCTTACATAACTTCCAGGCTTCCTGACTTCTGACAAATTCCCAGTATAAGTTAAACATCCACCTGTGAATGCTCTGAACCCAAGGGTAGTTGCATGTTATAGAGATATGGCTGCTGGAAGCTCATCTTGAGGAAAAAACTTTTTTTTCATGTGGGTTTCTCTGATTAATATTATTAATGAAGAAGTTGATTATTTTTAATATTTACCAAAAATTTGTGGTTCTGCTTTTATAATTTTCTCTTTTTTGTGTTTTACTTATTTTCTATGGATATGCCCTTTTTTAATCTTATTGCCTAGAGTAAGTTTTCTTCTATTAAAGGTATAAATTTTTAGTCAGGCATATGTGGAGAAAATATTTTTTCTTATTGAGTTTTTGTCTTTTAATGTAATTTATAGCATTTTTGTCCTGTAGAAAAACATTTAATGTTTTGACGTCAAATCAGTAATTCTTTAATTTTTACAGTTTCTACCTTTGAAAATAAAGAATAGGTCCTTCCTAATCCCAAGAAAATATTATTATTGATTTATATTTTGTTCTGGTAATTTTATAATTACCTTTACTCTTAAAATTTGAAATCTACTTTTAGATTGTTTTGGTGTGAGGTATAGATCTTCATTTATTACCTTCCTAAACAATGTTATTTGAACAGTTTTTTATGAATGATTCTCATTCATCCACTAATTACTCTCTGTATAATGAAACGTTTTTAGAATCTAAAATCAGACTAGGATTGACTGTTTACTCCTCAGATATATTTTGTTTCTCTACTTGTTTTAGTTTGAATTACTGGTGCACTGCAAATATTTTAATGTTTAGTAGAGAATTGCTTCCTTACTATCCCTTTGTTCAAAATTATGGCCAATGGAAGGCCTTAATTATCTCAATAAACTATGGAATCATACGTCAACCTCCAAAAATCACTCACTAGAGGTTTTAATTGGAATTACACTGATTTATAAATTGAATTGATGAAAAATTTTAAATGTGTGTGTAATACAAAAGCTTGTGTAACTGAATTACAATCTTCAGTTGGAACTTTGTTAGTAGAAGATATTTAAAACAGATAAAATTATACCATTTCAAAGTTGTATAAGAGAGGGTATTTTGGTTATTAGCAACTGAAACTGATTCTGATAAACAACAGATGGCTTTACTGGAAAAATCAGTGTAGCTCCCAGAATCAAAGGAAGACCTGAGAATCTAAGGCTTAGGAAGGAAGAGCATCCAGAGATCTCTGGAAACCAAGAAAGAGGGACTTCTGACCCACGATCAGATGAGTCGTTTCCATTACCTTCTGATCTTTCCTCTATGGGTAATGTGTTTTGCTACAAAAGTTTTTGTTTGTTTTGCTTTATTTAAATCATAACATACATACCGACAATGTACAAAACACAAACGCAAAAGTCGAACACACAAAAACAAACAAAAAAACATACACACAAAAAAAATCCCTTAAATACATTGCTTAATTATTCATCACAAAGTGAACACTTGGATAATCACCACTGAAGTCAAAACAGTATTGTCAGCACCTTCCAATCTCTAATTATAGCCTTTTCAATCTCTACTCCCCTTTTCCTCCAAAAGGTAATTATACTGACTTTTAACATAGGATCATTTTGCCTGTTTTATAGTTTAATATCAATCAAATTATATGTCACATATTATTTTCATCTAGCTTCTTGGACTCACTATTATGTTTCCTAACCATGTAGCTGTAGTTTTTCTCTCTTTCTCTACAGTGTAGGAGAATATTCCATTGTATGTAATTTATTTAACTTTCCCCTCCCACTCTTCATGAACATTCATCTCTTATGAGTAATTCTGCTAAGGACATTCTTGTGCATTTCTCTTGGTGCATATCCTCTAGAGAGCATATATCTGAAGAGTGGAGTCAGTAGGGTGTGGCACATGTTTTCTTCTCTGATTGCTGTGGCTACAACTTCCATAACTATGTTAAATAATAGTGACGAGAGTGGGCAACCTTGTCTTCGTCCTGATCTTAGAGGAAATGCTTTCAGTTTTTCACCATTGAGAACAATGTTGGCTGTAGGTTTGTCATACACGTCTCTTATTATGTTGAGGTAAGTTCCTTCTATGCCCACCTTATGGAGAGCTTTTATTATAAATGGGTGTTGAATTTTGTCCAAAGCTTTTTCTGCAACTATTGAGATGATCATATTGTTTTTATTCTTTACTTGTTAATATGGCGTATCACATTGATTTGGGTATATTGAAGAATCCTTGCATTACTGGGATAAACCCCACTTGATCATGGTGTATGATTCTTTAATATGCTGTTGGATTCTGTTTGCTAGTATTTTGTTGAGGATTTTTGCATCTAAGTTCATCAGAGATATTGGACTGTAATTTTCTTCTTTTGTGATATCTTTGTCTGGTTTTAGTATCAGGGTGATGGTGGCCTTATAGAATGAGTTTGGGAGTGTTCCTACCTCTGCTCTATTTTAGAAGAGTTTGAGAAGGATAGGTGTTAACTCTTCTCTAAATGTTTGAGAGAATTTGTCTGTGAAACCAACTGTCCTTTGGCTTTTGTTTGTTGGAAGAATTTTAATCACAGTTTCAATTTCAGTGCTCATGATTGGCCTGTTTATATTCTCTATTTCTTCCTGGTTCAGTCTCAGAAAGTTGTGCTTTTCTAAGAATTTGTCTATTTCTGCCATGTTGTCCATTTTATTGGCATGTAGTTGCTTGTAGTAGTCTCTAATGATCCTTTGTATTTCTGCAAGGTCAATTTTTACTTCTCCTTTTTCATATCTAATTCTGTTGATTTGAGTCTTCTCCTTTTTTTCCCTGATGAGTCTGGCTAATGGTTTATATATATTGTTTATCTCCTTAGGGAACCAACCTTTAGGTTTATTAATCTTTGCTATTGTTCCCTTCATTTCTGTTTCATTTATTTCTGATCTGATCTTTATGATTCCTTTCCTTCTGCTAACTTTGGGTTTTTCTATTGTTGTTATTGTTCTTCTTCTGTTTCTAATTGCTTTATTTGTAAAGTTAGGTTGTTTATTTGAGATTTTTCTTGTTTCTTGAGGTAAGGTTGTATAGGTATATACTTCCCTCTTAGATCTGCTCTTGCTGCATCCCATAGGTTTTGGGTCATTGCGTTTTCATTGTCATTTGTTTCTAGGTATTCTTTTATTACCTCTTTGATTTCTTCAGTGACCTCTTGGTTGTTTAGTAGCATAACATTTAGCTTCCATGTGTTTGGGGTTTTTTACAGTTTTTATTTCCTGTAATTGATATCTAGTCTCATAGTGTTGTGTTCAGAAAAGATGTTTGATACGATTTCAATTTTCTTAAATTTATTGAGGTTTCATTTGTGACCCAAGGTGTGATCTATCCTGGAGAATGTTCCATGAGTACTTCAGAAGAAAGTGTACTCTGTTGTTTTTGGATGGAGTGCTCTATAAATATCAATTAAGTCCATCTGGCATAATGTGTCATTTAAAGCTTGTGTTTCCTTATTTATTTTCTGTTTGGATAATCTTTCCATTGGTGTAAGTTGGGTGTTAAAGTCAGCTAGTATTGTTGTGTTACTGTTAATTTTCCCTTTTATGGCTGTTAGCATTTGTCATATATTGAGGTGCTTCTATGTTGGGTGCAGAGATATTTAGAATTGTTATATCTTCTTCTAGGATTGATCACTTTATCATTAGGTAGTGTCATTCCTTGTCTCTTGTAAGAGTCTTTATTTTAAAATCTATTTTTTTCTGATATGAGTATTGCTACTCTGCTTTCTTTTAATTTCCATTTGCATGGAATATTTTTTTTCCATCCCCTCATTTTCAGTCTGTATGCGTCCCTACATCTGTAGTGGGTCTCTTGTTGACAGCATATACATAGGTCTTGTTTTTGTGTTGTCCATTCAGCCAGTCTGTGTGTTTTGGTTGGGGCATTTAATCCATTTACATTTAAGGTGATTATTGATATATATGTTCCTACTACCATTTTCTTAATTATCTTGGGTTTGTTTTTGTAGGTCTTTTTCTTCTCTTGTGTTTCCTGCCTAGAGAAGTTCCTTTAGCATTTGTTATAAAATGGTTTGGTGGTGCTAAATTCCCTTAACTTTTGCTTGTCTGTAAAACTTTTGATTTCTCCTTTGAACCTGAATGAGATCCTTGCTGGCTAGAGTAATCTTGGTTGTAGTTTTTTCCCTTTCATCACTTTAAATATATCTTGCCACTCTCTTCTGACCTGTAGAGTTTCTGCCAAAAGATCAGTTGTTAACCTTATGGGGATTCCCTTGTATGTTATTTCTTGCTTTTCCCTTGCTGCTTTTAATACTTTTTCTTTGTGTTTAATTTTTGTTAGTTTGATTAATATGTCTTTGTGTATTTCTCTTTGGATTTATACTGTATGAGACTCCCTATGCTGCCTGGACTTGATTGACTATTTTCTTTCCCATGTTGGGGAAGTTGTTGACTGTAATCTCTTCAAATATTTTCTCAGACCCTTTCTTTTTTTCTTCTTCTTCTGGACCACATATAATTTGAATGTTGGTGCACTTAATGTTGTCCCAGAGGTCTCTGAGACTGTCCTCCATTCTTTTCATTCTTTTTTCTTTATTCTGCTCTGTAGCAGTTATTTCCACCATTCTATCTTCCAGCTCACTTATCTGTTCTTCTGTCTCAGTTATTCTGCTATTGATTACTTCTAGTGTATTTTTAGTTTCAGTTATTGGTTTGTTCATTATTGTTTGTTTGGTCTTTACTTCTTCTAGGTCCTTGTTAAATGTTTCTTGTATTTTCTTTATTCTATTTCTGAGATTTTGGATAATCTTTAACTGTCATTATTCTGAATTCTTTTTCAGGTAAGTCTGTGAGCTTAGTATGATTTCAAGTACTTTGTTTGCTGATGGGTGGTTTTTGTGTTCCTGTGTTTGTTGTTTTGTGTGAGTCATACAATGCTGGGGGCTGCTGGAAATTGGTTGGGGCCAGGTCTTGAATTCAGATAGAGGTCTCTGTGAGAGCCCTTGGTGATTAATCTCCCATGGGGCCAGGAAATCTCTAGTGGTCTAGCATCATGGACTCGGTGCTCTCACCCAAGAGCTTCAGGCCCAGCTTCTGGTCGAGGGACCAATACACCACAAGTCACTCATTCTGGGTTTAAAAGGGATTAAAAAAAAAAAAAAAGACTAACAAAACCCCAGACAAATGGTTAAAAAGTAAAATCAAACAAACAGAAACAGAAACAAGGAAACACGAACACACACAAAAGAAACAACAGAAGCAAATAAATCAAAAAGTGTGAGAACAACCAGATAAACAAAAGAACCCAAGAACTAAATCAAACAATTAAAAAAAAAACTGACAAAACCACAAAACCAAAAAACAAACCAAAGCAGAGTGACAACTGAAGAATGAAGCAGGAGGTGGAATTTGGGAGGAGGATAGATTATTTTTTCCTCTTTTTGTGAGTGTGTGTGTGTATATGCTTCTGTGTGAGAATTTGTCTGTATTGATTTGCTTCCACCATTTGTCCTAGGGTTCTGTCCATCTTTTTTTTTTTTTTTTTTTTTTACTTTTTAAAATTTATTTCTTAATAATTATTTTTATTTTAATAAATTTATTTTATTTTATCTTATTTATTTTATTTTATCCCCATTCTTTCTTTCTTTTTTTTTCTCCCTTTTATTCTGAGCCAGGTGGAGGACAGTCTCTTGGTGTTCCAGCCAGGCATCAGGGCTGTTCCACTGGGATAGGAGAGCCAAATTCAGGACACTGGTCAACAAGAGAACTCCCAGCTCCACATAATATCAAACGGCAAAAATCTCACAGAGATCTCCATCTCAACACCAACACCCAGCTTCACTCAATGACAAGCAAGAAACAGTGCTGAACACCCTATGCCAAACAACTAGCAGGAGAGGAACACAGCCCAAACCATTAGAAGAGAGGCTGCCTAAAATCATAATAAGGCCACAGACACCTCAAAACACACCTCCAGACGTGGACCTGCTCACCAGAAAGACAAGATCCAGACTCATCCACCAGAACACAGGCACTACTCCTCTCCACCAGGAAACCTACACAAGCCACTAAACCAAGCTCAGACACTGGGAACAGACACCAAAAACAATGGGACCTACAAACTTGCCACCTGCAGAAAGGAGACCACAAACACAGTAAGATGAGCGAAATGAAAAGACAGAAAGACACACAGCAGATGAAGGAGCAAGGTAAAAACCCACCAGACCTAACGAAGATGAAATAGGCAGTCTACCTGAAAAGGAATTCAGAATAATGATAGTAAAGATGATCCAAAATTTTGGAAATAGAATGGACAAAATGCAAGAAACATTTAACAAGGACCTAGAAGAACTAAAGAGAAAATAAGCAATGATGAACAACACAATAAATGAAATTAAAAATACTCTAGAAGGGATCAATAGCAGAATAACTGAGGCAGAAGAATGGATAAGTGACCTGGAAGATAAAATAGTGGAAATAACTACTGCAGAGAAGAATAAAGAAAAAAGAATGAAAAGAACTGAGGACAGTCTCAGAGACCTCTGGGACAACATCAAATGTGCCAACATTTGAATTATAGGCATCCCAGAAGAAGAAGAGAAAAAGAAACGGACTGAGAAAATAGTTGAAGAGATTATAGTTGAAAACTTCCCTAATATGGGAAAGGAAATAGTTAATCAAGTTCAGGAAGCACAGATAGTCCCATACCAGATAAATCCAAGGAGAAACATGCCAAGACACATATTAATCAAACTATCAAAAATTAAATACAAAAAAAAAAAACATTAAAAGCAACAAGGGCAAAACAACAAATAACACACAAGAGAATCCCCATAAGGTTAACAGCTGATCTCTCAGCAGAAACCCTACAAGCCAGAAGGGAGTGGCAGGACATACTGAAACTGATGAAGGAGAAAAACCTACAAGCAAGATTACTCTACCAAGCAAGGATCTCATTTGATGAGAGAAATTAAAATTTGATGATTTGATTTGATTTGATGGAGAAATTAAAAACTTTACAGACAAGCAAAACCTGAGAGAGCTCAGCACCACCAAACCAGCTTTACAACAAATGCTAAAGGAACTTCTCTAGGCAAGAAACACAAGAGAAGGAAAGGACCTACAATATCAAACCCAAAGCAATTAAGAAAATGGGAATAGGAACATACATATCGATAATTACCTTAAATGTAAATGGATTAAATGCTCCTACCAAAAGACAAAGACTGACTGAATGGATACAAAAACAAGACCCATATATATGCTGTCTACAAGAGACCTACTTCAGACCTAGGGACACATACAGACTGAAAGTGAGGAGATGGAAAAAGGTATTCCATGCAAATGGAAATCAGAAGAAATCTGGTTTAAGCAATACTCATATCAGACAAAATAGATGTTAAAATAAAGACTACTACAAGAGACAAAGTAGGACATTACATAATGATCAAGGGATCCATCCAAGAAGAATATATAAAAATTTTAAATATTTATAGACCCAACATAAGAGCACCTCAATACATAAGGCAAGTATTGACAGCCATAAAAGGGGAAATCAACAGTAACTCAATCATAGTAGGGGACTTGAACACCCCACTTTCAACAATGGACAGATCATCCAAAATGAAAATAACGAAGGAAACACAAGCTTTACGTGATACATTCAACAACATGGTCTGAATTGATATTTATAGGACATTCCATCCAAAAACAACAGAATACACATTTTTCTCAACTGCTCATGGAACATTCCACACGATAGATCATATCTTGGGTCACAAATCAAGCCATAAATTTAAGAAAATTGAAATCGTATCAAGTATCTTTTCCAACCACAACACTATGAGACTAGATATCAAATATAGGAAAAGATCTGTAAAAAATACAAACACAGGGAGGCTAAACAATACACTGGTTAATAACGAAGTGATCACTGAAGAAATCAAAGAGCGAATCAAAAAATACTTAGAAACAAATGGCAATGGAGATACGACAACCCAAAACCTATGGGATACAGCAAAAGCACTTTTAAGAGGGAAGTTTATAGCAAAATAATCCTACCTTAAGAAACAGGAAACAACTCAAATAAACAACCTAACCTTGCAATTAGTGAAAGAAGAACAACCCCCCACAATTTAGCAAAAAGAAAGAAATCATAAAGATCAGATCAGAAATAAATGAAAAAGAAATGAAGGAAACAATAGCAAAGATCAATAAAACTAAAATCCAGTTCTTTGAGAAGGTAAACAAAATTGATAAACCATTAGCCAGACTCATCAAGAAAAAAAGGGAGAAAACTCAAATCAATATAATTAGAAATGAAAAGAGAGAAGTAACAACTGACACTGCAATAATACAAAGGATCGTGAGAGATTACTAAAAGCAACTCTATGCCCATAAAATGGACAACCTGGAAGAAATGGACAAATAGTTAGAAATGCACAACCTGCCGAGACTGAATCAGAAGAAATAGAAAATTTGAACAGACAACCACAAGCACTGAAATTGAAACTGTGATTAAAAATCTTCCAACAAAAAAAAGCCCATGACCAGATGACTTCACAGGCGAATTCTATCAAGCATTTAGAGAATAGCTAACACCTATCCTTCTCAAACTCTTCCAAAATATAACAGAGGGAGGAACACTCCTAAGCTCATTCTACGAGGCAGCCATCACCCAAATAGCAAAACCAGACAAAGATGTCACAAAGAATGAAAACTACAGTCCAATATCACTGTTGAACATAGATGCAAAAATCATCAACAAAATACTAGCAAACAGAATCCAACAGACATTAAAAGCGTCATGCACCATGATCAAAAGGAGTTTAATCCAGGAATGAAAGGATTCTTCAATATACACAAATCAATCAATGTGATAAAACATATTAACAAATTGAAAGAGAAAAACCGAATGATCATCTCAATAGATGCAGAGAAATCTTTCAACACCCATTTATGATAAAAACTCTGCAGAAAGTAGGCATAGAGGGAACTTCCCTCAAAAAAATAAAGGCCATATATGACAAACCCACAGCCAACATCATCTTCAATGGTGGAAAACTGAAAGCATTTCCACTAAGATCAGGAGCACAACATGGTTGTCCACTCTCACCACTATTACTCAACACTGTTCTGGAACTTTTAGCCACAGCAATCAGAGAAGAAAAAGAAATAAAAGGAATCCAAATCAGAAAAGAAGTAATGCTGTCACTGTTTGTAGATGACACACTATACATAGAGAATCCTAAAGATGCTACCAGAAAACTACTAGAGCTAATCAATGAATTTGGTAAAGTTGCAGGATACAAAATTAATGCACAGAAATCTCTGGTATTCTTATACACTAGTGATGAAAAATCTGAAAATGAAATACAGAAAACCCTCCCATTTATCATTGCATCAAAAAGAATAAAATATCTAGGAATAAACCTACCTAAGGAGACAAAAGACCTGTATGCAGAAAGTTATAAGATACTGGTGAAAGAAATTAAAGATGATACAAATAGATGGAGAGATATACCATGTTCTTGGATTGTAAGATTCAACATTGTGAAAATGACTCTACTACCCAAGGCATTCTGCAGATCCAATGCAATCCCTATCAAAGTACCACTGGCATTTTTCACAGAACTAGAACAAAAAATTTCACAATTTGTAAGAAACACAAAAGATCTGGAATAGCCAAAGCAATCTTGAGTACAAAAAATGGAGCTGGAGGGGCTTCCCTGGTGGCACAGTGGTTGGGAGTCCGCCTGCCAATGCAGGGGACACAGGTTCGTGCCCCGGTCCAGGAGGATCCCACATGCTGCAGAGTGGCTGGGCCCGTGAGCCATGGCCTCTAGGCCTGCGTGTCCGGAGTCTGTGATCCGCAGCAGGAGAGGCCACAGCAGTGAGAGGCCCGCATACCACCAAAAAAAAAAAAAAAAAATGGAGCTGGAGGATTCAGGCTCCCTGGCTTCAGACTATACTACAAAGCTACAGTAATCAAGACAGTATGGTACTGGCATAAAAACAGACAGATAGATAAATGGAACAGGATAGAAAGCCCAGAGATAAACCCACCCACATATGGTCACCTTATATTTGATAAAGGAGGCAAGAATATACAGTGGAGAAAAGACAACCTCTTTAATAAGTGGTGCTGGGAAAACTGGACAGGTACATGCAAAAGTATGAAATTATAACACTCCCTAACACAATACACAAAAATAAACTCAGCATGGATTAAAGACCTAAATATTAAGGTCAGACACTATCAAACTCTTAGAGGAAAACATAGGCAGAACACTCTATGACATAAATCACAGCAAGATCCTTTTTGACTCACCTCCTAGAGAAATGAAAATAAAAACAAAAATAAACAAACGGGACCAAATGAAATTTAAAAGCTTTTGCACAGCAAAGGAAACCATAAACAAGACCAAATGACAGCCCTCAGAATGGCAGAAAATATTTGCAAATGAAGCAACTGAGAAAGGATTAATCTCCAAAATTTACATGCAGCTCAATAACAAAAAAGCAAACAACCCAATCCAAAAATGGGCAGAAGACCTAAATAGACATTACTCCAAGGAAGATATACAGATTGCCAACAAACACATGAAAGAATGCTCAACATCATTAACCACTAGAGAAATGCAAATCAAAACTACATTGAGATATCATCTCACACTAGTCAGAATGGCCATCATCAAAAAATCTAGAAATAATAAATGCTGGAGAGGGTGTGGAGAAAAGGGAACACTCTTGCACTGTTGGTGGGAATGTAAATTGATACAGCCACTGTGGAGAACAGTATGGATTTTCCTTAAAATCTACAAATAGAATTATCATACGACCCAGGAATCCCACTCCTGGGCATATACCCTGAGAAAACCATAATTCAAAAAGAGTCATGTACCAAAATGTTCATTGCAGTTCTATTTACAATAGCCAGGACATGGAAGCAATCTAAGTGTCCATCAGAAGATGAATGGATAAAGAAGATGTGGCACAAATATATACAATGGAATATTACTTAGTCATAAAAATAAACGAAATTGAGTTATTTGTAGTGAGGTGGATGGACCTAGAGTCTGTCATACAGAGTGAAGTAACTCAGAAAGAGAAAAACAAATACCATATGCTAACACATATATATGGAAACTAAGAAAAAGAAAAAAAAGAAAAGATCATGAAGAACATAGGGGTAAGACAGGAATAAAGACAGAGACCTACTAGAGTATGGACTTGAGGATATAGGGAGGGAGAAGGGTAAGCTGTGACAAAGTGAGAGAATGGCATGGGCATATATACAATACCAAACGTAAAATAGATAGCTATTGGGAAGTAGCTGCATAGCACAGGAAGATCAGCTAGGTGGTTTGTGACCACCTAGAGGGGTGGGATAGGGTGGGTGGGAGGGAGGGAGACACAAGAGATATGGGAACATATGTATATGTATAACTGATCCACTTTGTTATAAAGCAGAAACTAACAGACCCTTGTAAAGCAATTATACTCCACTAAAGACGTTAAAAAGAAAAAGAATGAAGCAAAGAAACAAATCAAACAAAAACAATTAAAAAAGAAAAGAAAAAAAAGTGTGAGTCTTTTTGAATTTTCTATTTTCAAGAATGTCATGACCTCATGGTTTTAACTGCATTTTCTTATTATTAATATAGGTGAACCTATTTCATACGTTAACTGTCCATTTGTAAATTCTCATTTGGTTACCCACTTTTAACGTTCCTTATTAGTGTCTTGCCTATCTTAACATTTTTTTATTTGTAATTTTTCTTCCTAACTTGTATGGATATTTTATATCTTTCAGGTATAGGCTCTATGCCTGTTCTCTGTGTTGCAAATAATTCCTTTTTATAAGTTATTTGGCACTCTCTTAATAGTATCTTTTAGAGAAAAAAATTAATTTTAATATATTCAAATTTGCCAATACTTAGTAGTGGATTGTTTCCTTTGTCCTGTTTAAGAAACAGCTCACACCCCAAAATAATGAAGATATTATCTTATAGAAAATTTAATGTTTTGCCTGTCATGTATCAATTTTCAATACTCTTGGATTGGCTTTTTGTTAATTGTATGAGAAAAGTAATCAAGCATTTGTTTTTAACTCAGGTGTCTAATTAATAGGATAATCATTTGTCCTAACTCCTCATTACTTTGGTGGAATTATCAAATAATGTTCTTTCACTGAAAATTGTCATAATATGGAAAATAAAATATATGATCACCCTCCAACTGATCATCCTTTAAGTCATTGATCAACAGTTAGCTTTGTCTTAAATTCAGTTTCCACATATATATGGTTCTGTTCTTGGACTCTCTATTCTATTTAGAGGCATAATTGCCTATTTTTGTACAAATATTAAACTGTTTTAAATTGGCTGTATAGGAAGTCCTATCATGTAATATAATAAATCATTTTTTCCTCTCATTTTTTTCATCTTCAATACAGAGCTCTTCCTTTTCCTTTTCACATAGATTTGTTAATTTGTGTTAATTTTTTAAAAGTTCTGGTTTTAGTTGTTATTCATTGAATCTACAAATGAATTCACATATTCTAATTTGTAAGTAATGTTTATCCACTTATTTAAGTATCTGTCAATCTTTCTAAATAGTACTTTACAGCAAAAGCTTATACATGGTTGCTCCAGTTCCACTGAGACCAAGTCCCATTGTGTAATGCAACCAGCCTAGATGATGGCTATACCCAGTGAGTTGTGCTGTAGCTGAGGAAACCAAGGTCAAATGCTCAGCATCATTTGTAGCAAACAACGAATAAGCCAGTTTTGTTTCTCCAAGGATTAACCAGTTGCATGATAATCATGTTGTGGTCATCTCAACATATTTCATTGTCTACGTGGCTATTAAGAGGACTCAGAGTCAGAGGATGGTTAGGGCTTGCACCAAAGATATGTAGGAGAGCTGGGCTCATGGACGACTGCTTCTCTCAACCACTGAATTTTGTAAAAGGTCAATCTGACAATCTATCTCTTTTAGTAGAATATAGTTAGGTACATCTAATGTTACCAAAGATATAATTGAGTTTATATCTGCTATCTTAATTTGACACAACTTTTCACATTTACTACTTATTTCCTTCTCTCTTGTCTTTTTACAAATTAACCAAATTTGAATCTCCCTTTTCTCTATTGATCTTTTAATTATACATTTTAGAACTATTTACAGAAGTTATCCTGGAGATAAATCTTTGATTCATTTCAGTCAATTAAAAATTATTATTTTTGCCACTTCCTTGATGCTTCTAGATATTTAGAAATTCTTCTCTATTTGCCTCCTCCAAATAATCTTGTTATTGTTGCTATGCATTTTATTTTTTACTTTTTTTACTGAATTATAGTTGGTTTACAATATGATAATAGTTTCAGGTGGACAACATAGTGATTCAATATTTTTATAGATTATACTCCATTTAAAGTATTATAAAGCAATGGCTGTATTTCCCTGTGCTGTACAATATATTCTTGTTGCTTATTTATTCTATACATAGTAAATTGTGACCCTTAATCCCATACCCCTATCTCATGCCTCCGTCCTTCCCTCTTCCCATGGGTAATCAGTATTTTGTTCTCTGTATCTGTGAGTCTGTTTCTGTTTTGTAATACACATCTGTTTATTTTATTTTTTAGATTCCACATATAAGTGAGGCCATAAAAGATTTGTCTTTCTCTGAGTTATTTCACTGAGCAAAATACACTCTAGGTGCATCCACATTGCTGCAAATGGTAGAATTTTATTCTTTTTATGGCTGAGTAATATTTCACTGCATAAATATACCACATCTTCTTTACCCATTCATCTGTTGATAGACACTTAGATTGCTTCCATATCTTGCCTATTGTAAATTTGTAAATAATGATACTATGAACTTTGTGGTACATATATGTTTTCAAACTAGTATTTTCACTTTCTTTGAATATATAACTGGCAGTGGAATTGCTGGATCACATGGTCGTTCTATTTTTAGTTTTTTGAGGAACCTCCCTACTATTTTCCATAGTGGCTGCACCAATTTACAATACCATCAATAGTGCACTAGTGTTCCTTTTTCTCCAGATCTTTGCCAACATTTGTTATTTGTAGATATTTTGATGATAGCCATTTGACAGGTATGAGGTGATATCTCATTGTGGTTTTGTTTTGTATCTCTCTGATGATTAGCGATGTTGAGCATTTTTTCCTTGTCTGTTAGCCATCTGTATATTTTATTTATTTTGCATTCCATGCATTAGTTTGTATAATGAACAGTGCTATGTATTCGTTTATGTTTTAACACCCCTAACAAATTGTAGTTTTGTACTGTTAATGGTCATGTAATTTAAATTTTTTATTTAGGTGAAAGTCACATGACATAAAATAATCCTCTTTAAAGTAATCAACTCAGTAACAGTTACTGCATTCTAGTTCCCAAATATTTTCATCACCCCAAAGAAACCCTGTACCCATTGAACAATCACTTCTCCTTCTGCCCTCCTCCTTCCTGTGGCAAACACTACTAGGAAATTCTGCCTCTATGAATTTACATATTTTGAATATTTTATATGAGAAATAATATAATTTGTGGGGCATTATATCTGGCTTCTCCACTTAGCATAATGTTTTCAAGGTTCATCCACATTTTATCATGTGTCAGTACTTCATTCATTTTTATGGCTGAATAATATTCCATTGTATAGATATACCACATTTTATTTATTTATTCATCTGTTGATGGACATTTGGGTTGTTTTCATCTTTTGGCTGTTTGTTGCCACTATGGACATTTTTGTAATGTATTTGTTTTAGTATCTTCCTCAATTCTTTTGGGAATATATCTAGAACTGGACTTGCTGGGTCATATGACAATTCTCTTTTTAACCTTTTGAGAAGCTGCAAATTTTTTCCATACTGACTGAATCATTTTACAATCTCACAAGTAAGGAACAATGGTTCCAATTTCTGTACGTCTTTGCCAACAAAGATGTGCATTTTCCATTTTTTTAAAATTATAGCCATTTTAGAGAGTGTGAAATAGGTTCTCACTCTAGTTTTGATTTGCATTTCCCTAATGACAATATATGTTCAGCATCTTTCCATATGCTTGTTGGCTATTTGCATATCTTCTTTGGAAAAATATCTATTCAAGAACTTTGCCTATTTTAAAATTATATTGTTTGTATTTTCATGTTTGAATTGATATTCACTTTAATTTACTCATTAATCTTTCTCTTATCCTTTATTTTTCCTTACATTTGCATATTTTTATCGGGAATTGCCTTACTCTTCGTCTGAGGAAGTTTCTTTAATATTTCTTTTTTTTTCTTTTTGTTCAACCAAGAGGCTTTTATTACCAGGCACCACTGGCTGGCCTGGGACACCTGGAGACAAATGAGCCTTGTTCCCTTCTCTCTGTTCATCAGAGCAAGGTATCTGTGATCCATTTTAAAGGTGAGAGAAGCAGTAGGAGAGATGAGAATGGACTTGTAGGAACAGAAGTGGGATCCATTTCTTTTTTTTTTTTAATTCAGGATTTCTGATGGAA
Source organism: Aethalodelphis obliquidens (assembly GCF_003676395.1). Taxonomy (NCBI): domain Eukaryota; kingdom Metazoa; phylum Chordata; class Mammalia; order Artiodactyla; family Delphinidae; genus Aethalodelphis; species Aethalodelphis obliquidens. The sequence goes on from NW_020837963.1 coordinate 440,429, forward strand.
AATTTCCTCAATCATTTTATGAAAGTCTTCTTGTTTTATTGAAATATAATCAATATACATTATTATGTTAGTTTTAGATTACTACATAGTGATTTACATACTTTACAAAATGATCACTATGATAAAGCTAGTAATCATCTGTCTTTGTATAATATACCAAGTTATCATAATATTATTGACCACATTTTTAGGCAGTGTGTTACATCCCCATGGCTTACTTATTTTATAACTGGAAGTTTGTACTTCCTAATCATCTTCATCTATTTCACCCAACATTCCACGCCCTCCCCTCTGGTAAGAACCCATTTGTTCTCTGTATCTATGAGACTGTTTTTTGCTTTGCTTTGTTTGTTTTGTTTTTTTGAGTCCACGTATAAGCGAGGTCATACAGTTTTTGTCATTCTCTGACTTATTTCATTTAGCATGATACTCTCTAGATCCATCCATGTTGTCACAAATAGCAAATTTCATTTTTTTTATGGCTGAGTAATATTACATTATGGATATATACATACATGAAAAACAACTTCTTTATTTTTTTTTTTAACATGTTTATTGGGGTATAATTTCTTTACAATGGTGTGTTAGTTTCTGCTTTATAACAAAGTGAATCAGTTATACATATACATATGTTCCCATATCTCTTCCGTCTTGTGTCTCCCTCCCTCCCACCCTCCTTATCCCACCCCTCCAGGTGGTCAAAAAGCACCGAGCCGATATCCCTGTGCCATGCGGCTGCTTCCCACTAGCTATCTACCTTACGTTTGTTAGTGTGTACATGTCCGTGACTCTCTCTCACCCTGTCACAGCTCACCCTTCCCCCTCCCCATATCCTCAAGTCCGTTCTCCAGTAGGTCTGTGTCTTTATTCCTGTCTTACCCCTAGGTTCCTCATGACATTTTTTTTCTTCTTAAATTCCATATATATGTGTTGGCATATGGTATTTGTCTTTTTTTTCTCTGACTTACTTCACTCTGTATGACAGACACTAGGGCTATCCACCTCATTACAAATAGCTCAATTTCATTTCTTTTTATGGCTGAGTAATATTCCATTGTATATATGTGACACATCTTCTTTATCCATTCATCTGATGATGGGCACTTAGGTTGTTTCCATCTCCGGGCTATTGTAAATAGAGCTGCAATGAACATTTTTGTACATGACTCTTTGAATTTTGGTTTTCTCAGGGTATATGCCCAGTAGTGGGATTCCTGGGTCATATGGTAGTTCTGTTTGTAGTTTTTAAGGAACCTCCATACTGTTCTCCATAGTGGCTGAAGCAGTTCACATTCCCACCAACAGTGCAAGAGTGTTCCGTTTTCTCCACACCCTCTCCAGCATTTATTGTTTCCAGATTTTTTGATGATGGCCATTCCGACTGGTGTGAGATGATATCTCATTGTAGTTTTGATTTGCATTTCTCTAATGATTAATGATATTGAGCATGCTTTCATGTGTTTGTTGGCAGTCTGTATATCTTCTTTGGAGAAATGTCTATTTAGGTCTTCTGCCCATTTTTGGATTGGATTGTTTGATTTTTTGTTATTGGGCTGCATGAGCTGCTTGTAAATTTTGGAGATTAATATTTTTTCAGTTGCTTCATTTGCAAATATTTTCTCCCATTCTGAGGGTTGTCTTTTGATCTTGTTTATGGTTTCCTTTGCTGTGCAAAAGCTTTGAAGTTTCATTAGGTCCCATTTGTTTATTTTTGTTTTTATTTCCATTACTCTAGGAGGTGGGTCAGAAAGAATCTTGCTGTGATTTATGTCATAGAGTGTTCTACCTATGTTTTCCTCTAAGACTTAGATAGTTTCTGGCCTTACATTTAGGTCTTTAATCCATTTTGAGCTTATTTTTATGTATGGTGTTAGGGAATGATCTAATCTCACACTTTTACATGTATCTGTCCATTTTTCCCAGCACCACTTATTGAAGAGGCTGTCCTTTCTCCACTGTACATTCCTGCCACCTTTATCAAAGATAAGGTGTCCATATGTGCGTGGGTTTATCTCTGGGCTTTCTATCCTGTTCCATTTATCTATCTTTCTGTTTTTGTGCCAGTACCATACTGTCTTGATTACTGTAGCTTTGTAGTATAGTCTGAAGTCAGGGAGCCTGATTCCTCCAGCTCCGTTTTTCGTTCTCAAGATTGCTTTGGCTATTCGGGGTCTTTTGTGTTTCCATACAAGTTTTGAAATTTTTTGTTCTAGTTCTGTGAAAAATGGCAGTGGTAGTTTGATAGGGATTGCATTGAATATATAGATTGCTTTGGGTAGTAGAGTCATTTTCACGATGTTGATTCTTCCAATCCAAGAACATGGTATATCTCTCCATCTGTTTGTATCATCTTTAATTTCTTTCATCAGTGTCTTATAATTTTCTGCATACAGGTCTTTTGTCTCCTTAGGTAGGTTTATTCCTAGATATTTTATTCTTTTTTTGCAATGGTAAATGGGAGTGTTTTCTTGATTTCACTTTCAGATTTTTCATCATTAGTATATAGGAATACCAGAGATTTCTGTGCATTAATTTTGTATCCTGATATTTTACCAAATTCATTGTTTAGGTCTAGTAGTTTTCTGGTAGCATCTTTAAGATTCTCTATGTATAGGATCATGTCATCTGCAAACAGTGACAGCTTTATTTCTTCTTTTCTGATTTGGATTCCTTTTATTTCCTTTTCTTCTCTGATTGCTGTGGCTAAAACTTCCAAAACTATGTTGAATAAGAGTGGTGAGAGTGGGCAACCTTGTCTTGTTCCTGATATTAGTGGAAATGCTTTCAGTTTTTCACCATTGAGGATGATGTTGGCTGTGGGCTTGTCATATATGGGCTTTATTTTGTTGAGGAAATTTCCCTCTATGCCTACTTTCTGCAGGGTTTTTATCATAAATGGGTGTTGAATTTTGTCAAAAGCTTTCTCTGTATCTATTGAGATGATCATATGGTTTTTCTCCTTCAATTTGTTAATATGGTTTATCACATTGATAGATTTGTGTATATTGAAGAATCCTTGCATTCCTGGAATAAACCTCACTTGATCATGGTGTATGATCCTTTTAATGTGCTGTTGGATTCTGTTTGCTAGTATTTTGTTAAGGATTTTTGCATCTATGTTCATCAGTGATATTGGCCTGTAGTTTTCTTTCTTTGTGACATCCTTGTCTGGTTTTGGTATCAAGGTGATGGTGGCCTCGTAGAATGAATTTGGGAGTGTTCCTCCCTCTGCTATATTTTGGAAGAGTTTGAGAAGGATAGGTGTTAGCTCTTCTCTAAATGTTTGATAGAATTCACCTGTGAAGCCATCTGGTCCTGGGCTTTTTTTTGTTGGAAGATTTTTAATCACAGTTTCAATTTCACTGCTTGTGATTGGTCTGTTCATATTTTCTATTTCTTCCTGATTTGGTCATGGCAGGTTGTGCCTTTCTAAGAATTTGTCCAATTATTCCAGGTTGTCCATTTTATTGGCATAGAGTTTCTTGTAATAATCTCTCATGATCTTTTATATTTCTGCAGTGTCAGTTGTTACTTCTCCTCTTTCATTACTAATTCTATTGATTTGAGTCTTTGCCCTTTTTTTCTTGATGTGTCTGGCTACTTGTTTATCAATTTTGTTTGTCTTCTCAAAGAACCAGCTTCTAGTTTTATTGATCTTTGTTATTGTTTCCTTCAGTTCTTTTTCATTTATTTCTGATCTGATTTTTATGATTTTTTTCCTTCTGCTAGCTTTGGGGTATTCTTGTTCTTCTTTCTCCAATTGCTTGAGGTTCAATGTTAGGTTGTTTATTTGAGATGTTTCCTGCTTCTTAAGGTGGGCTTGTATTGCTATAAACTTCCCCCTTAGAACTGCTTTTTCTGCATTCCATAGGTTTTGGGTCATTGTGTCTCCATTGTCATTTGTTTCTAGGTATTTTTTGATTTCCTCTTTGATTTCTTCAGTGATCACTTCATTATTAAGTAGTGTATTTTTTAGCCTCCATGTGTTTGTAGTTTTTACAGATCTTTTCCTTTAATTGATATCTAGTCTCATGGCATTGTGGTCGGAAAAGATACTTGATACAATTTCAATTTTCTTAAATTTACCAAGGCTTGATTTGTGACCCAAGATATGATCTATCCTGGAGAATGTTCCATGAGCACTTGAGAAAAATGTGTATTCTGTTGTTTTTGGATGGAGTGTCCTATAAATATCAATTAAGTCCATCTTGTTTAATGTATCATTTAAAGGTTGTGTTTCCTTATTTATTTTCATTTTGGATGATCTGTCCATGGGTGAATGTGGTGTTTTAAAGTCCCCTACTATGAATGTGTTACTGTCGATTTCCCCTTTTATGGCTGTTAGTATTTGCCTTATGTATTGAGGTGCTCCTATGTTGGGTGCATAAATATTTACAATTGTTATATCTTCTTCTTGGATGAATCCCTTGATCATTATGTAGTGTCCTTCTTTGTCTCTTCTAATAGTCCTTATTGTAAAGTTTGTTTTGTCTGATATGAGAATTGCTACTCCAGCTTTCTTTTGGTTTCCATTTGCATGGAATATCTTTTTCCATCCCCTTACTTTCAGTCTGTATGTGTCTCTAGGTCTGAAGTGGGTCTCTTGTAGACAGCATATATATGGGTCTTGTTTTTGTATCCATTCAGCCAATCTGGGTCTTTTGGTGGGAGCATTTAGTCCATTTACATTTAAGGTAATTATTGATATGTATGTTCCTAGTCCCATTTTCTAAATTGTTTTGCGTTCATTATTATAGGTCTTTTCCTTCTCTTGTGTTTCTTGTCTAGAGAAGTTCCTTTAGCATTTGTTGTAAAGCTGGTTTGGTGCTGCTGAGCTCTCTCAGGTTTTTCTTGTCTGTAAAGGTTTTAATTTCTCCATCAAATCTGAATGAGATCCTTGCTGGGTAGAGTAGTCTTGGTTGCAGGTTTTTCTCCTTCATCACTTTCTGTATGCCCTGCCACTCCCTTCTGGCTTGTAGGGTTTATGCTGAGAGATCAGCTGTTAACCTTATGGGGATTCACTTGTGTGTTATTTGTTGTTTTTCCCTTGCTGCTTTTAATATGCTTTCTTTGTATTTAATTTTTGACAGTTTGATTAATATGTGTCTTGGTGTATTTCTCCTTGGATTTATCCTGTATGGGACTTTCTGTGCTTCCTGGACTTGATTAACTATTTCCTTTCCCATATTAGGGAAGTTTTCAACTATAATCTCTTCAAATATTTTCTCAGTCCCTTTTATTTTCTCTTCTTCTTCTGGAACCCCTATAATTCGAATGTTGGGGCGTTTAATGTTGTCCCAGAGGTCTCTGAGACTGTCCTCAGTTCTTTTCATTCTTTTTTCTTTATTGTGCTCTGCAGTAGTTACTTCTACTATTTTATCTTCCAGGTCTCTTATCCGTTCTTCTCCCTCAGTTATTCTGCTATTGATCCCATCTAGAATACTTTTAATTTCATTTATTGTGCTGTTCATCATTGCTTGTTTCATCTTTATTTCTTCTAGGTCCTTGTTAAGTGATTCTTGCATTTTGTCCATTCTATTTCCAAGATTTTGGATCATCCTTACTATCATTATTCTGAATTCTTTTTCAGGTAGACTGCCAATTTCTTCTTCATTTGTGAGGTCTGGGGCATTTTTATCTTGCTCCTTTATCTGCTGTGTGTTTTTCTGTCTTCTCATTTTGCTTATCTTACTGTGTTTGGGGTCTCCTTTTTGCAGGCTGCAGGTTCGTAGTTCCTGCTGATTTTGATGTCTGTCTCCAGTGGCTAAGGTTGGTTCAGTGGGTTGTGTAGGCTTCCTGGTGGAGGGGACTACTGTCTGTGTTGTGGTGGATGAGTCTCGATCTTGTCTCTCTAGTGGGCAGGTTCACGTCTGGTGGTGTGTTTTGGGGTGTCTGTGGCCTTATTATGATTTTGGCAGCCTCTCGGCTAATGAGTGGGGTTGTGTTCCTGTTTTGCTAGTTGTTTGGCATAGGTTGTCCAGCACTGTAGCTGGCTGTTCGTTGAGTGAACCTGGGTGCTGGTGTTAAGTTGGAGGTCTCTGGGAGATTTTCGCTGTTTGATATTATGTGGAGCTGGGAGGTCTCTTGTTGACCAGTGTCCTGAAGTTGGCTCTCCTACCTCAGAGGCAGAGCCCTGACTCCTGGCTGGAGCACCAAGAGCCTTTCATCCCCACGGCTCAGAATAAAAGGGAGAAAAATTAGAGACTATTAGTAGAAGTATGAAGAAAGAAAGGAAGGAAGGAAGGAAGGAAGGAAGGAAGGAAGGAAGGAAGAAAGAAAGAAAGAAAGAAAGAAGCAAAGAAGGAAAGAAGGCAAGAAGGAAAGAAATGAGGGAGGGAGGAAGGAAGGAAGGAGGGAAGGAAGGAAAAAAGACAGAAAGAAAGAAGATACAGTGAAATAAAATAAAGTATAATAAAGTTATTGAATTAAAAAATTATTTAGAAAAAAAAGGGACAGATAGAACCTTAGGACAAATGTTGGAAGCAAAGTTATACAGAGAAAATCTTACACAGAAGCATACACATACACCCTCACAAAAAGAGGTAAAGGGGAAAAAATCATAAATCTTGCTCTCAGAGACCACCTCCTCAATTTGGGATGATTCGTTGTCTAAAGGAGGGAAGGAAGGAAGGAAGGAAGGAAGGAAGGAAAGAAAGAAAGAAAGAGAGAAAGAAAGAAAGAAAGAAAGAAAGAAAGAAAGAAAGAAAGAAAGAAAGAAAGAAAGAAAGAAGGTAAAG